>NC_081544.1:9879639-10036106 GCF_901000735.1 Corylus avellana | reverse complement strand
TTTCTTTTTTAATGACTCGTCCTTTTATATACTTTTTTAATGGTTTATTTTTACCCTTAAATTAGAGTCATTGACTTTTAATTTTTTTAATAAAAGTTGTTAGTTTCAAAAATTAAAAAGTCTACAAAGAGGTGGTCCAATCGCTGCTAGATCTGATCTCTCACCTTTATCCGCCCCAAATCTCTTTAGGCCTCATGCTTTATGGATTACTCATCTCCCACAAAATTTTGTGATTTATCAATTCTCTTGAGGTAAGCTGGTGATGGCGAGTGGTTGTACCACCACCCACAAAATTTCCCAAACGGGATGGTCGGGTACGTGATAGGATCACCACCATTTTATTGACTTTTTGGACTTTTTATTTATTTTATTTTTTTTTATTTCAAATGTTTAATTGGTGTAATTAAATTTCATATTTTTCTACTAAGAAATTGATAAAAATAAATAAATAAATAAATTTAACCGAGCATAAAATTGAAAGATTTTCAAAACGCTTTAACTTTTACTTACATCTGAATAAATAAATTATCAAGGTACCAATTCTTTTACTAAGAAAAACTTATTAAACTGATGTGTAACTCATTCATTGCAGATGCAAGCTATCTAACAAACGGGTATTTAGAAACTGCAATCGATTGGGTTCCCGGGATGAAACACATCCGTCTGAAGGATTTTCCAAGTTTCATTAGAACAACGGATGAGAACGACATCATGCTCAACTTCTTCATACGTGAAACGGAGAGATCTTCAAGAGCTTCAGCCGTCATTTTGAACACGTTTGACCCATTTGAGCAAGACGTTTTGGATGCTCTCTCCACCTTGCAACTTCCTCGCATCTACACCGTCGGTCCACTTCTGTTGCTTGCTGATCAGATCAAAGATGAACGGCTGAAATCAATAGGCTCCAATCTATGGAAAGAACCCCCGGGATCGGTGGAGTGGCTAAATTCAAAAGAACCCAACTCCATAGTGTACGTGAATTTTGGCAGCATCACTGTAATGACACCCCAACAACTCATTGAGTTTGCATGGGGACTCGCCAATAGTGAGAAACCCTTCTTGTGGATTATAAGGCCTGATCTTGTTGTAGGCGATTCAGCCATTCTTCCTCCTGAGTTTCTTACAGAAACGAAAGATAGAGGCATGTTAGCAAGTTGGTGTCCTCAAGAAGAAATCCTCAAGCACCCCTCGATCGGAGGCTTTTTGACACATAGCGGGTGGAATTCAACGCTCGATACCGTCTGTGGTGGAGTGCCGGTGATCTCATGGCCTTTCTTTGCCGAGCAACAGACAAACTGCCGGTATTCTTGCACCGAATGGGGCATTGGGATGGAGATAGATAATGATGTTAAGAGAAATGAAGTTGAGAAGCTTGTGAGGGAGTTAATGGAGGGTGATAAAGGTAAAGAAATGAAGAGGAAGGTAATGGAGTGGAAGATAAAAGCCGAAGAGGCTGTCAAGCCTGGTGGTTCTTCTTACCAGAACTTGGACAAGTTGATTGCCGATGTTCTCCTTGCCGGAAATGTTTAAACGGAATTTCGATTAGGTGCTGTCAAAAAAACTACAACATTTGTCTTGTAAGTTCTTTTAGAACTGTTTTTACACCTAATCCAAATCGGTTTAAACCAAACGAAGAATTAGCAACAAGTAATATTGCTCTAAACATGATGTGACTATTAAAATTATTATTAAATTTAAGATAATTTTAAAAATCACATCAGAAGGAAATTGGCTCGATCGTATCTGCTCTTCCCTTGTTATAGGTCATTCTACATATTTATAAAGTTTATCTCCATTCAATCATTCCATTTGTGTGATTTGATTAAACGAATTTTCTATTCTCTTATGTTATCATTGCTGTGTAGACAGCAATTTGGTAATTTGAATCTTTCGAGTCATGCTTTTGATAATGGTAGTCAAGAGTTGCTTTTATACAGAGAAATTGGCCAAGACTATTAATTAATTAAATTCTTTTTCTCTGAGCTAATTACTTTTTCTCTCGATAGACAATTTAATTCTCTTTATGCACTCAAGTGCATAGTAATATATGGGTTTATAATTTTGTCTAGAAATAAATCAAAATTGATAAGGAGTTGGCCGGTTACTTTAGAAATCCTATCCCTGAAAGATAATGTAACAGTGTCCTCTAATCTGGGAGAGGTGTTTCAAGCTAATAGTATTTAACTTAAATTGTCATTACAATCTTAATCATAAGGTGACATGCTATACTGATATTCAAGTTATTATTACAATATATAACTTCAATTATAATTATGTATCTTGGATCTTGGGTTTATTTCTTTTATTTTTTTATAGTAGATCTTGGATCTTATTGGATCTTCTAAACAGAGCACCACATGGTTTAGATTGTAATAATAATTTAAGTTAGATACGTCGGCAAACGAAACAGATCGAATAATATATAGTGAAGCTGACAATTTAGTGTGTGGGAGTTATGGAAACCACATGGGTAATAAAGGCTTGACTGCTTGAGTGTTTTTTTTTTTTTTTTGGAAGAACTCAAAAAGTAAAGAATATGTTACGAGGCCGTAAGAGGAAGTTTATTCTTTCTACAAAAATTGTAGGGACACTTCAAAAAAAAAAAAAAAAAAAAAATTTGGCTCAAAACTATTTTATAGAGAAATGCTACGTGTATTAATTTTTTTATTAAGAGATGGACACTAATTAGACGATGTAGAACTTATTTATTAATACCCGTACCATTTTTCTTTATTAATTGTTTTAATCATCTTCAATAAATAAGCCCTACATCATTTTATAATAGTATACATCTCTTGATAAAAAATTTAGTATTCCTAGCATTTCATTTTTTATAATATAGAGAGTAAAAGGATCTGATGAAAGTATATTTAATTCCCAATTGTAAGATGTTACCTTTTTAATCGATGACATTTTTTAAGCATGTTGATGTTTAGAAACAACATAAATTCTGTAATTTGAGAATCTACTAACTTTTTTTAAAACCGTAAGAGATCTTAATCCCAACTAGACAACAACCACGCAAACATAACTCAAGCAAACACAAGAGACACTGTTGAGTCTTTTATTATCCGCAGTACCCAAATTTCCATTATCAACAACATTTTGGAGGCTATTTATTTGGTTCAAGGACTTGCTCAACCTTGGCTTAATTATACGCCACTAAATTTGCTGTGGATCAGATGTTGAGCCCCTTCAACCGGTCCTCGGACCACCTCACCGGCAGGTAAAATTTCCTCAATAAGCCCTACACCTTCGCCAGCATACAGCGCCATGCTTTTAATGTCACCTGTGGTCGTCAAATTTGGAACAGTACCCGCAAACTGCCAAATTTCTTTTTCCTGATAAAAAAAAAAAAAACCACCCTATATAAGCACAACTGATATATTCGCATATGTTACGATTCTAAGTGTTTTACATCATTTATGTACAATCTTAATATATCAGTTCGTCGAGTAATGGTTCAAATGGGTCGTGGCTTTGCCATCGAGTCACAAAGATGATGACCAATAGGTTAGGAAAAATGTCTCGGTACAGTGTAAATATGAGCATAGTATTAAGTCATCGAATAGTGAGAGATGAGTGGAACCGACAAAAGTGAAATGGTCTGTATTGAATCAATCCTTGAAAAGGAGCCAAAAAAAAAAAGAAAAAAATTGTTAGATTCTCACCACGCCATGTATTGTTGAACGACCTATAACAGGCTGGTTGGCTTCATTCTCATGAAGAGGAAGGAATTTCCATTGATTGAAGAAAGGTGTTTGCAGGACACGTTGAGGTCCCCGGGCCACCTTGCCCGACCAAAAACGTTGGTATATTCAGTTTGGTCGGCTTCAATCAACTTCCTCTTGTATGTAGGGTGAGCATAGCTTTCACTAGTTGCAACAAACCTGCAAAACAATGCTAATTCAATCATCATAATCCTGCTAACTCTGAAGCAAACTCACAGAAGAACCGTCCAAGTATTGGACACCATGTGCCATTTTCTTTGTACAAACATTGAAGGTGACATTCCATCACGCCCACGCTGCAAATTAACATCATCATTCCCAGAAGATAAATGTTATATGCACTTTCAAGTGTATACTTTATAACATGCTCATAAAAATTATCCTTGAATTTTGGATGGATTGTCATTAAATTTTAAAATTAATGCTGATTTTCATTATTACGTCAGAAAGCTGGGCGTTTAAGATTGTGCAATTGAAAGTATATATAGCATTTCTCTTTTCAAAATAAGTTTTTGAAATAAACGATGATTTAACAATTCCCTCACAGCGCGCGGCGCGATAGCTCAAATGAGTTGTTTAAATTTGGTTAATGTAAATTGAAATATTCCAAACCTTGTGCCGAGGTAGACGCCTTGAGCACCGAGGGCGAGCGCAGCAACATAACCACGTTCGTCCACAATACCCCCGGCAGCGATAACGGGAATGTCTTGATCCCCAACAAGATTAACCACCCTTGGCAATAATGCTATCAAACCCTCCTAAAAATAATTGAACAACACAAGGGGTCAACTTTTACTTAATCATTCAATTTAGCCAGCATTATAATTTCATCAATGAATCACATCTTTGATCAACTATTTGGATTTAAGGAATTGTATATAATTAATATAATACCCTATAAATTGTACAAGATTTTCTTCCCAAACAACAAGCTCATGATAAATGTATAATTGCACAAGAATGTAACTATACTTCCAATAGCAGCAACAAGCATAATATACCTGACCAATTACATGCCCTCCTGCTTCAAGTCCTTGGACAATAATTGCATCTACACCCGCATCAACTGCCCTTTTTGCTTCTTCGAAACTTCCAACCTATAATAGAAATAGTTGTGAGATAAAAATATAGTTTATAGCATTACTCGTTTGTTTTATTATTTTCTCCCGAGACAAAAATAGGTAGAAAACACTTACTTGGGGTACAACCTTGACCCCAGCACGACGAGCCTCAAGTAGAAGCTCCTGGGAACATTCACCCCATGATATTTGCAAGACAGCTACCTTCTCATCCAGAATAGCCTTTATGTTTTCCTTATGTGGAAATGTAAGAACAACACCAACACCAAATGGTTTGTCTGTTAAGGTTCGTGTTTTCCTTATCAACTCCCGTAAGTAGTCCGGTGACTCCTGTTAAAGAAAAATTAATTTGGAAAGATGAACAATGTACACTCAAAATTTCAAGTTAGAAAAGTACTAGTGTATTTTATAAATCTAATAGTACTAAAAAGGGAAAGTTTAAGTTGTTTCTTGGTCCGATGCATGATGTTGTATTTATTTCTTTTTTGTTTAGACTGTCATAATTATCATTGAGTTTTTGTTTTTTTTTATTTTTTTATTTTTTTATTTTTTTTATGAACTCTTAAGAAAATGTTTGCTTTCATCCTCTAGTCTTCCTTCTATTCACCCCATTTTCAACCACTGGATATATGGGCTCATGTGTGGGACTCACATAAACCCCACAAATCTAATGGTGATTTTGAAAATTGAGAAGATAGGAGAAGAACCAAGGGAGAATGTGTAGCGGGTCTCTCAATTCTACCATTTAACAAAACCAAGTTTGTGATAATACTTGAGTAGTGGAGCATCTGGTAATCATCAACACTATGGTGTTTAGTCCTCATCCAATGTTCACTGAGCTTTAAGAAGACTACCTTAATTACTATGGTGTTTATATCATGTGGGCCTAATATTGAAGAACTTTTCCCCCTCTCAACCTCATCTCTAATTATAGATCAGTAGATGGTGAGATAAGGATCACAACAAGTGGGTTAGTACTATAATATAAATTAAATGAATAAATTCATCCATTCCTATTAGCTTAAATTTTCAAAGTAAGCAGTAATTTAACATGGTATCAAAGCAGATGTCATGAGTTTAAATCCTGTTTTCGCCGTTCACCAATTCCAATTAAATATTTCACGTATTAAGCCTCAAAATTTTGGAATAAGTACTAATTTAACGGGTAGAACTTAGAAGTCTATCTCCTCCAACAACTTCCTTCCATCCTCTCGTTCTTCAACTGTTCAAAAATACACCCACAAACTCAACAAAGTACATCAATCCGAACTTATTCTAAATTTGTGCTCTCATCTTATTCATGTATTATGCCCACAAATTTGTGAGAGTGATTCTTATTAGGAAAATTCATACAAAACATTTTCTGGATACTAAGTTCTACAATCTTAATTAATTTTGACGAATTTTGGAAACAATTTGCAGCTAAAACTCTCTATAAATAGTAGAATATAAACAAGAAACAAATGGTGGGAAAATAACTGATAAGGAAAAAGATAAATACCTCCCATGATACAACCTCCAAACGTGGGCCCTGCTAAAGGAGCTGGATTCATCCCCGCTATGAACCCTCCTGCTATGGTGTCGATCACTCCCACTACTCCTTGCATTCGTGGGATGGTCTGTCCTCAATTCTCCGACCTCTCTCTGCGCACCCTGTCTTGACATCTATCGTTCTTGTAGTCCGCAAGGATCTTCTCATCCTCCTCTGAGAAATCGCGACCTTCGTATCCGTGTAATTGGCCCTGAACTCCATACCTCCCCCTATCCGCTGGCCTTGGAGGGTGGCCCCTATGGGCATCATTCCTTCTGTCATGTCTCCGATTTTTGTACCTCTACAACTCCTACCTCTGACTCCCGTCTTGTTTCTCCGGGGCACTCTCCTCGATCCGAGGATTTTCATTTGTGCATTGAAACGCCTGCTGTCTTTGTCCTACCATGAATCTGGCTAACTTCCCGTTTTTGATGAGCTTCTCGATCTCCATCCGTAACGTGATACAATATTCAGTGTGGTGGCCATGGCCCTAATGGAATTCGCAGTACTTGTTCATGTTGCGCTTGTGGGGAGGGGTTCGCATTGGCGGGGGGTGTGTTACTTCTGGTAGGGCGTAGATCTCATGCCAAATCTCCCTTAGGTTGGTGTTCAAAGGGGTGAAGTTGAATTCCTTTAGAACGGGGTCCTTCTTCCTATCCTTTTTCTACTCTTTCTTGGGTTGGGACTCAGTTGGAGGGGCTTCTATTTTCACACTCCCTAACTGGCTTTCCCTTGCTGCCGTGAAGGCCCATATTGTTTCTTCCCTGTTGATGTACTCCGCTACTTTATCCACAAACTCTTGGAGGGTGGCAGGCGGTCGTTGTGCTATTTCAGTAGCTAGAGAGCTTGAAGGGTGGACTCCGTGCATGAGAGCCATTAACACCAAATCACCAAGTGCCTCTGCTCTTCCAGTTTCTCTCTATTGAAGCGATCTACATAATCTTTCAAGGACTCGGCATCTTTCTACTCGATGGTCATCAAGTGCGTTACTAGCATTCTCCATTTTCGCGTGGACATGAACTGGTCCAAGAACATTTTTGCCAAGCCCGTGAAGCAATCGATTGAGTTCGGAGGAAGAATGGTGAACCATCCACGAACGGTCCCCTTCAGGGAGAGAGGAAAAACATGGCAGGTGATCTCGTCAGGGGTCACGTGTAAAGCGACATGGGTGCGGAATGTTTCAAGGTTCTCTCTGTGATCAGTGCTACCGTCATATGGGGCGACATTAGGGACCTTAAACTTTTTGGGTAAAGGGTAATTGAGCACCTGTTGGGTGAATGTCAAGTTCGTGCTTTGGAGGACATCTTCCACCATTGTGTGCTTCCCTTTTACTTGGCAAGCCATCTCCTTGTACTCGCTTTTCAGTTGGTGGTACAGTGCCCTTAGATCGTCTCCTAGTGGTTCCCCATGGTGCCCCCATGGGGCTATTCTTTATAAGCGTCGTACTCCTCATGCACCCCTCGCTTATCCTAGTTCCACTCCCGTCTACGTCATCCTGGCACTCCTCTATCATGGGGTTTTACCTCCGGATGAGTAGATCTTCCGCCCTGCTCATACATGGCTGTATACTCTATTCTGAAACGTTCTTCAATTCATAGCCTTCGTCTTCGTAGGATCCTTTTCCATAGTAACTAGGCATGTAGTCTTTCCCGCAATACCTTCCAACGCTATCCTCGTGTTGGTTCACATATCTGTAACTATCCTCACGGCGGACTCGTTCGTTCTCGCTGTGATAGTGACCGCCGCCACAATGCCGGCAGTCCAATACATAGTAGACGTGGCTGTGTTTCCTCATAGTACTACTCATTCTGCAGGTAATAGTCTTATGGTATTGCCCCCATCCTGTAGGCATCATAGGGATGCATCTCTTCTTTAGTATTCAGTTGAGGTGGGTCGCTCTGCGTTTCTACTCCTGGCTGTTCGGGCGGAAGGCCTTGGAGGAGAGCATGTCGTTCCAATTCTTCGTTCCAGAGGGCGAGATTTCGAATATACTCCCGCTCCTGCTCTAGCTACGAGGCTAGGTAGATTAGCTGGGATTCTGGACGATCCTGCTTCGTTGTGGCATCTAGACCTCGTTTGGGATATGGTTGGATTTTCAGGGGGTTTGAGGGCCTAACGAGTTTGAAGATGTTAGTCACCGTACGTGTTGGTGGGGGAGTTGAGGCGCCGTCGGTCGACAACTGTTCTCCTCGTATGCGGGCATCCATACCGTTAGTGGCAGACATTTTTTTTTTTTAGGCGAAGAGACTAAGTTTCACACCGCGTCGCTTCCCACAGACGGTGCCAAATTGTTCACACAGTTTGCCGGCCACTAATTTGGATTGCCCCAGAGAGAATACAATTGGATTAGAACAAATCTTCTCCTCTCTTTTATTCCCTTTTCACTTTTTTTTTTTTTTTTTCTCTCTCTCCCTCTCTCTTTCTCTCTTTCTCCCGTATATTTCTTCAACCCTTTCTCTCTATCGGGATTCAAACCCCTCTTTTACCATAAGTGAACGCGTGTCCCCTAGGGATTGGGAGAGGGATGGTCCTGATAGACCCACCTGTCTTCCGTACCATGGGTATGGCTTCTCTATGTACAACGGGCCTGTAATGAGGTGAAGATTTGACAGAATTCGTTTGACATGATAGCTCATTTCTCTTGATTGGACATTTGCTCTCCCTTACATCGAGGTTTAGTGACCCCTTCTCTCGATCCTAATGAGAGCGCCGAGGTTTGCTGTAAGATTCAGGGCTCACGGAATGGACGACCTTCATTACGCGTACCCGAAACTCATAGGTCTACTACGAAAGAAGAGAGTGGGCGTGGGTGACTTCGGAGCTTCCAATTTTACATCTTTGGGCCACTAGGCTGATTTGTGGACGCAGATGAGGCCCAGGGCCATAGGCCTTTGGGCCTTTGGGATGACTCGAGACCACTACACACGTGGGATGCTTAGGTTCGGTAACTTCTGCGTTTGGTCGATCCCTGGTCCAACGTTTTAGTGAGATTGTATCGCATTAAAATGGAAACAATAAAGATTAACAACTACTACTTAAAGTTTTATGGAAAAGAAGGTATGAAGAATTCAAGACTAATCGAAGGTAAGAGTTATTTGTAACGGTCTCATGAATAATATATTTTTAGTATAATGTTTCGGCCATAAATGATAGCAGCAAAAATTGAGAATTGAAAAAAAAAAAAAAAAAAAGAAGATATATATATATATAGAGAGAGAGAGAGAGAGAAAACATAACGATTAGGGAATATAAAGACCCTAGTTGGCCCCAAAGAAAAAACAAAGAATAACACTGAAAAACTAAAATTTTATTGATACTTCAAAAATAAAATGAAAAATAACACATACTAGATACCTTTATATAAGCTTTTGATGGAAACCATGGGTTCTGCTCCCTTTGTTGCGTAAGGAGGAGCCCTCTCCGTGATCACCACCTCCGCCTATTTCAAGGAGCAACGTTTTCAAAACAAGTATTCATTGCTGCAAACATCTCTTCCATGTGCTCAATTAGATCTCATCTCCTTCTACAACTCTTGTTGGCCCGTACTTAGGAACCCCTCCTCCTTCTCCAACAATTCCAACTTGTGGTGAGACATGGTGGAATTAGACTTTGATACCAAGTTGTTACGAGCTTAATAAGTTTGAGAACGGGTTTTCAGGTGTTGGACAGTAACAAAGCATGATTTGTCTTCATAAGCTTGCGTATGGTGAATGCATTTGAGTAATACGGTAAGGTAATTCGAGATGTCCTGTAAAATATTTTAAGGAGAATAGAAAAACTTGCTAAAAGGCTCAATGTATTCAATTATTTTAACAATGATATATGAGGCTTATATAAGCTGTTTACATAGTGATCAAAAGGGAAAGAATAATTATACAAATCAAACATCAATGACAGTAATCAGCCATGATATCATGGGATTGTGTATTTACAATATACTTTATAAAAACTACATCAATCTTTCCTTGTGAGTGCACATCTTCATATCTGTCAGCTAAGGGAAAAACAATCTTGTTTCCTTTGCTACATCATTGACAAATGTTAATGCTGGATATGTTGGATCACATGAATCCTCATCTGCTACATGATCCTTGTCTTTATGGTGAGGATGGGTTGGCTGCATGCTCTCTGACGCTTGGGGTTTGACCTGGAAGCTTAGGTGGCTTAGGTGTGTCATGTAGCCTCTCAAATACGATATTATGCCTTTATTCATTCAACAACCGACTTATATTATATTATATAGCTTTACAACCTCAACAATTCAATTTTTGTGAATATATGTTTTAATTTTTGTCTTTTTTTTTTTATAAACAAGAAAAAAAATTCAATTTTAAACCTGACACAACTATTATGTGACTTTGTGCCACATAAGTAAAAGTTGGCTCTTAAATGGACCTTAGTTGATTCCTATTATATCTTTTTTTAAAATAGAAAAATCCTATCATATCTCTTTTTAAAAATAGAAAAATCCACATGATTACGTGGTCCAAACCACCCGTCAGTTATACGTTATTGAGGTTTTTGATCATTGACTATTTTGAGCCGGCTGTAATTATTATTTCTTTAATACAAAAAAAATTTAAAAAAAAAAAAAAAATTGTTTTATCTCATTGTCTTTTTTATTCTTATTAGTCGGTGAGGATCATGGCCAGTATGATATCGTAGTTTACCAACTTTACCCGTTGCTGCACATGTAGTAAAGCCTTTTTGTTTTTTTTTTTTTTGTCTATTGTCTTTTTTTATAACGGATCGAAACTCTCACCCTTGACAGGTAGGTAAAGGTAAGGTACTTCCGTTTTGACAATGAAGAAGGTAAGGAGAAGTCAGACGTATTCAACCATTAAATTGGTTAATTGAAACAATGTTCCTTTAAACTATCAAAAAAAAATTATCACCGTCTCCAATAATGAAAATTAAGTAACACTTTGGGGGTTTAAGTAGACTTTTTTCAAAGAGTAATTTTGCTTAATCGACTTAATTGAGTGGTTGGCAATCTCAAGTATTATTTAAGAAGCTAAAATTATTTTTTTAAGGAGAAAAAATAAATGTAAAAGCTTGTTTATGTTCGACAGTTTGGCTATAAAAGGATTGCAAAAACCAAGCTTTCTCTAAAAAAGTCCCTGTTTGTGTGACCGTGGGAGACAGAGAGACAGATCTAGAGAGATGGGTTCCACTTCGGAGAGGATTAAACCTCATGCTGTATGTGTTCCATACCCAGTTCAGGGTCACATTAACCCAATGATCAAGCTAGCCAAACTCCTCCACCACAAAGGCTTTTACGTAACTTTTGTGAACACCCATTATAATCACATGCGCTTACTCAGGTCTAGAGGCCCCGACTCCCTTGACGGCCTGCCAGACTTCCGCTTCGAAACCATCCCCGACGGCCTCCCGCCTTCGGATGCCAATGTCAGCCAAGACGTCCCTAGCCTTTGCGATTCCACCTCAAAGAATTGCCTTGCCCCACTTTGCAACCTTCTCTCCAAACTCAATGACACTTCCTCTTCCAACGCGCCGCCGGTGACGTGTATCGTCTCTGATGGCTGCATGTCGTTCACTCTTGAAGCTGCTGAAGAATTTGGAATTCCAAACGTACTTTTCTGGACGCCAAGCTCCTGCGGCGTCTTGTGCCTTATGCATTATCGCCATCTTGTTGAACGACGTTTAACACCACTGAAAGGTACTATATTCTAGAACTTTTAACACTAATTTGCAAGTGAAAAATACATGGTTTTTTTTTTTTTTTTCTTTAATGACACGTCATTTTCATATACTTTTGATGGTTTATTTTCACCATTAATTTAGACTCATTGAGTTTTAATTTTTTGAATAAAAGTTGTTAGTTTTCAAAAATTAAAAAGTCTACTAACAGGTGGTCCAACCGCTCCTAGATTTACCCTCTCACCTTTATCCGCCCAAATTTCCTTAGGGAGGTGCTTTATGGATTACTCATCTCCCACAAAATTATGTGATTTATCAACTCTCTTGAGGTAAGTACGTGAGAAATACATGTTTCTTTTTTAATGACTCGTCCTTTTATATACTTTTTTAATGGTTTATTTTTACCCTTAAATTAGAGTCATTGACTTTTAATTTTTTTAATAAAAGTTGTTAGTTTCAAAAATTAAAAAGTCTACAAAGAGGTGGTCCAATCGCTGCTAGATCTGATCTCTCACCTTTATCCGCCCCAAATCTCTTTAGGCCTCATGCTTTATGGATTACTCATCTCCCACAAAATTTTGTGATTTATCAATTCTCTTGAGGTAAGCTGGTGATGGCGAGTGGTTGTACCACCACCCACAAAATTTCCCAAACGGGATGGTCGGGTACGTGATAGGATCACCACCATTTTATTGACTTTTTGGACTTTTTATTTATTTTATTTTTTTTTATTTCAAATGTTTAATTGGTGTAATTAAATTTCATATTTTTCTACTAAGAAATTGATAAAAATAAATAAATAAATAAATTTAACCGAGCATAAAATTGAAAGATTTTCAAAACGCTTTAACTTTTACTTACATCTGAATAAATAAATTATCAAGGTACCAATTCTTTTACTAAGAAAAACTTATTAAACTGATGTGTAACTCATTCATTGCAGATGCAAGCTATCTAACAAACGGGTATTTAGAAACTGCAATCGATTGGGTTCCCGGGATGAAACACATCCGTCTGAAGGATTTTCCAAGTTTCATTAGAACAACGGATGAGAACGACATCATGCTCAACTTCTTCATACGTGAAACGGAGAGATCTTCAAGAGCTTCAGCCGTCATTTTGAACACGTTTGACCCATTTGAGCAAGACGTTTTGGATGCTCTCTCCACCTTGCAACTTCCTCGCATCTACACCGTCGGTCCACTTCTGTTGCTTGCTCATCAGATCAAAGATGAACGGCTAAAATCAATAGGCTCCAATCTATGGAAAGAAACCCCGGGATCGGTGGAGTGGCTAAATTCAAAAGAACCCAACTCCATAGTGTACGTGAATTTTGGCAGCATCACTGTAATGACACCCCAACAACTCATTGAGTTTGCATGGGGACTCGCCAATAGTGAGAAACCCTTCTTGTGGATTATCAGGCCTGATCTTGTTGTAGGCGATTCAGCCGTTCTTCCTCTTGAGTTTCTTACAGAAACGAAAGATAGAGGCATGTTAGCAAGTTGGTGTCCTCAAGAAGAAATCCTCAAGCACCCCTCAATCGGAGGCTTTTTGACACATAGCGGGTGGAATTCAACGCTCGATACCGTGTGTGGTGGAGTCCCGGTGATCTCATGGCCTTTCTTTGCCGAGCAACAGACAAACTGCCGGTATTCTTGCACCGAATGGGGCATTGGAATGGAGATAGATAATGATGTTAAGAGAGACGATGTTGAGAAGCTTGTGAGGGAGTTAATGGAGGGTGATAAAGGTAAAGAAATGAAGAGGAAGGTAATGGAGTGGAAGATAAAAGCCGAAGAGGCTGTCAAGCCTGGTGGTTCTTCTTACCAGAACTTGGACAAGTTGATTGCCGATGTTCTCCTTGCCGGAAATGTTTAAACGGAATTTGGATTAGGTGCCGTCAAAAGACTACAACATTTGTCTTGTAAGTTCTTTTAGAACTGTTTTTTTTTTTTTTTTTAACACCTAATCCAAATCGGTTTAAACCAAACGAAGAATTAGCAACGAGTAATATTGCTCCAAACGTGATGTGACTATTAAAATTATTATTAAATTTGAAATAATTTTAAAAATCACATCATAAGGAAATTGGCTCGATCTTATCTGCTCTTCCCTTGTTATAGGTCATTCTACATATTTGTAAAAGTTTATCTCCATTCAATCATTCCATTTGTGTGATTTGATTAAACGAATTTTCTATTCTCTTATGTACATAACATGTTATCATTGCTGTTTAGACAGCAATTTGGTAATTTGAATCTTTCGAGTCGTACTTTTGATAAAAGTGGTCAAGAGTTGCTTTTATACAGAGAAATTGGCCAAGACTATTAATTAATTAAATACTTTTTCTCTGAGCTAATTACTTTTTCTCTCGATAAACAATTTAATTCTCTTTATGCTCAAGTGTATAGTAATATATGGATTTATGTTTTTGTCTAGAAATAAATCAAAATTGATAAGGAGTTGGCCAGTTACTTTAGAAATCCTATCCCTGAAAGATAATGTAACAGTGTCCTCTAATCTGGGAGAGGTGTTTCAAGCTAATAGTATTTAACTTAAATTGTCATTACAATCTTAATCATAAGGTGACATGCTATACTGATATTCAAGTTATTATTACTATTAGAAAAAAAAAAAAGTTATTATTACAATATATAACTTCAATTATAATAATGTATCTTGGATCTTGGGTTTATTTCTTTATTTTTTATTTTTTTTTATAGTAGATCTTGGATCTTATTGGATCTTCTAAACAGAGCACCACATGGTTTAGATTGTAATAATAATTTAAGTTAGATACGTCGGCAAACGATACAGAATAATATATAGCGAAGCTGACAATTTATTGTGTGGGAGTTATGGAAACCACATGGGTAATAAAGGCTTGAGTGTTTTTTTTTTTTCGTTTGGAAGAACTCAAAAAGTGAAGAATATGTTACGAGGCCATAAGAAAAAATTGTCCTCCAAAAAAGTTTATTCTTTTACAAAAATTGTAGGGACACTTCTTAAAAAAATCAAAAGACGATTTTTGGTTCAAAACTTTTTTATAGAGAAATGCTAAGCGTGTTAAATTTTTTATTAAGAGATGGACACTAATTAGACGATGTAGAACTTATTCAATGATACCCGTACCATTGATAAAAAAATTAGTACTCCTAGCATTTCATTTTTTATAACATAGAGAGTAAAAGAATCTGATGAAAATATACTCAATTCCCAATTGTAACTTGTTACCTTTTTAATCGATGACATTTTCTAAGCGTGTTGATGTTTAGAAACAATATAAATTCCGTAATTTGAGAATCTATAATTTTTTTAAAAAAAACTTTAGGAGATGTTAATCCCAACTAGACAACAACCACGCAAACATAACTCAAGCAAACACAAGAGACACTGTTGAGTCTTTTATTATCCACAGTACCCAAATTTCCATTATCAACAACATTTTGGAGGCTATTTATTTGGTTCAAGGACTTGCTCAACCTTGGCTTAATTATACGCCACTAAATTTGCTGTGGATCAGATGTTGAGCCCCTTCAACCAGTCCTCGGACCACTTCACCGGCGGGTAAAATTTCCTCAATAAGCCCTACACCTTCGCCAGCATACAGCGCCATGCTTTCAATGTCACCTGTGGTCGTCAAATTTGGAACAGTACCCGCAAACTGCCTAATTTCTTTTTCCTGAATAAAAAAAAAAAAAAAACACCCTATATAAGCACAACTGATAAACTGGTATATGTTACGATTCTAAGTGTTTTACATCATTTATGTACAATCTTAATATATCAATTCGTCAAGTAAAGGTTCAAACGCGTCATGGCTTTGCCGTTGAGTCACAAAGACGATGACCAATAGGTTAGAAAAAATGTCTTGGTACAGTGTAAATATGAACATAGTATTAAGTCATCGAATAGTGAGAGATGAGTGGAACCGACAAAAGTGAAATGGTCTGTATTGAATCAATCCATGAAAAGGAGCCAAAAAAAAAAAAAAAAATTGTTAGATTCTCACCACGCCATGTATTGTTGAAAGACCTATAACAGGCTGGTTGGCTTCATTCTCATGAAGAGGAAGGGATTTCCATTGATTGAAGAAAGGTGTTTGCAGGACACGGTGAGGTGCCCCGGGCCACCTTGCCCGACCAAAAACGTTGGTATATTCAGTTTGGTCGGCTTCAATCAACTTCCTCTTGTATGTAGGGTGAGCATAGCTTTCACTAGTTGCAACAAACCTGCAAAACAATGCTAATTCAATCATCATAATCCTGCTAACTTTGAAGCAAACTCACAGAAGAACAGTCCAAGTATTGGACACCATGTGCCACTTTCTTTGTACAAACATTGAAGGTGACATTCCATCACGCCCACGCTGCAAATTAACATCATCATTCCCAGAAGATAAATGTTATATGCACTTTCAAGTGTGTACTTTATAACATGCTCATAAAACTTATCCTTGAATTTTGGATGGATTGTCATTAAATTTTAAATTTAATGCTGATTTTCATTGTTACGTCAGAAAGCTGCGCATTTAAGATTGTGCAATTGAAAGTATATATAGCATTTCTCTTTTCAAAATAAGTTTTTGAAATAAACGATGATTTAACAATTCCCTCACAGCGCGCGGCGCGATAGCTCAAATGTGTTGTTTAAATTTGGCTATTGTAAATTGAAATATTCCAAACCTTGTGCCGAGGCAGACGCCTTGAGCACCGAGGGCGAGCGCAGCAACATAACCACGTGCGTCCACAATACCCCCGGCAGCGATAACGGGAATGTCTTGATCCCCAACAAGATTAACCAACCTTGGCAATAATGCTATCAAACCCTCCTAAAAATAATTGAACAACACAAGGGGTCAACTTTTACTTAATCATTCAATTTAGCCAGCATTATAATTTCATCAATGAATCACATCTTTGATCAACTATTTGGATTTAAGGAATTGTATATAATTAATATAATACCCTATAAATTGTACAAGATTTTCTTCCCAAACAACAAGCTCATGATAAATGTATAATTGCACAAGAATGTAACTATACTTCCAATAGCAGCAACAAGCATAATATACCTGACCAATTACATGCCCTCCTGCTTCAAGTCCTTGGACAATAATTGCATCTACACCCGCATCAACTGCCCTTTTTGCTTCTTCGAAACTTCCAACCTATAATAGAAATAGTTGTGAGATAAAAATATAGTTTATAGCATTACTCGTTTGTTTTATTATTTTCTCCCGAGACAAAAATAGGTAGAAAACACTTACTTGGGGTACAACCTTGACCCCAGCACGACGAGCCTCAAGTAGAAGCTCCTGGGAACATTCACCCCATGATATTTGCAAGACAGCTACCTTCTCATCCAGAATAGCCTTTATGTTTTCCTTATGTGGAAATGTAAGAACAACACCAACACCAAATGGTTTGTCTGTTAAGGTTCGTGTTTTCCTTATCAACTCCCGTAAGTAGTCCGGTGACTCCTGTTAAAGAAAAATTAATTTGGAAAGATGAACAATGTACACTCAAAATTTCAAGTTAGAAAAGTACTAGTGTATTTTATAAATCTAATAGTACTAAAAAGGGAAAGTTTAAGTTGTTTCTTGGTCCGATGCATGATGTTGTATTTATTTCTTTTTTGTTTAGACTGTCATAATTATCATTGAGTTTTTATTTTATTTTATTATTATTATATTTTTGTTTTTTTTATGAACTCTTAAGAAAATGTTTGCTTTCATCCTCTAGTCTTCCTTCTATTCTCCCCATTTTCAACCACTGGATATATGGGCTCATGTGTGGGACTCACATAAACCCCACAAATCTAATGGTGATTTTGAAAATTGAGAAGATAGGAGAAGAACCAAGGGAGAATGTATAGCAGGTCTCTAAATTCTACCATTTAACAAAACCAAGCTTGTGATAATACTTGAGTAGTGGAGCATCTGGTCATCATCAACACTATGGTGTTTAGTCCTCATCCAATGTTCACTGAGCTTTAAGAAGACTACCTTAATTACTATGGTGTTTATATCATGTGGGCCTAATATTGAAGAACTTTTCCCCCTCTCAACCTTATCTCTAATTATAGATCAGTAGATGGTGAGATAAGGATCACAACAAGTGGGTTAGTATTATAATATAAATTAAATGAATAAATTCATCCATTCCTATTAGCTTAAATTTTCAAAGTAAGCAATAATTTAACATGGTATCAAAGAGATGTCGTGAGTTTAAATCCTGTTTTTGCCGTTCACCAATTCCAATTAAATATTTCACGTATTAAGCCTCAAAATTTTGGAATAAGTACTAAATTAACGGGTAGAACTTAGAAGTCTATCTCCTCCAACAACTTCCTTCCATCCTCTCGTTCTTCAACTGTTCAAAAATACACCCACAAACTCAACAAAGTACATCAATCCGAACTTATTCTAAATTTGTGCTCTCATCTTATTCATGTATATGCCCACAAATTTGTGAGAGTGATTCTTATTAGGAAAATTCATACAAAACATTTTCTGGATACTAAGTTCTACTGTCTTAATTAATTTTGACGATTTTTGGAAACAATTTGCAGCTAAAACTCTCTATAAATAGTAGAATATAAACAAGAAACAAATGGTGGGAAAATAACTGATAAGGAAAAAGATAAATACCCAATCAGGGGCTCGGAGGAGACCAATTCCACCGGCGTTAGCAACGGCGGCAACAAGCTCCGGGCCGGAAATATCGGGCCCCAGTGGTGCTTGCACTATGCCGTACTCAAAACCCAAGATCCCTCTCCAACCCATCTCTCTCCGTCGGAGGCAAGCCCGCAGGGTTTTTGTATTGTAAAGGGATTAGCTCTTTGTTTACCACCACAGTGGCTTTGGGCAAAGCTGATGAGCATTTATATATTCTCCGGTGGCAGCACGCACTGAGTCAAAAAGCCGGGGGGACGTGGCCGAACTCGGTTCGGTTTGTTTGGTTGTTAAAAAAAATATATATTTAAAAATCAAAGCAATATTTGAATTCCCTTTGTTTTTTCAGCAATTTAGTATAATATAATAGAAAGAAAAGTACATTTTGGTGACTTCCGCCCACTTCCGTTCTCAACAATGGTGGGAGTACGGGAAGGAATGTTGTTTGTGGCACTATGTTACATTTTGACATTATGTAAGGGAATACTACATTATTTTTCACTCTTACATGAGTCTAGTGGTATGAAAGTGAGTATATCAAATATCTTTTTGCTTTTGCTTCTCAAATATTTTATTTTAGTTTATTATTTTAAGATGGTATCAGAGTCATTTTTTTATGGCCTTTAGCAACTCCTACGCTGCCTTGTAAGAGTATCGAATCAAAGTGAAGGTTGGTGTTTTCTCAACTCTCCCATCACTCCAAACATCTCCCTGATATTTTTCTTGTTTGTGCTAGCCAATCAAAATTTCTTGATAAAGGGTCACACACCTCCTCCGATAGTTGGCAATCCTTCCCAAGCCTTCATGATGTAAGCCATAGTACATGGGAGTTGAGAGGGTTGTAATAGTATCTTAATAGTATTTTTGGGACTTTTGCTGACATGGCACAGGTCACCTAGCGATTTTGAGAGTTAGTTAGTTTTTGCCTACGACTGGTGCTATGCGCCTTTTTGTTTTTCACCCGTGAGGGCGCATGTTTTTTTCGACAACTGTGATTTCGGTAACGGTGATTCCAGAGTTTCTTGATCTGTGCAATTCATCCTTGATGGAATGTTCAATTGGTGAGTTATGGCCAAACGAGCAAATAGGGGTCGTGGAGGGAAGAAGATTTCAAAATTGCTTGTGAAGGAGGCTTCGGCTGATTTGGAGGATGCCTCGCGATCTTTGGATTGTGAGGTAGATTTGAGTGAGGAAGAGGAGAATTGTGAGAATTTGACTTTGTTTTGTGAGGATGTGGATGTTTCGAAGCTAGATGCACAAAGATTGTGTGTTGGAAGCAACTTTGTTTCAGGTGAGGAGGCTATGGAGGTTGTTTCTACCCTTCCTGAGGTGGAGGTTGTGAGTAATCCTGGTGCTTCTATTGCTGAGTCTCCTATTAAGGTTGCTCAAAAGAGTGTAGCTCAGGATTGGAGGTAATTGTTTCGAAATGAGAAATCTATAGTCGCATTGTAGTATTTTGCTCCTTCTCGAGAGGATGGAAGAGTTGTAGTGAAGCCTCCAAAGGAACCAATTGAGGAAGGTATTTCGAAATGGTCTCATTCTCTGGTAGGTTAGTTTCTTCATAGACCTCTTCCTTATTATATTGTTAAATGTACTTTGGAGAGTATTTGGGCTCAATATAGGAAAGTTGAGGTATTCTTGTTGGAGAATGGTTTATACTTGTTTAGATTTGCTGATGAGAAGACGCGAGATGAAGTTATGGAGGCAAAAGTCTGGCCTATGCCAAAAACTTGTTGTGCAAATTTTAATATACTCGCAAGTGCACGAATCATTTGCAATATAATGTTTTACAAGTGCGAGGTCAAACCCACAGGGAATTGTGTTTTTGAAGAACAAATTATAACTAAACTAATTAAATCCTAACCTAGTTCCAAAAAAAGTTTGAATTTTGAGTTTTAAAAATTAAAGGATAAACATAAACTAAATAAAATAAAACAAACGATAAAGACTAAGGTTTGGGAATCAACACTCACCGAATCATAAAAACATACCCCATATTCATCAATATTAATCTGAAGTTCTCACAGATAAAATCATATGTATGCTTTACTATGGTTTTAAAAGTTAATCAAAATCATCCCATGTATCTATTCATTGCACAAATCACCAAAGGAATCCAATATCAATTAAATCATCAGATGTATCCATAAATCACAAAAGATATCAAATTTTAATTGAAACACCTAATGTATCAGTAGAACAAATCACAAGGGATATCCAATTTTTAAACAAATAAAATCAAGGGTTAAATTCACTTTACCCCCTTGAAGTTTTAAGGATTTTTCAATTCGAACCCCAATGTTTAAAAATCGGCAATGTACCCCTCTAATGTTTTAAAAAATTTCAATTCAGAGCCTCCGTTACTAATTTCCGTCTAATTGGACAGAAATCATCCCACGTGCTTCTCACATGGGATTTTGATGCCCTTTATTCTAATTTTGCCCTCATTAAAACTTACGAAATTACGTAATTACCCTCAATTTCATAAGTTTTAATGAGGGTAATTACATAATTTCATTGGTTTTAATGAGGGCAAAATTGGAGTAGCGAACATCAAAATCTCACGTGAGACGCACGTGGGATGATTTTCATCCAATTAGACGAAAATTAGTAACGGAGGGTCTAAATTGAAAATTTTTAAAACATTAGAGGGGTACATTGCCAATTTTTAAACATTGGGGTTCGAATTGAAAAACTCTTAAAACTTCAAGGGGTAAAGTGAATTTTCCCCTAAAATCAAGCAATCAATTGTATTGAATTATCTCAAATCATCAAGTGTATCCTTGAATTACAAAAGATATCCAAGAATCATTCAATCCAATTGAAAAGAAGTAAAATAATTGAAATATAAAACCCAATAAATTGGATAAATGAAGACTTACATAAAAGTTATGTTGTTCTTCATCGGTGAGGCTTCATCCTCAACCTTAGTTGGGAATTTAGCTCTACATAAAAATAAAACATAAACTAAACTAAAGAGAAAAATTCTGAAATTTTGTTCTCTGAGATTGTCTATCTTTCTTGAATGCAAAGAGATCTATTGATAGGCTTAGGAAAGTCCTAGAAGCCCTACTAAACCTAGATAATTCGGAGGTCTTTCTCCCAGTCCAAATAGAAGTTTGAAATCGAAATAAGATTTGTCCAAATTTATGTTCTTTTATTGTGGAATGATTGTGGCATAGTAAATGTCCGAATTAGGAAAATCCTATTTCATAATGAATTGTATTGTTTTAAGTTAACTTTCCAATGCCACTAATTTCATCCCAATCCGATACTTGAGCAGAAAGTTATGGTCAAAATACTTAGATGCGTGCATAATTTGAAATTTAATCCAATCCGATTTTTACTCCAATTAGATAAATTCCGATTTAATCATTTTATTGATTTGGTTAAACTTAATCACATCATCTAGGTCTTCTTAAAGTGTGATTTCTTCCAAACTTTGTAATTTTTCCTTTAAAAGAGCAGTTTTCCTTTAGCAACCTATAAAACACTTAAAACAAAAAACTAACACAAAACATTACCTAACGACCCAAGTAAAGGATTAACTAATGTAAATTAAGGGGTCCAAATATGAAATATTTGGCACTCATCAGCTAACAAACCTCTGATTTTGCATAAATGGACTCTTGGTATGCAGCTTCTTAAGCTTTTTCTATCTTCTGTTCCTATTTGGATTAAGTTGCATAACCTGCCAATTGAGTTTTTGAATGCTACATGTTTGAGTTATGTGGCTAGTGGTGTTGGTAAGCCTCTTTGTGCTTATTCGATTACTGAGGAGCACCTTAGGCTTGGTTTTGCTAGGGTTCTGGTTGAAGTGGATGTGGATTCTGTTTTTCCTAAGGAGATAGAAATTGTTGGTGTTGATGGGGGTAGGGTTTTAGTAGGCATTGAGTATCCATAGCTACCTGTTAAATGCAAGAAGTGTAAGTCATTTGGTCATCTCTCTCATGCTTTTTCCAAGGTTGAAAATAGGTTTCGCTTCCCAAAAATCTAAGCTAGTTCAGAATTTGCATGCTGGTCCTGTTGTGGAGAAGGCTGCTGAGTTGAAGATTGTAGCACCTAATGTTGTGGTTGAGACTAACTGGAATGTGGTTAGAGCAGCTAAAAAGAACTCATGTTTCTAAGGCTACTGTCAAGGATAGCCAGAGGCATTGGACTAATTCTTTCCATCTACTAGCTAGAGCTGATGGTAGATATGAGTCAGGTAAGGTAAGCGGCACATGTACTTTTTCTTCTCTTCAAAAAGTTATTGAGACTGCATTGGATGAGGAGATTGCAAAAAGTAAAAGGGAAAGGTAAAATGGGGGAAGAGGAGGAGGACTTGATGAGAGGTTTTTCACCCACCATATGAACTTTTTGATTTGGAATGTGAGGGGTTTGAATCACCCTTCAAAGTAGAAGGAGGTCATGAGTATGATCCAAATAAGACTAGCCTTATTTGTTTGATTGAAACTAGAGTGAAGGAAAACAAAGCCGATAAGGTTAGGGCTTGTATTGTTCTAGATTGGCACTATGTTTTTAACTATGATCAGCATTTTTTGGGAAGGATTTGGATTTTTTGGAAGAATTCCAACTATGAAGTGTCTGTTCTAGATAAGAGTGAGCAAAGTATTAATTGTTTCACTAAGTCTCTTAATAGTAATTTATGTTAGTTTCATTCTCTTGTCTATGGGGCTAACAAGGGGGTGGATAGAAAGCTACTTTGGACAAATTTGTGTTCTATGAAGGGGAAAGTAGGAACTAATCTTTGGATGATTTGTGGGGATTTTAATGTGGTAATGTCCTTGGCTGAGAAATGGGGATCTGACAAGCTTAACTCCTATGGAACTGAGTTTGGTCAGTGTTTGAATGATCTTGAGGTTCTGAATCTTAATTTTAGTGATTGTTTTTACACTTGGACTAACAAAATTTAGGTGCCTCGGTTTGTGGCTAGAAAGCTAGATAGGGTTTTGGCAAATGAGTACTAGATGAGTGTTTTGAGAGTACTGTTGTGGAATTCCATTCTGGGGATATTTCTAATCACTCCCCTGCTATCATCTTAGTAGGCATTCTACAGAGTTTTGGTCCTATACCCTTTAAGTTCTATAACTATTGGTTGGAACATAAAGGGTTTTTGGATTGGGTCTAGGAAGGATGGAACACTCAGGTTAAGGGGGGTCCCAATGTATCAATTGTATGTGAAACTTAGAGATGTGAAAGCTGTGTTAATGGAGAAGAATTTGGCATGTTTTGGGAATTTGAAGCAAAGAGTTATTTAGGCTCGTGAAAACCTGAATTTAGCTCAAAATGATGTTTTTGCTACTTTTGGCAGTGCTAATAGACTTCTTAAGGAGAGAGAATGTCTTCCTGCTTATGTTTCTATTACAAAGGCTGAGGAATCTTTCTTGAAGCAAAAGGCTAGGACTCAATGGTTGCAATTAGGTGATCGGAATAATAGTTTTTTCCTTAGATCTCTAAAAGTTCAAAATGCAAAGAAAACTATCACCTATCTGTGGGATGAGCATGGTAATCATGTGGACGATGTTGATCAGATTAAGGAGGTCACTGAGCATTTCTATAAGAATTTGTTAAGTACAAATCAGCTGAAGTTCACTAATGCAAAAGCAGCTCGAATTAGGTAGCTCATTCATGTTGCTATCTCTTCTGAACATGCTGCTATTTTGGAGAAGGAGGTTTCTGTAGATGAAATCAGAGATACTTTGTTTCATATGAAAGCAAACAAGGCCCTTAGTCCTGATGGATTCTCTGCAAATTTTTGAAAGTCTACTTAGGCTATTGTTGGTTTCTAGTTTATTGCTGAAGGAAGTGAATGCTACTATTCTCACTTTGTTTCCTAAGAAGGTAAATCCTTCTGCTATAGGGGATTTTAGGCCTATTGTATGTTGTAATGTTATATACAAATGTATTACCAAGATCCTTTCAAATAGGATGTTGCCATGAACCAGTCTGCTTTCATACCTTCTAGGAGTATTTCTGAAAATGCCTTCCTCGCTCAGGAACTTGTGAGGAATTATCATAAGGACAAAGGAAACCCTTGATGCACTTTGAAGATTGATCTTATGAAGGCTTATGACTTTGTGAATTGGGAGTTCATGATTCATTGTTTACATTTTTTTGGCTTCCCTAATAGATTTCTGAGTTGGATCAAGGAGTGTGTAACCTTTCCTAAATTTTCTTTTTGCATCAATGACACTTTGGTTGGCTATTTTGAAGGAAAGAAGGGGCTAAGGCAGGGTGATCCTATTTCTCCTTTATCTTTTTGTCCTAGCCATGGAGGTCTCTTCTAGGATTATGGCTGATCATACAGGTGGTAATTCTAGTTTCAGGTTCCATCCCAAATGTGTGAGCATAAGGCTTACTCGTTTATGTTTTGCAAATTATCTCCTATTTTTTCTGAAGCTAGCTTGAGCTCTATAAATGTTTTCAAGGCTGCTCTTCTTGAGTTTGAGGATATGTTTGGTTTGAAAGCAAATCCTTCTAAAAGTTTTTTCTATTGTTCTAGAATTTCAGCTAGAGTGAAGCATGTTCTATTGGATGAGTTAATGATAAAGGAAGGTCATCTCCTTGTGAGATATCTTGGGGCTCCTCTCATTTCATCTAGACTTTCTTCAACTGATTGTGGGGCTTTGCTGGATAGAATTACTGGTCGTATAGACTCTTGGCTCAACAAGAATCTTTCTTATGCAAGCAGGCTCTAGTTGCTATCCTCTGTTTTGCACAATTTACAAGTGTATTGGATAGGAATTGTCATTCTTCCTAAGAAGATTATTAAAGCTATTGAACAAAAAATTCAATAGGTTTCTGTGGAATGGGAAAGATGAAGGGGCGGCAAAGACTAAGGTTTCTTGGTCTGATCTTTGTTTTCCTAAGAAGGAGGGAGGTTTGGGGTTGAAGAGGCTAGAAGTTTGGAATCAAACTTCTATACTTAGACATGTTTGGAGCATTTTTGCTAGGTCTAGATCCTTGAGGTTTAAGGCTGGGAATGGAGAAACCATCCATCTGCGGTTGGACTTGTGGCATTCTTCAGGGATTTTGATTTAGCAATATGGTTTTAAGGTTGTCTATGATGCTCAAAGTAATATTGAAGCCAAATGTTAAGTGCTAAAATATTCATATTTTTAGCCCTTAACTTACATGTTTTAATCCTTTAGTTTTGGTTAATTTATACCATTTTAGTTCTTTTATGTGTTTTTCTTGATTTTGTAGGTCATTGAAAGAAAAGAAGCAATTTTGGAAGTCTAGAGCATAAAAGAGCTATTTTGGGAAATTTGGAGGCTCTGGTAATGCGATCGATCGCAGGGGATCTGCGATCGAGTGCACTACAGGCGAGGACTACAATGCGCAAGGTACCAGTGATTAAGTGCCAGCACAAAGAGGATCGATCGCAGACCTGCGATTGATCGCACACGGGCTGCGATCGAGCGCACCCGTGCGTGATGGCCAAGTCAGCCGCCTGCCTTAATAAGGAAAGAGCAATTTTTAAGGTTTTGTAACTTAGTGCGAACTAGGGCTCAAACCTTATGATTTTTAGGGTTTCTAGAGTATTCCTAAGGCCTATAAGTAGACCCTTAAGCCTCTAGAATAAGACACACTTTCCAAGGAGAAGAATTGGAGCTCTTCAAGTTCAAGTTTCAGGTTTATTCTTTTCCTTTCTTTTATTTTATTTTATGAAGATGTTTAACATCAAACTTATGTGTAACTAATTTATTTAGTAGGGCTAGATTGAAGCCCTAGTTATGTTTATTTAATATTTCAATATTGACGTCCTTGTAATGATCATGTTGTGGTATTTAACTTGATTAATTCCAGCTTTCATGAATTCCTCATATGTGTGTGCCTAATCAACATATGCATCTAGTATGGACTAGTTAGTTAAACCAATTTAAATGACAAAGTCCTAGGTTTAATAAAAGTAACAAAAAAAATTCACATCGGGTTCTTGGGTTAATCAACATGGGGAACCGGGAGTATACACCCATGCCCTAGGCCTCATGTGTTTGTCGATTTCCAAAGAAATTATGCTTTCTCAAAGAACAACTTAGTATACACCCATGCTAAATTCTTTAAGAAAGAAAAGAGTTAGAATACACACTCATACCTAACTCGTTGCTTAGGGAAATCTATAGCTTAAGGAGTATGCACTCATGCCCTTAGGTTGACAAACATTAGATATATATAACATGATCAAAGCATTGGCATATTGACATATTATCTAAATATAACTAGTGGTGGATATCAAAGCCTTACCTTTTTATTATCGTCAAATCAAAAATCAATCTTTGTTTTGTTTTACTTTTGGAATTTAATTTTAAACAAAATTTAGCAATCCTCGTAGGAATCACCCCGTACTTGCACACTATACTACTATGTTGACCTCGTGCACTTGCGGGTAAAACATACAATTATTTGCGTATTAATTTAGGTAGATATTTGTAACAACAAGTTTTTAGCGCCGTTGCCGGGGATTGCGGCAAATTTTGTTTAGAATTATTTTCCTTTAGTTGTATTATTTTAATTTAGTTTTTTTTTTTTTTCCTGTTTTTCGTAGTTACTGTTCTCCTCTGGAGGTCTAGAGGTGCGCTCGAGCGCCCAACCAGGGCGATCGAGCGCACCAGTGCGATCGATCACACATCTAGAGAGCAGCACACTTACTGCACTAATTATAGATCTAATTTTTTTTTTTTCCTTTTATTTCACGCAGGGTCATTCAAGTCTGCATATTAGTAAGTTTTCTTTTTAAATTTTGTTTTTATTTTCTCTTTTAATTTTAACTTCTTTTGTTATTTTATTTCTAATTTCACACATGTGAGGAGGCATTCCGACGCCCCATGGACCATGTTCATTATGCCATGATCCTTATCACCATGTTAGAAAATGTCCTTCAATAAGACAAATTTCTAACAAAATTAATAGGCATAAGAACACTTCGTTCTCTAGACCGGGGAACGGCCGCTATTTTGATTCCTGTAACCCAACATGGAGCCAATAGTCCAATCTCTCATGGCAAGCTCAAGCTCCCGGAATTCATGCTCAACAATCTCATGGACTACAACATCACTCATATCAGCAATTCTATGATCATGCATATTCCTCTCAATCAGCTCCATAACAGCAATGTCAGGCTGAACCACCTTCTCTTGAAATATTCATCACTTATCACATATTGGTTCTAGGGTTTTAGATCAAACGTTTGGTCAATAACCAATGGTTTTAGATTTGGTCATCGAACGTTCGATGTGATCCTGGTCGAACGTTTGCTCTAGGGTTATCATCAAATGTTCAGTTGGGACTAACTTCAGTCCTTTTTTGATCCTACGTGTCCACTGTGGACACGTAGGATCAAAACTTTCCGTTTTGGCACCAGCCAAAACAGTGCGTTTTGATGGACTTGGGGGTTTTATTTTAAAACCCCCAAGTTCTCTTCCCCAAATTGAATGGAAACCAGCTAGATATTCGACAAAACTGCAAAAAAGGTGGACGACCTCACTCCCATCAACGCCATCAACGGCGACATCTTCGATCCAAAACCCAGCCACTCTCCCAGCATCCAACGCGAGATTGCCACACCTACACAGTGGTTCTCCAAGCGATGGCTAGGGTTTTAAAAATCTGTTTTTGGGTTTTGAGGAAGACAAAGGTAAAGCCTTTTCTTAAACTTTTATTTTGTGGGTTTTGTTGATTCGAAATTATGGAAGTCTTCATTGATTTTCAGTCCTCTCAAGTAAGTTGATTTTATTTTGTTCTCCTCTCTTCGATTTTGAACCTAGGGTTTGAACTAATTGGAGGTTTTTTTTTGCATCTTTTGGGAGGTTGTGTAAAATTCATGGATGATTGTTCTTAATTCGTGTGATTTCCTAGCTCATTTTTGCCTTTTCACATGCTTAGATTGAGATTTAGGCTAGAAAATTTCATGGCTTTGTGTTTATATATATATATTTGGGGTTTTTCTTGTTGCCAGTTTTAATGAACTGAATTTTTTTGCTTTTCTCCCTTATTTTGGCGATAATACAATTAATCTCATTCTCTTTATTCACAAAAAACCTTTTTTGTATCTCATGGGTTATGCTAGTTCCTATTAGTTGATTTGCTAGGGGGGGAAAAAGGAAATATGTACATTTTCTATAAACCGAAACAACAAGAAACATAAGATAGGGAAGCTTGTTTATATTTTTCTTTTCTCAGCTTGATTATTCTCTCTCATGTTAGGTATATATTGTTATGTTCAGATAAGATGAACATTAAGAATACAATTTTCAGGAAAGGATCCAATGAAGACAAATTCTACACTGGGAAGCTAAAAAAGGTTTGTAATTTTTATTTTGTGAAACCCATAAGGGAAATGTGATTACAGCTAATCATTTAGGGTTTCACTGTAGAATGAACAGTCAATGTCGCCAGCGTCTGTAATATCGTCGGCCAAAGAGGATATGGAACCTGTGCAATGTAGGTGCGGCCTTACAACCCCAATTATAACATCCACGACTATAAAAATATCCTGAGAGGCGATTCTATGGGTGTGCTATGTATGACCATAAAAAGGTATTTTAATTTGGCTCATTTGGTGGTGAGAAATGGTTGTTATTTTGTACTTGTTCCTAATTGTCAAATTTTTTTGTGTAATGACAAAAGGTTGGACAATGTCATTTTTCCAGTGGTATGACGAAGAAACCTGTGCTCATGGAAGGGAGGTCCTACCTGGGTTGTATAAACAAGTTAATTCTCTAAAGGGTGAAGTATCATCACTTAAAGCTAGACTGAGGATCCAAACATATATGTTGGTTTTTTTGTTGGTGATTTATGTATTGCTGATTTGTCTAAGGTTGATGGGGCATTGAGGCATGGAAGGGTTGTGTTTGAGGCATTGATGCGTACCTTTCAATTGTATGTTTTGTATCACCTTACCTGAATTAAGGGATTAGGCAGGCACTTATTAAAACCCCAATAACTTTTTGAATTTGTATAATTATATGTATGTTAATGTTTGCACCGATTTGAATGTGAGCACGCTACATTTGGTGGTGAATTTGTTACATAACTTGTATGGCAAACTTAATGCAAAATATTTATAATAGAGGTATGAATGAATTCATCAACATAACATAATGTGCCAAAAGCGCCACCATTGTCGTACATTGTGGCACATTACATTCATCCACTACAAGCAAAATATAAAGTCTTTAACAAACGTATGTAAATGGGGAATGTGTTAAGTGTTTAACACAATGAACTCTAAGGTAATTAACACAACATCATTATGCCTATTGCGTAGCCCTACATCCTCAACTCCTTCGTACACATGTATGCACAGGCTGTGATGACCCTGCTTCTACTTCTGCCTGTGGTTCACATTTGGATCCATAGAATGAGTTAACAAAAATAAAAATAAAAAGAATTTCCACAAACATTACTTAGTTAATATTTCACAACATATTTCACATGTATAAGAAATGTGTTTTCTAAAAATATTCGTTTTACCTGTGACTGAGTAGCCCTACGTGTACGAACAGGTTGTGATGACCCTGCTTCTGCTTCTACTTCTGCCTGTGGTTCATATTGGGATCCATAAACTGCGTTAACAAAAAACCCAAAGCATATCTCATAAACCCAAAATGATATTGAATCATGTGAAGGAAAATAGTACTAATGAAAACCCGAAGCATTATTACATTTTGTGGTTAATAGTGGTAATGAAAACCCAAAGCATTGCCTCTACTTTCCATTCCCCCCAGTTTCTGGAAAATGGGGTTGCAATTTGGGCAATTGGCCATGCATATATAAGATATATGAAAAAGTTGCACTATACGCATATGCTACTAGCAGCAAATATGCTTTGAAATGAAGCATTGTAATGCATCTCCTTTCTGCTTTGTCTATAAGCATCCTAGCAAAGGAGTAGACCCTGAACCTCTAAAATATGGCTTCTGCGCAAACTGCTATACCAACTTTAGAGTTGCCTAAAAAGCTGACCAAGGAAAAACCAGAGATACCACAAATAAAGAATTGTCAATCTATGTAATTCTATCCTATGCATTAGTTGCACAAAATTATTTCTATACTTTGACTTGCACTGTTGCACAATGTCTAACTTTCTACAATATCCACTATTAAATAGAATCCATAGAATGCTCAACATGTTGTATATGCCCTATAACATGCTTTAAAATGAATCGACAAATATGCTTTAAAATGAAGCATTTCCTTCCATTCTATCAACAACAAAAGAACAAGTACACATATTTCACAGGTATATGAAATGTGTTTTCAAAAAAGTATTTGTTTTACCTGTGACTGAGTAGCCCTACGTGTACGAATAGTTGGTTGTGATGACCCTGCATCTCCTTCTACGTGGGGTTGAGATTATGATCCGTAGAATGCATTAACCAAATAATAAGACAAAAAATAATAATTCTTGTACCAAAAAAAAAATACTAAGTTAACAAATTTTGGTATATGAACTATATGTTGTAAAAGGTCTTCGTTTTACCTATGATTGAGTAGCATTATTTTTTGCTTGCATTTCTTTAGTTTCCACCTCTTCCAGTCTGGGTTCAAAGGTAGGTGACAACCATTGTAATTATGGCCTAAACCCCCGCAATTTCCACCTTTGACAACATATCTACTATGGGTTAGCTTGTAGGTGTTAGTTGGCTCATCTGATGCTCTTCTCCAATCTTTGGTCTACTAAAAGCCCTTCTAATAATATGTGCCAGAATTTCATCGCACGCATCGTCAGTTGGCCATGTATTTGGACCTTGCATGCCATATACTCGAGCTGCATATCCTTGCATGTACTTATCCATCATGTAATATCCATTTAAATATTCCTCCGGCTTTTGCTTATGCATGTAAATTGCAGCACAAGCATGTGAGCAAAGGATCCCATTCAGTTGCCATTTCTCACATGTACATGTGTGGTGATCTAACCTAACTAAATGTTGTGCATCGTACAAGTGGTCAACCTCAAACTCTAATTCATTCTGTCACTGACTAATACAATTTTTTGCTTCATTTTCTACCTCTCCAACTTTTTCTGAATCTTTGGGCATATGGTGTATTGCGCTGACCGAATTCCATTCCTTTTTTGTTGGAAACGTGACATTATCTGCCAACGAATATCTTCAACCATAGTGAGGATGGGCTTACTCCTAGCATCTTTAATCTAAGCATTAAAGCTCTCAGCCAAGTTGTTCAATAACATATCACTTTTGTTGTGGCAACTGAAAGCGTGTCTGGACCATGATGCACTAGGTACACCACTAAGGTAAGCATGTGCACCTTTATCCATCGACATGATCTTTTGCATGTAGTACTGGAATGCATAAATATTGGATGCCCGTGCAGCCCTCCATAACTCATCTTTAAAAGCTTTCCCCGTATAGCATTTCGTCTTGAAATTTGCATGTAGGTGCCGAACACAAAAACGATGCTCAGCTTGTGGCAACACAACTTCAACTACAGTTCCCAAGCCCCTTCACACATACATATAACATTGAATAATATGTAAGAACATAAACAAATAAAAGAACACAATAAGAACATAAACAGTTTATTACACCAAATACCATATGCCTGTCAGACATAATAGTCCAACCAAGCCCACCTTCGGATCCAACATATATTTCTTCCACCAAAATGTTAATAAACCATTCCCACGACTATCTGGTCTCAGCCTCGGCCACTGCAAATGCAATGGGGAACATGTCGTCGTTGTCATCCTTGCCTATAGCACACAACAAATGCCCCCCATATTCCCCCTTTAGATGACAAGCATCTAAACAAATGATGGGCCTACAACTATACTTGAACCCCATCTTACATGCATCAAGGCAAATATACATTCATTGCAATAATGCTCTATCTCTATGAATGAAGCACTACTACCAGGATTGGTGCTGAGTAACGCTGACGTGTATCTCCTTGTGAGGCGACATTGCTTAGAATGGCTATCAAAAAGTTGATGTAATGTCTCCTTCTTTGCTCTATAGCAACGAGCAATGGGAACATCTACGTTACGATCTCTCTTCACCCTCTGTTGTAATGCATATGGGGTCCATGTGGGATCATCTTTGAAGTCCTTTTTATACGTACGAACAAGATACTCGACATCACATCTGGTGTTTTCGTAACGATTACCACAAACATGCGTCGGGTAGAAAGTTTTAATTTGTATACAAGTCTTCGTAGCATCAATGGAGGCATGAATCCTTCATCTGCAAACTGCTCCCCAACTACAAACTCCACTGGAATATTCAAGTCATGTTTCTCATTAAACTACTTATACCACTTCTTTTTATTTCCAACATCATTAGAATCACTACCTTGCAAACTTGCAAGACCATCACTTTCATCATCAGATTCATGATCCCCAATCTTGGCTCCTTTCTCACTTATGTTATAGTCAACCTTGTCCCACCAGTTGGCCATTCCATCCTTTCTCTTTATTGCCATCATCATAATAGAATAGGTCTTCATCCTTGCCATTAGTTTCATTGAAGTCATTCACCAGACCCTTGATAACTTCATCATCATCCTCAACCACTTTGGTCTTCCGTGGCCTACCACGTCTTGTGTTTTTTTACCTGTTTTGGGCATGGTGTCCACACTGACATTAATATTGTCCTCTTCTTCATCTTGCAAAACAGGTTGAGCATCCGGTGTTTTTCTTCTTATTATTCTTACTGAAAAAATAATAATAATAAATAAAAAAGGATCAACAACCACCATAATTCACAAATGAGCAACAACAACAACCATAATCATCGCCCCATCAAGATTGGTAGGGCATCACATATTTTCTAATACCTATGTGTGTGCACGCGTGTGTGTGTGCGTGCGTGCGTGTGTGCGCGCGCCCCATGTGACTACTACTACTAAAACCAAAAAAATAATAATAATAATATTGTTTTTTGCCTATATATAATGCTATTCAATGTTCAAGTGTATGCAAAGATATACTTGTCTCATTTCAAAAAAAAAAAAAAGCGTTAATAACAATACAAACAGAATAAACTAAACACCAATAAACTTAAAAGCATATAATCAAGTGTACCTCCTCTTGTGGAGGTTCTTCGCTTGCCTGCTTGCTTGCTTGTAGTTGTTTCGTCGGTGGATGTCCTTTGCATGCTCACTTGGAGATGCACTTGCGGTAGAGGTCCTTTACTTGGCTAGAGTAATTTAAAAGAATAAACTAAACATCAATAAAATTAAAAGAATAGAATCCTGTGTACCTACTTTGGTGGAGGTCCTTTGCTTGCTTGCTTGCTCGCTTGGAGATGCACAGTCAATGGAGGTCCTTTTCTTGGTTGGTGTAACCGTACGAGCAACGAGCATTTTCACATTCTCCATCTTGTCCTTCTCCATCTCCATCTCCATCTTCACGAAAAGCCCTAGTTATTTCATCCACCCCACCACCCCCTTCTCCATCTTATCCTTCAAGTGCTTGAAGAAAGCAATGCTCCTCTACCATTACAGCATTGTCTACCATATATTCAACATATAAATGAACTTCTTCTGATTTGTAACTCTCTACAATATTTAAAAAAAAATCTACGAAGTCTGCATTACTATTCAAAGGTATCACATGTTCATGATTGTCACTGACATTATACTAGCATCTAACGTCGTTCAAGTATCCTAAATTGCGAACCAGCTCCTTAACTTCTCACAAACTCAAATAGTCAACATCATACTCATTTATTTGATGGACATCACTACCAACGTATGTAAATGGGGTATGGTGCATTATCCCACCATGGTGGATGCTTATATTGACTAGCATATCTGTAAACATATGAAAGAGTACTTATAACAACAACAAAAAATTATCAAACATAAATAAAAATCCTAGCATAAAATAAAAAATAACATAATGATTACCATTTGGATCATATTGACCATAAAATAAATCAAATGATACGGAGAAACTTTTACAATACAAAATGTACCATCAAGGTCACTACAAAAAAATTCAAGCATGTACCATAAAAGCTCCCCACAAAATAAATAAATAAATAAAAATAAAAATAAAGTTGCTAACTAAATACCACCGATTTGTATACATATAAGATCCAATTATAAGTACTAATTTTATGACTCTTCATGAGTTCTGTGGTGATTAGAGGGTATAATAAACCTTAAACACCAAAAAAATAAGACAATTTATCGTCAATATGTTAGGTTGCCTTTGCACTGTGAAGATGTTAAAACTACACGAAAGTTTGCATGTATATATTGACCTGCATTGAAACGTGATAAATAGTGGACAATCACCCAACCCATGTGCCACAAATACCAAACTACCACCCATTTTTGTTGTAATTACTTACAACCCTCTCTATGACTTACAACCAATTGTCAAAGGACAAAACACAACACACCTTCTCACAAACATAGGCTATTATGGACAAAGTCACTAAACCCCAAAAGTTCACAATTAAGAATGGAATAAAGTACCAACAAAAGCAATATGGACCACAAGCATGTAAGGCACCCACTGCCAACGATGCAATAAAGTATATATAAGATTCAAAAACAACATTGCAATAATATATATAAATTCAGCACAGATTCAACAAAAAGCTTCATAAAATTACAAGAAAAGGCTTCCATTATAATTTCGAATCAACAAAACCAACAAAAAAATTCCAAAAAATTACCTTCGGATTACACGGAACCCTAGCCGAAACACTAGCCAGAGAACTTTCCTTTGGACGCTAGACGGACTAAGTTTCTTTGGACGCCGGACTGAGTGTTGGCCGATTAGGACACCGTCGACATCGTCTGCTGTCGCTTTTGGCCGTGGGTCTTGCTTTGAGAAGGACGGAGAAGAATTTTCGGGAAAGCAGCTCTTGCGATGGTTAACGATTTTGGGGTTTCAAAATAAAACCCCCAAGTCCATCAAAACTCATCGTTTTGGCAGGTGCCAAATCGGTGAATTTTGATCCTACGTGTCCAATGTGGACGCGTAGGACCAAAAAATGACTAAAATTAGTCCCAATCAAAACTGTGTTTTGATTAGGCCTAATGGTCGTTACCCAAATTTGAGAAAAATTAATGGTGAGAATTTATTTGGCATTTCAATTAACCCAGGGAATAAAAAGTCTGTAAAAAATAAATAAATAAATAAAAACAATAAAATAATAAAAAAATGGATTTTACAGTGTTGGCTGGTTGACTCGAGACTTATAATATATTTACCCTTAAATCAATTGCAAGTAGTGGTTGTTTTTATAAAAATGTTTACCAAAACATTTGTTTTTCCTTAATGGCTGTGATTCCTAATAATTGCTCCTCAGCAATGACTCTTTATAGTCATTGCTAATAAGTGATTTTTAGCAAGGATATTTGTGTCATCGCTAAATGTTGTCGCTAATATGTCGTTGCTAATAACCTTGTTGATCGAAATGTTTTTCCCCATGCAGCATATAGCAGGAAGGTATTAGCTACGAGAATATATCATTAGCGATGACAATAATAACTTATTAACAATGACAAATATGTCATCTCTAATATTATATATAAAATAAAATAAAACAGGCATTACTCAATATCTACGCCCCCAATAAATATGGCAAGGTATTAAGCGCAATTCACTAGGTTATACCCACTCATCAACAACGACTCTAGTGAATCGTTGCTGACAACTGCCTAACAGCAACGACTACTGAAGCCAATATTGTTGCTCTGCTGAATATTTAAAAATAAATAAAAATAAAAGTATATATATTCAGAACATGCGTGCTAGCTACTTCTTGGTGATAGTACAAAGTTCAACTGACTGGATAAATAAATAGGTCATTGAGATGAATTAACATGTAAATTTTGAATTTTTTTTTTTTTTTATTACATATATAACATGCTTTGCACTAATCAATTTTTTATATGGGCTTGATCATGTGCAATGAATAGTACTCCGCGGATATGTCATGAAATACAATTCACCTAACTAGCAAAATTCGTGTAGTCTGTAAATGAAAATTTTGTGACACTATCACATTATTTGAACAATTACAAACATTAAAGTGAATATAAAATGGGAATCATTATTCAAACAAGCCATTGAAATTATATGTAAGATTTCTTTGTGGTTAAGAATAGAAGGCATGCGATTTTTGTTACCTCCGAGTAAGTTTTAGTATTTGAAGTAGTGGAGGAAACCAATATTCAAGCAGGATGGAGATAATGATGAAGAACTTGAGGACAGAGAACTTCACACAGATTATGTTATACAGTTTTAACCACTGTTCTCTTTAATATGGATCTAGTTTCCGTGCTATTGTAAAAACAATAGCACATTTTTTGTCAAAAAAATTAACAAGCAAGATTTCATATCACTTTATTTAAGGAAAAAGACATCCTAGCAAACATTTAAACGAAATGAAATATGACACTATTTGTTCAAGCTCTCTTGTTGAGAAGACAATTGAAAAGTCTGAGAGAGCGCCTCTTGATTTTATCATTCTTTTGTTTTATTTTTTGCATTGCAATGTAATTTGAATTCGCATGGGCTCCCGTTGTCATATTTTTTCAACCCTATCAATTTCAGTAACATGCTCAATTAGAAAACCTGGGTGACAAACTGCAATGGAATCATTTTCTAGCATGCTTGGTCATGCATTGTGTGGTAGCCCCAATTTTTTCTGCTGCATAGCTTAGCTCAAACTTGATGTAAGTAGACTGTTGGAATGATGGAGATGCTGGGACAGTTATGCTAATCTACTTGTAGATGTAATGCCGGTACAAAACCAAAAAAAAAAATGCAGAGCTTCAAGGAAACTCCATATCTCCACTCAACAAGCTAAACCTTTAAATCATGGTGCTTGGCTGGGCATATCCTCCCCGATTGTATTGGAAATGGTTAAGCCTTTGGTTAATGTCAAGTAGGAATTAAGTAGTGTATAACCTTGAGTGTACTCGGTTAGGTTTCTTTCTCCTAAGGCTCTTGATTTCCATAAGCCATAAGGCTCACCTGCGCATAGGTCATTAATGCTCATGTTCTAGGTCATTCATGCTCATGTTCCTTGTGTGGTCTCTTTTATGCTTTGTTTATGGAGACTAAAATAGAGGAGGATAAAATCCTCTTATTTTCTATTTTGGCTTTTACTCCAATCATGGTAGAGAAGTTCAAATTGGATTCTTAACTATTGGATAAAATCTCTCTTATGTTCTAATCAAATTGGATAAAATCTCTCTTATGTTCTATTCAAATTGGATAAAATCACTCAACACGCTTTCTTTAAATAAAGTGCTTATGTTCTATTCAAATTGGATAAAATCTCTCAATACGTTTTCTTTAAATAAAGTGATGTGCAATCTAAACCATTAGTTATTATTATAGATGTGATGTTGTTTTTACAACAGGTTCCATGCTGGATCCCTTTAATATTTTGTCTCAGTCTTACATCTTACTAGACATGTATATTTTGTCTCAGTCTTACATCTTACTGGACATAATCGTGTGGAGTGTTGGAGTATATTTGATTATCGTATATTATGAGATTTGTTTGCAATCATATTTGATGTAATCGAATTTGATATTATGAGATTTGATTGTAGTCTTCTACCTTTTAGGTTATGAATGTATTCAAATAAAATATTTTCTCCATATTTGTATTATTCTCATCTACCCTAATTATCTTATAAATATGAGACTGTTATATCTATTGAAAGCATCAAAAGCATCACCAAAAAAATAGAAGCATAATGTAATCCTTTAAGCTTTATCCCGTGAGCATAAGTCATAGACCAAACCACATAATTCTTTGTGTAAATTCTCTTTCATGGAGGAGAAGTTGACATTGAATGTGGCATTTCGGCGTAGCTATTCAAGAATTTCTTTAGACCAACCACTACAAACCATTTGTCGAAGAAGATGAAGAGGAGGGCAACAAGGAGGGTAAAGCTAAGGCAAGGGGCCATTGTCCCCAAAGATGAGGCGAACGAAGCATGGCCTATGAATTGAAAATGTTGTTGGATATGATTTACATACATCTTTTTAAATTACAAAAAAATGCTTAATTCTTTTCTTTTAAAATTCTTTTTAAAAAAATGGTTTTTTTCTTCAGAAAAATGGTCATTATTTGAAGAAAAATACCATTTCTTTTTTCTTTTTCTTTTTTTTAAAAAAAATGACCAGAATTTTTTTTTTTTTTTTTTTTAAATGACCACATAAGAGAAAAATTTGGCCAAAGTTATGTCTCTAAGTTGTGTCTCTATCATTTCTCTTAGAATAAAAACTAAAATTAATAATTCAATTTAAAAGATTACTAGCTCATAATTGAATTTAACAAGTAATTAAGAACATGTTAAGATTGTGTCTGAAAAATAGAGTTTTTAAGTCAAAATGTAATTTTTTTTGCAAAAGTTTCATTTTTAAGCTTTTGCCAAAAGTACATTTTTGTCAATTTTAGAGTTAAAAAGTCAAATGAAGAAATTTTTTATCAAACATGCTAGCTTTTAGTTTGACACAGCTTTTTAGGTATTAAAAGTACTTCTTACTCTTTATAAGGCAATCCCAAACCGATTAAATGAGAACAATACTGTAATAATAGTTAAAATGTAAATTAAAAACAATACTGCCAAAAAAGAGATCTAGGGAATGCTTACTCAAAGTTAGCCTCCCCTTTTATCTACTTTTTATTTTTATTTTTTAATATCTCTCTCAGTCTCACTTCTTTTCTTTTTCTTTTATTTTCTTCTTCTCTTCCCCCCTCCCTCACGTTGGAGATGTTAATGAAAGAGGGGGCGGGGCCAAGACCACAGTTTTCCTAATTGGGCCGAGTCCGATTAGAGTGGCTTGAGGTACACTCAACAACTTTTAAAAAGCCTTCTAAAAGGCTCTCAAAGTTTCTCGTCTATTTCACTGTTGGGCTTTAATGAGTCAATTGCTTTCACTTTTTAAGCAAAATTCTTAGGGACCCGACCTGATCCAAAATGATTACTTGGATCATGTTTGTGGGTTAATAGTTAATAACCCTAATAATTGTTAACTGGTTTTAAAAAGAATAATTAAAAAAAAAAAAAAAAAAATCACAACAACGCCATTTCTATGATAATACAATAATACTCTACTACAACATACGACATCGCTTATAGTTTTTTATATATATATTTAAAGACAAAAACGATTTCGTTTCATGTATTTTTTATATATTTTTATATAGCGACCGTCTTCAAAAGCTGTTAACGGTTAAGAACCACATGCCTTTTCACCTTAGATCTAAGGATTGATGGTCACGGCCACATTAACCCCGATAAAATAAAAGCGGAATGAAATTTGAGTAGGTAACATTTCTCTATTATTATATATTAAAATAAATAAATAAATTAGGAATTCCTTATTTTGTTAAATGCCAAAACTCAAGTTGAACATCAAAGATACCATAATTGCTTTGAAGGCATCCTCTCTCGACAACCTTTTTGTCTCTTTCTCTGGCCTTTTAAGTAATTTAGGCTAACTGGTCAATAACTCCAATGCCCATCTCCATGCATCAAATAATAATGCATATCTTTGACTTGGAATTTAATACAAATATTTCTTCCACGTTATCCCTCTTTCAATTCCGACCCAATGATTTTTCATAAATTATTCAGTGGGTCACTTCTGTGGTCCTCAAAATACTCTGAAATACTATGTCGTTTCACGGCAGGATAACGCCACACTGCTCTATTAATACCAAATAATAAATAGGTTGGACTACGACACATGCATACATAATTGAAGTCATTTTATTATTTGGATTAAAAAATTATCAAGTGATTAATATTCTAATTTTATTGTAAAGCTTCGAAACACGTTCATATATATATAATTAATTTCTCTTTTAAGAAAGATCGAGGTTGGTGCTATTTGCGAACCTCCTTGCCCACAACACAGTTCATTGGACCGCTATTACTAATTTGATAGACAACGTTTTCACCGATTTTAAATTTGTAATGTGAAATAATAATTAATTATTTGCTTTTCACATTTTTCTATTTTACAGGTGTAGATCTTTCTGTAATATATATATATATATATATATATATATATATATATATATGTTCAGAATCACACTTACTGAAAATAGTTGCACGTGTATGGAGCAGTAAATAATTTAGTAAATAAATATGTTTATTCATCAATAAAGAAAGTAAATTATCTAATATTGAACATCTTTATCCACCATTAAATAGTAGTTGCTTAAAAAAAAAAAAAAATTGTAGTTATTAGAAGGACAGATTTTCCTTCAAACTGGGTTAGAGGAACTTTTTTCAACCCAATCTATAAAAATGACATGTATCCATTTTTTTAATAACATGTGAAATACACATGAGTTTTTAATATTATTTATTCTAACTTTGTCCATAATATTAAAAAATATACATGTGCATCTCACATGTTCAAATGACATGTGTCATTTTTATAGACTGAGTTAGAAGAAGTTTCTCCAACCCAATTTAGAGAAAAACTCTTTCCTAAGAAGAATATTATTAGCAAATAGCTATCCTAACAAGTTTTCATATATTAATTCCACATATATAAAACAACTTTTTAGTTTTTGTTTTGGAAAATATATTTTTTGTTAAAAAAAAAAAAAAAACACACACACACACACACAAAATAGATGTTCATTTTTGTTATTTGTTCTCTTGAAAACATGTTTGGTAATTAGCCTAAAAACTAGTACTTTTAAAAATTAAAAATTGAAACCAGTGTTAGATATTTGTGATTTTGAAAAAAATAAAAATAAAAATAAAAGCTAGTACTAGATTTTTGTGGCTTTGAAAATATATATATATATGAACCAGTATTAGCTAGAGATGTGTCTAGTGGGTTAGATTTGCATAATGCCTCCATACAGTGACGGTCGGATTTGTCTAGCAGCTCCATATCTACCGTCAAATTCGTATAACTCTGTAGTGGTTGCTAGATTTATTTGAGTATGATTCTATAATGATAATTGAATTTTTAATTTTTATCTGAGTACAAGACTTTTCAATTTTTAATTTTTTAAAAATACTTTTCTAAACTTAAAAAAAAAAAAAAATGGGACTAGAATATATTTTCTCAAAATAATTTACTCTGTCTCTTTAAGTGCATTCAAATACGTCTCATATGGCTTGAATATAATTTTCCTTTATGATCCAACATTGACTTTGATTTTATTAGAATATCTTGGGACATTGGGCCCATTTTGTGTCATTCACCCCCATTCACATACAAGTTCACTTTTCACCCATGAATTCTTCTGTGAGGGATAAAATACTGGCAAGTTGGTGGGGTACATATCATAATAATTGGCTCAACTTGGCCTCACCTTTACCTTCTTATAGGATGGGAAACATTCTTTTTCAAGAGGTATGGGTTCTATTATCATTCATGCTAATCTCAGTATCTTTACCATGATCTATCTCTTCAATATGACATTGATTTCTCAATTTTAAGCTATTTAACAATTCACACTTATGAGAATGTCTAGAGTGCAAAATTTAAGTTTCCATTTGTTGCCCCTAATTTCCATTGACCGTCTAATTCCATAAAAGAGATTAAATTTGCAAACCAACCAGCTGAAAAAAGAAAAGAAAAGAAAAGAAAATAGAAGAATTGTAACTATTCTATTTGGAAGTAACCATATATAGTAGCACCTACCAATTGAGAGCCATACAAAAGAGGCCTAAATGGGGAAAATTACAGGCACTCTCTCAAATCTGACTATGTCATAGCCTGATCCAGCCCCATAAAGTATCAGTGAGACCTAATGTAGTTAATACTAATAGGATTGAGGATTCTCATTTCGAGAGTTAAACTCTCACTCTAGTACATGTATAATCACTTTGAAAATTTTCTTCAGGCTACTAAATCATCACCACTGATGGTAAATCAGAGAGAAAATTGAACCGTGAGCAAGTTGAAGATTTTCTCGGATAATGGGAGCCAAATTACTACTAACCCAAATTATAGAAAGAAAGAAAAATCTTTATTAGTAAAATGTTATTTCTTTAGTCTAAAATAGATGAGAGGTTGTAAATAGCATACATTTTAATAAAATAAATTATAATTTTCTAAAAATATTCTTAGATGGACAAAGATACTTTTTAATTTTATGATTGATTTCCCATATGCTATGTAACTATCACTTGCCCAACAGATTCATCACCACTCCTCTCCCTCGGATATATAGCTCTTATCTAAAGCTAGTCTCAACACCAATTTTATTAATTAGTGAAATTATTAGTATTTAAATTTGAATAGTTAAAGTGTTATTTTGTATTTGAATAACGGGTTTGACCCAAAATTAGTAAATTACGGTTAGGGTTAGCGTTTGCCATTGTTTTTTTTTTTTTTTTTCATAGTCATTGAATACTATTACATTCCTATGTAGACATAAACGATGTATAAACAAATTTTATTCTTTCCTTTTTTTCTCTTCTCTTCTTTCTCCATCCCTTTTCATTTTTGCCTTCCTCCTTTCTTTTTCTTTAAAAATCCTTTGTCCAACATCAACAATGTTGCTAGCTAAATGTATGTGAAGCAGTAAATGTACGCGAAAGTGAATATTTAAAATACTGAACCGGATGTAAGTATTTTGAAAAAGTAGATAATATAAAAAGTTATTTTTTAGCTAAAATTTATCAAAACTTTTGTTAAACCAGACGTGAGTACTCTCAGTAAACAGAAAAGTAATGCTATGTAACAACTTTTCATCTAGATTTCATCCGGACGGAAATGATTTTCCTTTACAAAAAGTAGAGTAGTACTATGATTAGAGCAGTCCCGATCTACTTTTTTGTATGAAAAGTTGGTATATAGCATTACTCGAAAGAGATAGATTTTAAAAATAAAAGAAATAGTGAAAATCTGGTTAGAGTAAGCAGATGGGAGTACAAGAGGGAGTATTTATTTAGCATTAATATTTCTCTATTTTTGCAGGTCTTTTTCTTCTTCCTTTATCTTTTTTTCCCTTGATCAAACTTGTACAAATAACCTTTTTATTTTTTTCAAAAGAAAAAGAAAATTGAGATTGTTGTTTTCTTCCTTAAACATATTAAATAATATCGATCTTTATGTGCTGGTGACAACAAATCTTTAGCGCCAAAGTTGCACGGAGGGAATAGATTTGGTTATCTTTCCCAATCACTTTGATGGAGGGAAATTTGGATTGTTTGGAGTAGTCGACATCTTCGTCTTCCTAACTTTCTCCAAACGCTTTGTCGGCACACGGAAAACAATGCCAACTTGGTCGACTCCGACGTCCCCATTGGTGCATGTATGTATATATATATATATATATACATGCCTCAGGCTAACTCCAGCCTGTAGTTAACCATGCACAGTCGTCGTCGTCATCATCATCATAAGTTGCCTCTTTAGTGCAGCAGATAGGTGGGGAGTGACGTTGACCTCCAATGAAACTTAAGCCCACACATCTATGGGTTTTCAATTTTGATTCTAATTAGGGTTTGGTTCCTGTCATGTTCTTGTATGATTAGACTGATTAGTTGTGGCTGCGAATGGCAATTCGTGTTCGCGTATTAATTCAGTCCTTTTCATTATTTAATGAATAAGAGAAAATTTGAGTTATAGGATCAAGTCTATATACTAGTGTGTACACACCTCTTCCCTCTTGCGGGAACATGTCAAAAAAAAAAACAAAAAAATGTGTATACACCTCTAATTATGTACGACCCACAACAATATATATGTTCCTCAAGGGAATCATATTATTAAGAGAAAAGTACAAATTCTTTTTCTCAAACTACCATCACATTACTAATGTTTTCTCCAAATTATCAATTATGTAATTGTATGTCTTAAACTACCAAAAAGGTCAATGTCCTTGATAATGACAAAGATACCCTTAATAAAATAAAAAAATAAAAAACAAACAAACTAGGGGTTATTAAACCACCCCCAACGGACAACACCTAGGGATGGTATCTCAGCCACCCCCAAGGATTTTTTAAGAGTGGCGACTTTAGGGGTAGCCTAATTATCTTTTCAATTTAAAAAATGGTTTAAGTCACCCCAAATAACAATTGGAGATGGCTCGGCCATCTCCTCCTTATAAGTTTAAGGAGTGGCCGATCCAACCCCAAACGATTTTTGAGCCACTCCCCATGCTATGCCACTCCGCTGTATCTCTCTCATTTCTTTTTTTCATTAGTTTTGGTTATTAGGTTTTAGTTTTACAAATTTATAGAAATATTTTTGTTTTATTAAAAAAATTAGAATTATTTTTGTCTTTCAACTGGCCTAAGGGGACATTAATATTTTTTGATAATTTTAAAAAGAGTATATCTACCTAGCTTACCCCTGTTATTCAGTTCCACCCACACGCAACCACCTAAACCTATTGTTCTATCTCAGAAGCTAAGAAATGTAGGGTATGGGGGTTTCGTGTTCATTGGACTCATCAATTTAAGGTTTTCAAGGTACACCCTCCCCTACCACCTTATCATTGAGGCACCAGTACTGTTCCAAAGTCAGATGATCCAATTAATAATCTTATGTCATAGAGCGGTGATTTAGAGCACGCAGTGTTAAGCAGGTAAAATTTTTTTTTTTTTTAATATTTTAATGCAAAAGAAAAAAAAAAAAATTTGCTGGCGTGCTATTTATCTTCACCCTTTGTCATATAATTTTGATCTACTCTTATATTTTTTGCACATTAAATTTGGTTCTCCCATACATTTTAATAATTTTATACATATCTTTTTAGCAAATCAAGGGTTTTTGATCTGAAAATTGATTGAGACAATAACGTTCAAAGAGTTAAATAAAACATATATCAGATTTAGATGAAAAAAATAATTATATTGTCATCTATAATTACTTCAAAACTAAAATTAAAATTCCTTAAATTTTTGCGATAAAAATCGAAACTAAGCCAAACTTAAGACACAACCAAAAAAACAAAGTACTTACAATATATATATATGGAATAAAGGTAATAATTGTTTTTATCTTTAAATAATGTTTTGTGTTTATGTTGTTTATTAATATTTTCATTTTAAGATGAGAAAAATATTAAGAAACAGAAGGTAATTACGCCAAGTTAACTAGCCTACTAGGATTATGAAGATGGCAAGGCGAGGCTGAGCTTAGAGTGTAGACTTCAAACGCAGGTACATGTGATTGCTAATGGTTTAAAAAAACGTTTTCATACTATCCATCTCAAATTCAACTCCTAATATTTTTAATTTATACATTACATCAATAAATTTTTATTACTATTCAAATAAAAGAATCACCACAAAACAATTTTTTTTTTCTTTTTTTTTTGGTAACGTCCACTTAACCCCCTCAAACTACCACCCCGATGACAATCTACTCCCAAACTATCAATTGCAACAATTTAACCCCAAAACTACCAAAACAATGACAATATACCCTAAATTTAAATTTAACAAAAACAAAAAACAAAAAACAAAAAACAAAATTACCCTTACTAAAATAAAAACAAAAATTCTAAATTTTTATTTGTTTCAAATTTTCAGGGTATTTTTGTCTTATTAAAAATTATATAAGGGTAATTTCATCATTTTGCTAGTATTATGGGGTACATTGTCATTGTTTTGGTAGTTTGGATGGTAAATTGTCGTAATTGATAGTTTGGTGAGTAGATTGTCATTGTGGTGATAGTTTGAGAGGGTTAAGTGAACTTTATTCTTACTTTTTTCCTACGTCAATCAAATATTGTTATAGTTTCAGGCTACTAAACAGTAATTACCCAATGCCAAATAGCCCCAAAGGGCTTGTTTGCTAACCCTCTTTCTTTCTTCTAAACAAGTTAAAATGCTAACTATTCCAATTAGATGAACCATTTTTACATTTACTTTACCATCAAAATATGTTTTTAACTCAAGCACAAAAGAACACACTCGTAATAATTCCAAATAAACTTTCGATGCCTTGCAAGAAACAGCTGTAAAATGGGGTAACTTTGGGCAAGTGTTTGATTTAAATAGTCGGTGTGGTGGAGTTGGTGATAGGCTTTTGGTTGCCACTTGTGGGGATGGTCCCAACTTGTATTTATAACATGAGTCAAACGTGCATTGCATTTGTCGTGGAAATCATACGTCTCATAATCACCTCAATTGTTACTTTTGAAAAGAAAAGAAAAAGGAAAAAACCCAACAAAAAATGACCAACCAAATTGGAAGATAGCTAGATTCCCATCCTTTGCATTATAATTTTCAAAGGATTATGTTGTCGTTTCCCAACATCCTTTTTGCAACTTTTCTTCTTTATTTTGTCACAATTCGAGTTATAAGTCTTGCTTGGACCCATGATTTTGCTTTTCTCAAACACCATTTCCTTTTAGCGGTCAATTTGGGATTGAATTTGTTCGAATGGTTAGCAATTTAAGTATGTAATGTAAATAATTTTATCTACCTGAACAGGAGATTAGACAGTCTAAAATTATTTAAACTGATAAATCTTATATGGGTCTGTTGGGCCCGAGTAATTTGATCAAATAATTGCTTTGAATCCTAATTTGTCAATTTGATTTCATATAATTATTTGTTGAGGGAGTCCATGTCGTGTGAGGTTGAAGGTGGGGCTAGAGTAGAGACCCAGCTGGGCTTGACATACTTGACCAAGGACTTGAGAAGCATTATTCACAAAAATACAATTTTTTAAATAAATGAGGATCTTTTTTTTTTAGACTTCTTAAAATAGATAAAACTAAGATTAATAATATTTGAAAATGTTATTATATTTATTATTATACTTTGATAATAATCATATTAAATATGGAGTACAATGCTCCAAATCCACAAATTAAGAATAACAATTCCACCTTTTCTCTCTAGACAATAACTCCTCTCCCCTAATTTGTCAATGTTATCGTAAAATAAATCAAAATAAAAAATGTATTTGAATATGTCAAATCCAAAACTTTACATCTAACCTATATTTTCTCATATTGTTTGAAAAATAATGCTCTTTCTAAAAGGTATTTCATTTCCCCCACTATAGCCTTTTTTCTCAAATTAAAGTCGGATTTTGCCGACATGATCTTCTCGAGTGATATATATTTGAACAAAATCTGATTTTATTCAAATAACTCGAGGGAAAAAAAAATCTAGAGCCAAAGTTCTAAACAACAAGAGTAGATTGCTCTAAAATTACAATATTATGAACACTATTGAGAATCTCTTACATCCAAATTCTAGACACACCCGCATTTCTTGCTACGCTTGTCAATCCATGAGCTGCCTCATTCGCTCATCATTTTACATATTCCACTTGCCATCTCCTAAAACTCAGCAAAATAGCATCGATATCTTCAATTATTTGGCCAAAACTGCACCACTGTAATCCAGATGCTGTTATAGCTTGGACCACTTGCTTTGAGTCCCATTCCAAAAGAATGTTCTGTATCCCCAAATCGCGAGTAAATTCCAAAGCACAAAGGCTCCCATTGTTTGGCATGAAGCAGCACAGACCTGCCCCATATAGTCTCTTACGATCGTCTCAACCAAAAAGCTTTGTTTTTTTGCTCTTTGATTTTTTTAACTCCGTCAACCAAATAAAACTTGTGTATTTTTATTTTAACTTTAAGAATCAAATTAATGACCAATATTCCCAACCGCCCCACTCATACCTTCCTTAAATGTCCCACTATTCCACAATCCTAACTTTTCACTATCTTTCTTTTTTCTTTTTCTTTTTTTAATTAAAAAAAAAAAATTGTGTCATAACTCATAAATACTAGTAATGTTAAAAGTTTTCATTGTGTCCGTCTATAAAAATAGAATAATAATCCTCTTCAATTTATTTGAACGAGAGAACACTTAGTTAATTGTATTTGAGTATTTTTGTTCCCTAAAAAATAAACTGGAGATGATTAATTCAAATGAACTAGAGATGATCAAGTTTTCCTAAAATAATGTGTTTTTTAAAATCATTATTAAGCTTGTAATAGATAATTATTGAATTTTGATCAAATTAAGAATCATGTCATTTTTAAATCAAAATAATACAGACTTTTAGAATTACTCCATAAATATTTATAAAATAAAATGTTCCTAAATATACCTTTTTAGACTACTCTAAGATTACTTATTTATCTAAGTTATACTTTATTTTATGAGAAATTATAAGAGTGAATAAGTTTTTCATATTTTGCTCATATTCTCTTATAAATTCAATAGATCAACCATTAGATTTGTAGAATCTATCATTGACTTATGTGGGGTCCATAAATCTAATAATTAATTTGTAAAAAAAATATGAGTTAAATATAAAAAAAATATTAACCCATAACATTTCTCTTATTTTATTTTGCTAAAAATAAATAATGTATAATAAATTTACTTATTTGGGACACAAAAAAAGGTTATTTTATTTTATTTTTTCTGAGCAAATACAAACAAAAGGAAATGGACAAAAATTAACGACATATGGTAAATAATGAGCAGTCGGAGGGTTATGACGAAAAAGGGCGTGTTTGGAAACATTGCTCCTGTACACATGTGTCCTTGGTGGGCCAGCCGCCCAGTCCCCACAGATATCGACACGTTGCAAATGTGAGAGTTATCCAAAAGGCACGGACTTGAAACTTTTTGAATCACGCTCAAAGGTATGTTTCCTGATTCGTCTCCTTCCTGGCTCGTACGGCGATTGCCAGATTTGACCCGAGCCCCTGTCGCCGTGCGTGCCGACGCTCCACCTTCCTTCCACCACGTGAATGACGGCTTCCAATTAATCATAATCAAACCGTCGAGGATTTTATAATTATTATAATTTTTTTTTTTGTAACAATAATTATTATAATTTTGAATTAACAAACTTTGCAATGTTGAATTTCCAAATTTTAATTCCTTTAATTTAACCTATTTGTTCGGTTTTTTTTTTTTTTTAATGAAGTAAAAATTTATATTTTTATATATACTTTATGGGAGTAAATGATATTTTATGTTTATTGTTTAATTTAACTCTAAAACTTAATAGTAAGAGTGAAATTAAAAATGGCTAAAACATGAGTTACTGACACCACAAGTTTTCGTAATTTGAAGTTATAATTGTAATATACTTGAAAGAGAGGACATTTGAACTAGTAATTTTTACTTTATAAAGCATAATTACCAGCTGATTGAACTATTTCTTAAAATGTTATCATAGTATTTACTACTTTAATATTACTTCCCAAATTCACTCGTATCGTTGTCAAGTGTTGAGTGCAAAGTAAGATTATGTTTGAAAAAAAAATACCATTTAGTATACTCTTATATAATAGGAGGACGAACATAAAAAAAAAACACTAAGAGAACACTTAATATTCCTCTAATTTAATTATATTACATTGATAAAGAATCTACTTTATAAAAGGAAAATATTAGATTTTCTTCCGAGGTTTTAATCCAATTTTTTAAAAATAATATTCAATTAGAATTTAAAAAATATATATATAAAAAAAAAAAATACCATAAGAACCCGTAGCATTTTCTTTTATAAAATTGCTCTTAAAAAAAAAGGAATTGGTAGACAGAATTAGGCACGAAAGTCATGAAGCATAAAAGTAAGAAATAAAATACGTTAAACACGTGCATACCCTTTATCTTTAGCCTTGAAACGGAAATAAATAAATAAATGGATGAAATTTTTTCTAAATTAGTTTGAAAAAGTTTTTTTTTTTTAATTTATTAAAAATAGTGTAAAGTGTTTATAAATATTTAAAAAATACATTAAATTTTTAATGTTATTAATAATATTTTATTAATTTAGGCTAAATTTAATATGAATTTTAAATATTTATAAATAATTAATAATATTTTAAATGAATTAAAAAATATTTTTTTAAATTAATTTGAAAGAAATTTGTGTCTATAAATAAATAGGTAAATAAAGAAGTCACGTGCAAAAAATTCACACAGTCGGCACCGTCCCGCGTTCCCCACTAGCCTGTGAATTACATTACCCCCCGACAGAAAAAAGGGGATTAAAATTCCCCAATTTCTAGACTCTTCCCGCACAAAAAAACAAAAAAAGAAAAAAAAAAAAAAAAGAAAAGAAAAGAAAAAAAAGGCCACAATCACTAACCTCGACTGGTGCGCTACATTGTTCTTCTTCTATTTACGAGAATGCCATCCTATAAAAAACAAAATGCTAAAATGACGTAAGTGTCACAAAAGCCTGGGAGGGGTGCCCCACCGTAGCTCACAGGTTGAGTTTCGGGAACATAGCTTGAGGGCTTGAAGGGCTAGGGAATCAGTTTTAAGTGAATTTTAAAATCCCACTGGTTTCCATCATGCGTGACTATATTAATATAATAATCCTTAAACCACTGAAACACTTCTCTCCAACTTCACACCTTTTTAGGCTTTAGCCTCCCCTAGGCCTTTGGCTTATCGTCATTTGTTCACCAAACCTCCTCCTTCCTTCCTAAACATCCCCATCTCTCCAATTATGCTCCTTCCACTATAATCACCTATACCCTACTACCACTAAATACCTTATCTAATTCCAACCTACTCCTCCCTTCTATGCTTAAATTTTGGTAATTTGGCAATGAAATGGAAAAAAAAGAATTGAAATGATATCGTAATAAATTTGATTAATATGAGATAAAAAAGTAAGAATATTTTATATAAAAAAGTGAAAAAAATTTGTATTATAATAATTTTTTTATTTGAATAATAATAAAAAATGATTAATATAATATAAAAAGTAAGAATATTAGAATTAATTTTGAGAAGAATTTTTTAAGTTTTTTGGTCCAGTACGGTCTTGCCCTTTGCCAAACACAACCAGGGCTGGTTCAAAATTTATTTACGCATAAATTTTATGTAATTTTTTTCATAATATTCTACACAAATTATTAGAAATCCAAATTCATCAAGCTTTAGAGCACTTTTGTAGCCTTGCCAAAACTAATTTTTGGTTATTTTGGTGAAAGCGGCTAAAATCTTTACTTTTTATTCTTACTATTTTAACTAAAAATAAATGATGAGTGAATAATACTTATTATAATCATTCAGAATAAGAATAATATAAATTTTATCTTTTATTCTTTATTTTTTGAAAAAATTCAAAAAAAATAAAGAAGTATTTGAGAAATAATATTTAAATGAAATAGTAAAAGTTGATCCTAAGTAAAATAGTGAGGGTGTTTTAAAAAAGTAAGTAGTTAAAATAAAAAAATTGTACTTTTGATTATTTTGATAAGTAAAATTTAGTGAGACTGATAAAAATGCTTCAATAAGAGATTAAGATAGTATGTTTGAGATTATATTAAAGAAATAGAACTTTTAAGTCAAAAAAATATTTTTTAAAAATTAAATTTATGTCAAAAGTACATTTTAATCATTTTTAATTTTTTTAAATATTTAAAAACACTTTCGATTACTTTGACTTTTCAACAGACTTTTGAAGAGCGTTAAACGTACGTTTAAATTATTCAAACACCAAGCATGTAGAAAATTTTCAAAAATATTGGAAAAAAAAAAAAAAAAAAATCTTGCTTGTCCTAAACCAAGCTACATAGCATAGTAGGCAGAGGAAGTGACGGTCAGGATCATTCATTGAAGAGAAGTGGACCCACCTAATTTGAAAATGTTAAAAGAGGGATGAGTGATGAGTGGCATTTTGGGGATTGGGAAATATCAGTTTGGGTCAGAGCATTGAATATCATCTACGTCCTCATGGGGGTGAGTCACAATCAATGTCCGCTGCCTCAAACCCTCAAAACCAGTCTAGACTCTACCACACGCTTCCGGTCAGCATCATTTCCTGCTGCGATACCTTTACCTCCCCCTGTAGACCACCACGTCACCCTCAAGAACCTTACAGCCTGGCGACGCTGCTCACATTTGAACAACCAACCGCGTTCCTCCACGTGGCTGTCTCTTGACGTTGACACCCTCGCTTCTCACAGCTGTCTCCCTTACTCACACCGCGACAACGGAACATCCCCATATATAAATACCCACTCCCATTGCTCTATCCTCTTCAAGCACAACAACGCCGAGCTTTTACCTTAGCATTCGACCCTCACTATGTCGTCTATTTACCGTTTTGCCATCCCCTTTGCCCTTCTCTTCTCACTTTGCTGTACCATCGAGCCCGCAGTGGGCAGTGCCAGGAAGCTTACGGCTCTGGTGCAGGAACAGCCGCTCGTGCTGAAATATCACAACGGTGTTCTCCTGAAGGGCAACATCACCGTTAATCTGATCTGGTACGGCCAGTTCACCCCGATCCAACGGTCCATTATCGTGGACTTCATCCAGTCGCTCAACTCACCGGGGGCATCACTTCCCTCCGCGTCCTCGTGGTGGAAAACCACTGAGAAGTACAAAGGGGGCTCGTCCACCCTCGTCGTAGGGAAGCAAATCCTCCACGAGGCCTATACTCTCGGGAAGTCGCTCAAAACCGCGCACTTGGTCGCTCTGTCCAACAAGGTCAACCAGTTGGGTGCGATCAATGTTGTTTTGACGGCCAAGGATGTCGCCGTCGATGGGTTTTGCATGAATCGGTGTGGGTCACACGGGTCGACTCGGGTGCGTAACGGGAATGCCCGGGCCGCGTATGTGTGGGTCGGAAACTCTGAGACTCAGTGCCCGGGTTACTGCGCGTGGCCCTTTCACCAGCCCATTTATGGCCCACAGACCCCGCCCTTGGTCTCGCCCAACGGAGACGTCGGAGTTGACGGCATGATCATAAACTTGGCCACAGTTTTGGCTGGCACCGTTACCAACCCGTTTAACAACGGTTACTTCCAGGGCCCGGCTACGGCGCCATTGGAGGCTGTCTCAGCTTGCACGGGTGTTTTCGGGTCGGGTGCGTATCCGGGTGACCCTGGTCGGGTCCTGGTGGATAAGAGCACCGGGGCGAGCTTCAACGCCCACGGGGTGAATGGGCGCAAGTACCTCTTGCCAGCGATGTGGGACCCGCAGACATCTGCTTGCAAAACTCTCGTGTGAACGACGACGAGGCATCATATGTGTCGGAAATATGTGTACGCATGTAAATACTGATGTGGCGGGTTCTGTGGGATGATAGGGTTGATATTTTCTTTGACACTCTTTAAGTTTGTCGTTTTGCGTACGTGTAAATTTTCTTTTAAGAAAGCGCAAAAACTGTGGAAATGCGAAATAATAATAAATACTTTTATAAAATCTTAATGGAGTTGAAACACACAGACGGTGAAGGTGGGGGAATATAAGAAAGTTTAAAGCTTTTATTTTTTATTTTTATTTTTAAATAAAATTTAATAATAATTATTTTAAATTTAATGATGATTTTAAAATTTATATTATATTTAAAATAATTTAAAGAGAATTCTAATTCTTTTTATAACATTGTTGTTTCGAATCTTTGGGCGGGTAAGGGAGAGGGTCTGGTTCAATGGATCATGGATTATAAGATTTGTATCTTGTTTGTAAGTCATGTTTTTATGGAATTATATAATTAAAAATGTCAAAATTCTCGATTTTGTTTTTTTAACTCATTAATTTTGAATTAAATTCTAATTTACAAGTAACTATTATTGGGTAGACGTATGTAAGATTTATTTGTCTGCCAAAAATGATATGATATTTAATTAATTAGTAATGGAGTTAGGGGATGAGAATGAAGGGGTGGTCAATTAATTAGTGACGCTGGGGGCCGTATGGTAGGGTCGGGGAAATGATGAGGTGAGGTCATGACTCATGGGCAATATGGGCATACGGACCAAAAATTAAATCTCATTAATTATTTGCGGCTGTGGCATTATTGTTTGTGTATGTTGGTGGGGGAGACGCCAGTGGGGACCATACTCCAAAGTGAAGAAGGCCTAATCATGCAATGTAGATAAGCATTGGTATATATTAAACTATTATTATTATTATTATTTTTTTAATAAAGGGTCTTGATTCTCTCCGAAAAATTAGGGTTTGATAATTTTTTATATAACTAAAAAATTTGATACAAATTTAATATAAAATTAATGTTTGATTCGTTTCATACTTTGACACGATATGAATTCGATACACGATATTTAGAGCTGTCAATTTTTGACATGACCTGCGAATTCAAGACGGATTCTATACAAAAATTAGTTGATGGGTCTAATTCGTTTATTTAAATTAGTTAGACTATGGTTAACTTTATATAGTCTTATACTTATGTTCCGCACGACTTGAATTTGACATACGAACAAAAGTTGCATCTAAGAAAGGCTTTTCGCTTCTCAACCAACAAAAGTATTCCCTTGATAAATTCCATGATTTATATGGAACTCTTACCGTTAAACTTTGCAAAATTTATCTACTTGAAGATTATAAGATAGCATTTATCTTTGCATACCCCAATTAGAGCACGAGAGCAAGAAGCCTACAACTAGTTATAAATGATTGTGAGATTTGAACTGTCCAAATTTCTGTCTTTTTGGGCTAAAAGTTTGTACGCTCATCTATTTTAATATTTTTAGTACAGTATTTATTGCTCAGCTCAAAATGGACATGTTCCAAGGACCATTATTTCCTGAGAAATGCAGTTGTTGTTTGGTTGGGAGGGGGATGGGAGAGGTAGCCAGGGTGAGAAGAGCATTCATGAACGGCTGACTTTTGGAAAATATCAAATCTTATACGTTGTGTAAAATAAGTCAATGTCACGTTTTTAAATGACGTGACAATATATTTAAAATTTAATATCATATATACTATTAAACAAGTAATAAAATATAATTTTGACTGTTCACCTCCAAGAATTGGTGAGTAAGGTTTGAACTTGAAAAGGATACAAAGCAAAGAACAAGAATTAAGATTATGAATGATAAGCGAAGGATAATAGAAGAGAATTCGAGTGTGAGATATATGAAGAGTTCTTGAAATAGAAACAAAGATATTTTAAGCGGATAAACCCACATAAATCAAAAATAATTTTAGCGGCGGCTCAAGATTAATAAAATCTTAAATTTGAGGTGTATCAATATAGTGATATAGACTATATACACTTCAGTGTAAACAAATTGAGTTCCACATTAAAGAAATGTTACAAGTGCAAGTGATTAATATAATATAAATGAGTCTAAATTCATTGACTAGAGCTTTCAAGTTGAATGATGTCCCTAACAATAATTTTATCAACTAAACAAAATAGTTAGATCATGGCTTCAATAAGTTTCTTCAATTCGAGTAATTGGACAATGAAAAGAAAGAAATTTAAGAAGGCAACTTGAGAAAATCTAGGAAAAACCAGGAGAAAGCTGGTTCAAAAATTACAGAAATTCTTTTGCCAACATTCTGCCAAGGTAAGGTTGTTCCAAGCATTTTATATCTGGGATCAGAAATCTGTGTTTATAGATAACTGTATTGGATATCAAGTAGCAAACAAGATACAACCTGCCCATATATTTTCATCATCATTATCATAAAATCCAAAGGTATGTTTTGAGAGCGACACAAGCCTTACATTCAATCATGGAAGCACTAGTGCTAGTATATGCAGATATGTATAGTACCATCACTGTTCCTCAGATTTATTTGATTTATTCAATCAGATTTGCCAACTTCCATTGCACTTGAAGGTCTTCACTTCCTCTTTTATATCACTATATATATATATATACACACACACATAGATCATATAGATAGACACACCTCAAAACCATTACCAAGAAACAGACAAAAACCTCCTAGAATCTAACTGAGGCCATGGGATGCCTTGAGCCAATCCTTCTCTTTCGTAGCCGGTCTGCAATAATAAAGGAAAGCTCTAGAGATTGAGAAGCATTCAGCCTTGGATCACAATGGGTGTGGTACCGTGAGCTCAGATCATTATATGTTATAGTTCGCGAACCTCCTACACATTCTGTCACATTCTGCCCAGTCATCTCTAGATGAACACCGCCAGGGTAGCTTCCTTCTTGATCATGAACATCAAAGAATGCTCTCACCTCAGCCTACCAGAAAAAAAAAAGAAACTAAGAAGATTACCAAAAATAGAAAATGGAAAAAGGTGTAGCCTTTATATTGCAAAATGAGTAACATCAGAGGTAGAGAAAACTAAACCACTAATTACAAGTGGTGTCTCAAATAAATATGTTATCGAAAATGTCTACATAAATTACAATGTAAAAGTGATATTTTAGTCTTACCTACAAACATTCTTTCTTCTTGTTTTCTTTTCTGGTTTCATTATAATGTCTACTAAATAAACTGTTGAGAAATTGACTAATTATTTTATGTCAGTAGAAAATGTCATCAATATGGACACTTTACGAAGGAGTGGGGTACAGATAAAAGAATTCGAGTCATCTAGGGAGCCAAAGAACCACATAAAAGGTAATCAACAGCCTCTATTGAGAAACTATTATGCATAGGTTCAGTTTACAATCTGGAAAGTTTCTTCTTTGAACATTTTTGTAGTATGATACAAGTCAACATCTCACCTCTGCCAAAGTGAAAAGAAGAGGGAAGGGGGGCAGGGGTGGTGGTAATCCTATTTCACAAGCAGTAATACCAAATAACAGACATAGGGAAGTAATCCTATTTTAAAAGAGTTCTTCCAAAGTAAAAGCAATAAAGTAATGTTTTATGCCAACCAAATATACCATCAATAAGGACAACATTAATTAAGGCGGTTAAAGATCATGGCTACAGGTTGAATGACCCACACGAAACTTGTATAGTTGCTTGATTTAGCAGTTCCACCAGATACTTCAAAACAACAAAAGTAAACTAGGAAACTACATTTACCTACCTCTAGCTACCAACTTTTTTGTAATGTCCCCTCAATGTTTTAATTTTTGCAATGTCTCCCCCCCACCAAAAAAAAAAAAAAAGTGTACCATTGGGGTTGCAGTGTCCCCTTTTGCGACCCAAAATGACAAAAATACCCTTCATAAAATTAAAATATATATTTTTAATCTCATGGGGGGTATTTTTGTCATTTTCAGTTGCAGAATGGGACATTGCAAAAAGGATGGTAATTAGTTTGTGGGGGGTGGGGTGGTGGTTAAATATAGTTAACCCTTAAAACTAAGCAACCAAACACAGTGGATGTAATAGATTTAAATTAAGCCAGAGATCATACCCTAATTGCATCAAAGGAACGGGTTTTAAGTCCACAAGGAGCTTTAATGGTATTCCCATGCATGGGGTCACTAACCCAAGTGACAATTTGACCTGCTCCACGGACAGCTCTGATCAGATGAGGAAGCTTCACTCTCATGTTCTCGGCTCCCATTCGTACAATTACCGTTATTCTTCCCGGTTTGTTCTTAGGATTTAGAATATCTATGAGCTTAACAAGCTCATTCGGATCCATTTTGTCACTTGCCTATATCACAATGCACTCTTTTATTAGCTCTCTGATCTTTTGAAACCAAAGCAAAATCAAGTTATCACCCACAAAAATAAATTCTTTAACAATGGAACAAAGATGCATAAGTATTTAGCAGGTCAAAATCTCATGTCCTTTTGTTGCTTTTTTTTTTTTTGCTGAAATATAAATAGAAGCAAAAGATTCTAGATACCTTTACGCCAAGAGGATTAGCAACTCCTCTCAGAAACTCAACATGGGCACCATCAAGTTGGCGCGTGCGTTCCCCCACCCAAATCATGTGAGCAGAACAGTCATAGTACAGCCCAGAAGTAGAATCCTCTCTTGTAAGTGCTTGCTCATAAGGCAGAAGTAAGCATTCATGAGATGTCCAGAAATCTGTTGTGGTCATGATTGGGTGCTCAGCAGTGAGTCCAGCCGCACCCATGAATCCCAGGGCCTCGTCAACTCGATGACCCAGTTCGCGGTACCTGTTAAGCCACAGCAAAAACATGCTTAATCCAGAAAATATTCCAAGACAGAGAATTGGAACTTCACCTGTTACTCTTTTTAGACCTACATTAAGACAATCCATTCAAGAAATATATAAAGCTACAGGATGGAGTTAAGAAAAATTTATCTGGAAATTAATTCCTAGAAATCAAAGCCACCCATAGTTTCCATTTTGGAGAAAAACCATTTGTTTAATCCTCAGCGAGAAAAGATACAACAAAAATAAAAAAAGCATAACAAAGGAAGGTTTCCTTTGTGGTGGGGGTGGGGGAGATTTTCATTTTATTTCTACCTTCCCTTAAAGATAAAACAGAGCATTGAAAAAATACTATATCTAATAATTCCATTGGACCTGAGCCGATGAAAATCCCATCCAAGAAAGTTTTCATGATTCAGGAATCTCCTTACAGAAAAAATCAACACGTGGTAATGTATAAAATACAACATATTAGATTAATGTACTAATGGACAAGCCGAAACACAATAAAGATGAGAAAAGTTGTATGAGATGCACAACAACAAAAACATGAATGTGACAATGCAGATAGTTATTTGATACAAGTTTAAGCAGTGATCGTGCTTAGGGGAGACAGAAAATGACAGAGGTGAAAGTAAATAGGGAATACATGATCAATAAAAAAAGAGAGCCCTCTTTTATACCCCCCAGCAAAATTAACAGGAGATGGTAAAACCCATTGTTGTTCTTTTAACCATGACTGACATCTACAATTTGTCTCCGGTGCTTATGGCCAATCCCAGTGAGCTAGGAGGACCACACATAGGATTTGAAATAAAATTAAATAAAATTAAAAAAAAAAAAGACACAAATTCCACCTATAAAATAATATTGGCCTTAGTTGGGGCCAACTTTTCAAAATGATAAATGTGTTTAACCCTAATAGGTTGTATCTAACACGTGAAAAAAGATACTTTAATGTATTGTGAAGAAACCATTACATGATTAAAACATCAGGAATTTAAGTAGGAAGCTTTAAACAAATGAAAAAACCAAATAAATAGGGTATATCTAATTAAACTAGACGAGTATGAAATATACCTATCACCCTGCTCACTATGCTCCATGAAATCTAGATTCCAGTGAGTGACTCTCTGCATAGCTGCATACCCACCAGTGGCAAACGCCCTTAAGAGGTTCAAAGTTGCGACGGATTGGCCATAGGCCCTAATCATCCTATCCGGGTCTGGAACTCTTGATTCGGTATTAAATGCATCGCCATTGATATTGTCACCTCTGTAACTTGGCAGCTTCACTCCATCCTTCTCCTCAAATGGATCTGATCTTGGCTTTGCAAACTGACCTGCCATTCTACCCACCTAAATAATCACACCCATGACGTTTTCAAATGATTCAATGTAACTGGCATCATATAGTATTTCAGGAATCATCACTGACTGAGAAAACAACAATCAATTATAACAAATAAATTCCGCCCTAATTTCAGCTTCGCAAACTGTTGACAATTTAATAATACTAATTTCCAATGTTGATTGTGAATATTCTTGGGAATCACCAAAAGTATGGCCAGTACAATACGTGAGAAAAATTCCAGTTTAGGAAAAACCAATTTTAGTCCCTAGGTTTCGAGCAATTTCAAGTTAATCCCTAAGTTTTCAATTTTGACAATTAAGTCCCTGAGTTTTACTTCCGTTTCAAATACGTTTCTGTATCAACTTGTTATCCAATTAATTAATGGCATGCTACATCAAACTAATAAGTCGATGACACGTGACTTGCAATTAACACGTCATGCATCAATTGTACTTCCACGTGGCAAATCTACCATAAATTGCAAATTTACTAACATTTTTTTTTAAAAAAAAAAAAAAAAATTAAGATGAAATTAAAAAAGGGGTGGCAACTGTGGCCATCCCCTGACCAGACGAAGGGTGGTGGCCCTGCCAGCCACCCCTGTTAGAGGGGAGGCTTCCCCTCACAAACACCATCCTTTTTTTTTTTTTTTTTTGAGTAGATTTGCAACTAATGTGCAGTTGGTGTATGATGCGTTAAACATGAGTCATATGTCATTGACTTATTGGCCTGATGTGACACAATGTTAATTACTTAAATGACAGGTTGAGACAGGAACCGATTAAAAACTAACGTAAAGCCGAAGAACCTAATTGTCAAAATTGAAAACCAAGAGATTGAATTGAAATTGCACAAAAACATAAGGACTAAATTTGATTTTTCTCTTTCAAAATTGAGCCACCTGTCTGCCAACCTAAATTATCAAATCTAAATTTATTCAATCCTCGAGCCTCTAGTACAATTTTATCATGCATAATTGCTAATTGTAAATTGGGCGACTAATCTACCTACCTAAATGATCAAATCCTTCAACCTCTAGTCCATTTCCATCATGCATAATTTCGAAAATCAAAATTAACGTTTAGCACCACCATGATCTCAGCTTTTTAAATGGAATTATCAATTTTCTAATCTATACCATCAAACCCATTACAATCTAATTGCAATTGGCCATCACCCAATTTCAATATCATCAAAAATATATTCTGAAATCACATTCCACAATCTATGATCCCAGTTCCTACCCACATAATCAATCATTTTCAAAATTTTTCAACAAAATTCAATCCCCCTATGCATATATTCATCAAAATCATTAAAAATCACACATATAATGAAGAAAAAAAAACTAATAAAAAAACTGAAATGTAAAGACCTTGATAACAGGCATTTGTCCACCGAACATGAGAACCACGCCCATCTGGAGAAGAAGACGGAAGGTGTCACGAATGTTGTTGGCGTTGAACTCCTTGAAGCTCTCAGCGCAATCACCACCCTGAAGCAGAAACGCCTTGCCTTGAGCGGCCTCGGCCAGGCGGTCCTCCAGGCTCCTCGCCTCACCAGCGAAGACAACGGGAGGAAAGGACTCGAGGGTCTTGAGGACAAAGTCGAGCGCATCCTGATCAGGGTATTCGGGTTGCTGGAAGGCCTTCTTGGCTTTCCAACTGTCGATGCTCCATCTGGTGGGAATTGGGGTAGTTGTGGCGGTCGTCGGCGTTGACTTGGAGGACTTTGAGGGGTCAGCGGCGTGAACGGCTGATATGGGTTTGTGGCTGGTGGGGAGAGAGAGGTGGTGATGGAGGGGTTTGGTGGGTTGGAGGGGTTGGAGAAGGGGTCTAGAAGAGAGGGTGGAGGTGACAGTAAGCGCCATTTCTGAGAGTCAAGAGAGAGCTGAAGACACAGCTAGGACTAGGAGGAGGCTTTTTAAATAAAGAAAAATTTTAGTCACCTACTATTCTTTCAATTCAGATTTTTTTATTTATTTATTTATTTTTTTTCCAGTATTATTTTATGGTGTGTTTAAGATTGCGATTTAGTAAGAATAATCTGTGTTTTTAAAAAATATCGTAAAACATAAGGCATTTGGTATTGCGATTTAAAAAACATTTAATTTAAAATAGGAAAAAAATCTTCGATTTCAATAAGCAAGGTAGGGGGTGTTTATTTAAAAAAAATGTGAATTTAAACCAAAATCATGAATTCGCATAACAAATATTTAATCAAAAATTATTTTTAACATGTTTTACCAAACGCCTTTACGATTTTAAAAAATAGCGATTTCAAAAATGCTATTTTAAAAATCGTACTTATTAAAACCACAATCCCAAACGGACATTTTTTATTATTTTCTTAAATCACCAATATAAAGGACAGAAAAATGAAAGTAATAAAAAAGAAAAAAGAAAAAAGAAATAGAGAGAAATGATTAAAAAAAAAATATACGTGAGTTAAAGTAGTTTCCTAAAAATAGCTAATCAAAAACTAAAATATGTGTATTTGAGAAGTTATTTGAACATAATTTTGGCTTATATTAACTAAATAACTTGTCATAATTTTGGCTTATATTAACTAAGTATATCCAATAAGGAGCTTTTATAGTATTTGCCAAAGATACAATGATGTGACTGAGATTTGTTACCTTTTTTAGCATTTTGAATTAAGAGTGCGTTTAAAATTGCGATTTTGTAAAAATAATTTATGTTTTTAAAAGATATCACATAATGTAAAGTGTTTAGCATTGTGATTTAAAAAAGAAAAAAAAATCTATAATTTCTATAAGCAGGTTAGAGAATGCTTATTTGAAAAAAATTGAATTTAAACCAAAATCACAATTTCTCATAACAAATATTTAATAAAAAAAATATTTTTTAATATGTTTTACCAAACGATTTTACGATTTTAAAAAGAAGCGATTTAAAAAACACAATTTTTAAAATCATACTTATTGAAATCACAATTTCAAATAGACCCAAAACGTTTGTCAAATCAGTAATACTCACCTAAGACAAATATTAATATTAATATTAACAAAAACAGAATATCTGGGAAGTGAAATTTTGTGTTTCCCAGGAAAATCCAGTAAGAAAGATGGTCCTAGCCTAGGTGGTGGGCGGCTCGGATGGTGACTTCGAACAACACAAGCGGGCACGTGCGTATGCAACCAACCACGTTTAGTAGCGTTGTAGAGATAAACTATTTTATGATTATAATTTTATTTATGTAATTTATATAACCATATATTCACCTATAAATCTTCGAAATTTAATTTAATATTCTCTATTTCAAATGTGCTAAACAAAGAAAAGAATGATTATCACACAGGCAACATAAATTATAAGACAATTCATGCATGCAAAACATACAAGTCCTCCGCAAGCCCACAAGGGTCAAGTTATATGAAGGATAGTATCCTATTTTTATTTATTCCAGCAAGGAGAATAAAAGCAGTAAGAAGTTTTTATACCCTTCCTGCAGTTTTCTCTATTTTTCCCCCCCTTAGCATATTCCTCCAATTTCTCTCTACTTCTGACACAAACTTGAAAAATACTGTGAGAACTTGTATGCAACTACTGAAGTGAACCAAATACAATCTCAAATCTGAATATTCAGAGACTAATTTTGTGCAATGTGATGTGATGTAAGCAGCAAAAAGGAGCTAAACAAACCAAACAATTTACGTGCACCAAAACCTGCAATGGAAGCAGCTTCTATGAAAAATTTCAAAGAGTAATATACAGATGAGAAGCATTAAAGTATTTAGATAAACTCAACAAAAAGCTCAAATCTCAAACACAATCAGACCAATCTAAATAGCATACTTCTTAAATGTTTCCAGAACATTATCCATGAGATGACAAAGGGATAAGGTGTTGCACTTGTCCATTAACTGACTACCAGCATATCTGCCTCGAGAAAAATGGAACAGTCAGAAGTATGGACTGTAACGCATTGGCATTCTGAATCTTGGAACCTTCCTGCAACAGAAATATGCTAGAGTTTCACTCTAAAGGTTCACAGAGGGCAGATAACAATCAAATGAAGGAAAAACAAGAGTGGCTGGAGAATCACAAGTTAATCCATGACAAGAAGAGGAGGCAATCTTCAAGAAGCATACCCATATCCATAAGGGGAGAAGCTGTAGGGAGCTATAATTGGGCTTCTGGCTCGCATAAAGGGGTTGGGTCGACGAGCACGATATGGCTTCAACCCAGGTATATTGGTCCGTTTGGCAGTCACCTGCAACCATATTTAAAAAGTTCATGTGGGTGAAAAACGAAATACCAATGTTTCGAACTTATATCAATAAAGTTTCAAAATCATGCACGAGTCAAATTGATGTGTATATTGTTCCTAAACACATAAAAGAAAAGAAAAGAAAAAAATGAAAAATATTGCTTTCACCTTTAAGTGGCGTCCATGTAGTTGAGATTCATTCAACAGGAGAGCCTCTTGGACAGCCTCTACTTCGACGAATTCCACATAAGCATAACCCTTTGGCTGACCATACTTGTCTGTGCGAATAGTGACTCTGTTCACTGTTCCACATGTCTGGAAATGCTGCTGCACTTCTTCAGGAGTACATGAATAGTCCACCTGCAGACCCGGTTTGTGCCCAAAAGAATTATTTTAGGGGAGGAACAACCAAGCAGAGAACACAATAATCAACTAATAAGCCTAACAGATCAATTCAGTGTTGCAACTGAACTAGAGGCTGAACACTGAAATGAACCTTTTACTAGTACAACCAGCTACTTGAACTCTCCATTACATTAGATATAGAAATATGATTAATGGAATGAACAATGTCTAGGTGTTCAACTAGTTTGTAACCAAAACTGGTGGTTCAGACAACCATAACAAAGATTGGCTATTGGCTTTCAAGGTTCATGCAACCAGTATATCTGGGTCTCATCTTGATGTTCTGGCAGGCGTATTCTTTGACCACCATTCAAATAACACGTCATTATTTATTTATTTTCTGAAATCTTTGTAGGGTGGAGGAGAGCTTTCTCAGGCAGATATAAGCCCCAAATCCACCCATCATCAATGCCTTTACTACTTTATTAGATTCACTTAAGAAACTTTCTAGATTAAGGCTGAAACCCTCATGATTTCTAAAGTAATTGGGCCCACCCATGGGGGTACCTCAGAAAAGCAATAATGGTTACATCAGAAGATGAGGAAATTCGAATATGGTTTTCCCATGCCAAAAGTACACGCACATCATTCATAAGAATGCAAGACAAAACTGCCATATAAACATGTCATTTCTCCATGTTTGTTACATCAGAAAAGCATGTAAAATTTAAGAATTTTGAGCCAAATTAATAGAAATGTCATCAGTTCAAGGTCCTTGATACTATCAAAGAAATAAGAGGAATGCTAGGCTTAAAAAAAAAATTTACAACATGATGTGGCACAACATGATTGAAAATGAGATAAATTCAATTTTTTAGAAATCCAATTATTTTGTGCCACATCATGTTGTAAAAGTTTTTTTTGTAAAATTATTTGTAAGCCTAGCATTTTTCAAAAAATAATTAAAATAATGTCAACAAAGATAAGCTCGCTAACCGTGAAACTTTTAGAAATTAACTGGTGAAGACAGTGATATATATCAACTTGTGAGGTCATAGGTCATTCTTGTGATCTTGTCTCGAGTAGTAAACAAGAAAAGCTAACAATAATACTGGAAAGACAGAAGAGATACCTATTTAATCCAAGTGAGAAAATAAAATAAAAAAGGGAGATCAATGACCCCTCACCAGATATAGCCAAACACCTAAACATTCCTCGAGCAATAATTGCCACCAAGCAGCAGCTGGCTTTGCCAATATGACAGCTATACCCACGCCTAGCCCTTAATCTTCAAGGCATATTACACCTCTCAACTGTTTGAGTCTGGGTTAGAAATCTTGAATAACATCTGTTCCTCTGGCCATCCCAGCCCCAGAACTAGTGTTTATACCAACAAATGTGATACATATCCTGTCCATTGCTTCATTTCTTTTTTCTATCACCCTCTCCAAAATGATAAGTGGTGAGAATTTGGCTTCTACTATTTTGTTTTTTTCTTCTCTTTCCTTCTTACCTTTCCGATTCTTTTCCCAAATTGTACTTTCAGAAACTTTCAATACTTTTTTTTACAAACAATTTTAATCACTTTCATTGTTTTCTCTCTCCTGCATTCCTATATTTATCTCTCTCTCTCTCTCTCTCCCCTCCCCACTCTCTCTTATTGAATTTCATTATTTATTTCTTTTCGTAGCCCAGCTGTATTTCACATCAGAAATACCACACCGTTAGTTAATCAGAAAACTCGAAGAGTGACTTCTGACCTGCGATTGTAGTCAAACACAAAGTCAATGCAAGACTCTAAAGCTTAGAAAATCCCATGCGCACGTTCACACACAAATCTCAACTTGGAATTATGAACAATCAAGTACATCTAATGAAAATGATTACAGTTCTAACATAGTATGATTTTAGCACTCTTCAAGGAAGTAGTTAGATAACTCCAAGTTAATGGTTCACTTAGCTGCCAGATACAACTGCCGCAAACATTGAAAATGCCACCCCATGGGTTAAGAAAGGTAGTCTTAGCTGGAAAAAGTAAGGGGCAGAAAGAAAGGCCTTAATCATTGTTAATCGAAACCAATAAGCATTTTGAACAAGCATAACGCCAAGAACAGTGTCAATATCACAAAAAGGGAAAAAGGTTAAGAGGAGCAATCACTATCCCATACTACATCCAGACTCCAAAACTTGAAACCTAAGTCCTATCATTAGGAGTGAAAAGGCGGTTATGGTTACGGTTAACGGTTATTGGCTAACTGCTAACCATAATTGCCTAGGCAGTTAGTAAAATCGTCTAACTGCCTAGGCGGTTAACCAAACCACTAACCACTTTTTAAAAGGAAAAAAATCAGAAAAAACCAATACAATGTTGTTTCTACGGTAATGCGGTAATACCCTACCACATATGACGTTATTCTATGTGTGTGTGTGTGTGTATATATATATATATATATATATATATATATATATAGGCCGTTAGCGGGGGGCTAATAACCACCCAGTATTTCAGCCCTACCTATCATCAGGGAAAAGATCAATGGACAAGAAGTGATCTAATGGCAAGAATTATTGGAAACAAAACCATACATTTAGGAAGGAACTAAAGATGACGTTTAGAATCTGTACATCTAAAACAATTGACAAACTTGCTAATCCACATTTTAGCACCTGTTTGGTTCCTTTTAAAGAGAAAGGTTGTACATTCTTCGAGTAGGAGGGATAGAGAGAGAAAGGGAATATATATATATATATATATATATATATATATTATTGGTAAGTTACAAATGTACCAAATGGGTTTTGAACCCAAGACCTTACCCAACATAAGTTCATCCTATTCCTAAAGGGCATGAGATGCTATTTCAGCTAGAGCTTATTGGCCAATTTTCAATGACTGTTTCCTGAACACATAACCCAATAGGTGCTTATTCTTCATTGAGCATGTTAAACGTTGAATGCTAAAAAAGAAAAAAGAAGGAAAGATACGACTGTGTTCCCATACTCTTGCAATCTACTCAAGCTTGACTCTGTGCAAAGTGCAAACATGCAGTTCTTGCCCTATTTCAACGCAACCAAATAAAAGTAGCTACCATATTCCACAAGCTAACTGAGGAGAACCTAGCAGCATCAAGTGTTCAAGCGGGAACACTATTAGGCTTAAATACTTACTACCTATCCCAGACTTTGGAAAAGGTTCAATTTTAGTTCTAGCAATAAGGTTTAATTTTAGTTCCAGCAAATACTCTCTTATTGATATAATCCTTCTTTTTAACTTAATTTCCTAACATAAATTATATATTGTCCTCTTAATTTTCGTGCTACTTGAAAGATACTTGAATTCTACAAAGACAAACAACAAATTAAATAAGAAAGAGGCCTCACATTCCCAACAAAGATTGATCGAGAATCTACTTCCTCTCTATTTGCCTGTGCTGCAGCTTCACTAGCAGGATCTAGTTGCACACAAAAAAAAACTTATGAAGTATAAGTATCAAAATCGTCATAATCATCATTATTTATCAGGTTATAAAACGGAGCATCACACAACCACATCGTCATAACCATCCTCCTAATCTGATTCAACTACAAAGTCAACTTCTAATTAAACATGTAACAAATTATCCCCAACATTATTATCATGTAATTCAAATTAAACATGCGCTTAGAGAGGATGCTCCTTTTTTTTTTTTTTTTTTTCTCATTTTATATGTAATAAAGAACAACTCTAATAATGTAAACCAATTGTCCTTCTGCACCTTTTCTTGGGACCAAAAAAAAAAAAAAAACACAGAACACAAAATGTAATAAAAATACATTGTCATCTCGGGAACATATGAATAATTAGTAAGATTTTTTTTTTTCTAATTTCTCAGGGAGATCCAAATCGAAACTTGATCACTAAAAGAGCTTGCACTCAAATATTAATCATCACCTACTGACAGAGCTTCTTACCAGAATTGGAACCTATATACTACTATAAAAAAACCAATGTAATACCAAAAAATATATACAAAAAAAAAAAAACCCGCAAAACACTAGAAATTGCATTAAAAAAAAAAAAAAAAAATTAGAGGAGTACGGCATATAAGGAATCTGATCAATTGAAAAAAAAAAAACAAAAAACAAAAACAAAAACAAAAACAGAAAAAACAAACAAACAAACCAACCTTGTGTGGAACCCATTTGCATTTCGACCTTGGCCTGCATCTCTCGCAGAGCAGCCGCTTCGTCCTCCATCTCCTTCAACCGCTTCTTCATGTCGTCAAGTTCCTGCAATACATTTTTTGTTTTTTTTTACAATTAGGGTTTTCGCATTTTTCTTCTTCGATTAAACTGTTGAGGGGACTCAAATTAAAAGTTTTGTGAAAAGGAAACGCATTACTGCTTCATTGTTGTTGGGGGTGTCCTCTGCGCCAGACGTGTCCACGTCCTCGTTCTCCATCTCTCTCCGCCCCTTTCTCTCTCTGTCTCTCTCTCTTTCTCTCGCTCGGTCGCTCGGTCGTTGCGTGTGCGTTTCTGTGTACCAAGATTCAAGAACACCCAAACAGTAAAGAGCGCCGCAACTTCACGTCAAGGTTTCACTACGGTTCTCATAATCCTGCTTCCTACAATTCGGCCCTTCACACGTCCGCATACGTAAGATTAAATACTTTATTTTTTAATTTTAACAAAAAGGTTAAATAATTTAGGGTTAATAACTTTTTTTTAGTATCTAAGTTTAAGGCTGTAAACAAACAAAACTACCTATGAGCTCGCTCGGGATCGGCTCGATAAAGTCCAGTTCGTGCCCGACTCGATTATTAAATGAGCTACTTGTGGACACAAAACTATACTCGATTATTAAACGATATATACTCGTATAAAACCCGACTCGCTCGTTTAAAGTTCGTGAACATATTTGTATAGGGGCTTGATTTGCTTATTAGCGTGACTCATAGTTTATATATTAAAATAGCTTATATAGTATATAACTTATTAAATAGTTTATATATTATAAATAGTATTTATGCTTACATAGTATGTAGCATAAATACTAAATATATATAGTTAGAATATTAATAATGTAGTCATATAGTGTATAACTATTTATAGTTAACTAGTGTATTGTGTGTATTAAACTAAGTTAACTAATTAGTTAATTGGTTTAGTTATATATATAAAGAGCTAATTGATTAATAAATAAAAAAAATGTTAGATAATTTGTATATATAATAAACTTTTTAAATTTTTTTTTTAATTTTATCAAAGTCAATTTCATATATTAGAATTATTAACCATGTATATAAAACATTTGGTTGCTACTATTAAGTGTTAAGAGTAAACTCTTTTTGATTTTCCTTGTATTTGTTTGCTTTTAAGTGTCCCATACCAATAAAATAAAATCAAGCACACATCTCTCACAATAATAGTTAACTTGTCCGGTTGTCCCACATGGAAAAAGCAAAAAATCTTTCTCATCTAAGTAATATATAAAAAGGATGGAAGCCTCTCTTACTGAGTCAAGTTAGTTTTTATTTATTTATTTCAAAAAAAAGTTTGAATTAGTTGAGCCGGCTCGACTCGGCTCGCATAAGGAATTTCCTTAGCAAGCTGAGCCAAGCTTAGATTTTGGAGCTCGTGAAAATTTTAAATGAGCCACGCTTGGATGGCCCTAGCTTGCCCGAGCTCGACTTGTTTACAGTCCTGTCTGGGTTTTAATATTTTTATTTTTTTCCCCCTAGATTTTAAAAAGACAAATCTAGTACCTCAGATTTTGGAAAAAACCGAATCATCACCTCCAGTTTGAAAATTTTTATAGGGGTGGCTGAACCACTCCCTGGGGGTGGTCGAGAGGGTGGCCGACCACCCCCAGTTTGACCTCAGCCACCCCCAAGGCCGGTCTGGGGGTGGCTGAACTGATGTACAAATTTAATTGTACTCGCAAGCATACGAGTCATGTGTAATATAATGTGTGCAAGTGCAAGGTTGACCCACAGGGAATTGCGTTGCAGAAATTAATTTTTATCTAAACTAATTATATTTTTACCTAGTTCCGAATTTTGGGATTTTTGTCGTGCAAAATAAAAATAAACTAAAGTTAAAGCTGATTAAATGGAATGATAAAAAGGTACTAAGGTTTTCAAAATCCACCTCACCAAATTAAAGCATCTATTCTCATGTTTTAGTTTATAAATCCGACAAACAATTAAACCCTATGCATGTTCTATTGTTCCTATAGAAAGATTCAATGAATCCATCCATTTGACAAAAGACAATACATATATAATTTAGTTCAAAAGATCCAATGTATCCATATTTTGCACAAAAGACAATGGATATCCAAAGTAAATCAAAAGATGCAATGTATCCGTTGGATGAAATACAATGAATATCCAACTTCGGCACAATCAAATACAATTTTGTCACATAATTGAATTGAAGCGAATATACGTTACATTAAAGTCGGAATTGTACGAACAAACATGAAAACATAAAACTAATCAATGGCGAGGCTTCATCCTAAACCTTAGTTGAAAGTTTTAGCCTCTCATGATAACAAAAGACATAATCAAATCAATTGAAATCATAACAAACATGAAACTTACAAAGGAAAACGTCCGAAAAGCTCAAGAACAACTCTAGGTTGAAAATAGGCTCTAAACGGCGCCTCCCAGTATGTGTTTACAATAGAAAAATATGCTATAAATAATAAAAGTCAAGGGTTTCGACACTGCTAGGTCAGCGTAAGTGCGCTCGATCGCACTCGGGGTGCGCTCGAGCGTACTCGGGTCTTTAAGGCTACTGCGGTGCACCACTTGGGCGCTGCGCGTCCAGGTGATTGCGCGAGTGCGCTCGATCGTATTCTCCTTGCGCTCAAGCGCATTTCCAGAGAATGCTTCTTCTTCACTTCTTTGATTTCTTCGCACATTTTCACACCAAAGACCGCAGTTTTCTCTCAATGACCTGCAAAACACTAAAACACTAAAACTAGCCAAAAACATTAGAAAATAACAAAGCAAATTTCTTAACAAATACAAGTTAAGGGGCCCAAATATGCGACATTTGACACTCATCAAATACTCCCAAACTTACATTTTGCTAGTCCCTTAGCAAAATAAAATGAAAAACATAACAGAAAATGAAACATAAATCCGCTGTCGTGGGAGAAACGGTTCTATTTAGCATATGCAACAAGCCTTTTAAACCCCTAGGCACCCCTAGAGGACGAGTGAAGTCTAGTGAGGGTTTAACAGCAATGATACCCACAAATATTTTTTGGCACTATGTTATTGACAAACAAGGATTCCCACACAAACACATGATTCATACATTATGAGCAAGGTGAACACAACAATCACATCATTAGGATATCCAAAATTCACTCAACTCACAGCTGAAAAATTGAGACACTACATGCTCCAATAAGTGTAAAATGAGACTTACATAGACTCATGAAGTTTCAATTATTCTCAAAGTTTGAGTACCCCAAAATTCATAGGAATGCAATCAGATGAAAACAAGCAAGGCTTGAATCAACAAGTCCAAATATATTTTTTGTGTAGGCTGTGCAGTGCTGGACTTCCTTAAGCTTCTAATTAACTTATGTAACGAGTGTTAGGCCAGTGACTCCCAAACCAGGTGGCTTTAGGGCATTAGATGTAGAAACATCCCTAAGGGCTTAATGACTCAAGTCAAAAAGAGCTACGAAGCCTAACTAGCCATACAATCAATCAACTCGAATTTCTCATCTTTTTACGCGAACACTCAATACTTAGTGAGGCACGATGTCCGGCTACTCAATGAGAAACTCAAACTAATAATTTTTTTTTATTTTATTTTTTATTTTAAAGACAAGGTTTTCATCACCAAATTAACCTACAAATCTCAAAACACACACTCCTTAAGTCAAATCTCATGCCTCACAAACCCTATGCTAATGTGCATGTGATAAACACTCAGACAAGTGAAGTCTCTCTAATCCAACAAATGAGCCAAACAACTCAGATTTCTAATGACATGCAGTATTCAAGATGTTAAATAGACCAATGACATATAAATCACAGTTATGATGTAATCATGTTCAATCAACAACATAGTTTCTTCTTTTTCTTTTTTGTTTTTTTTTTGTTTTTTTTGTTTTTTAAATTTATTTTATGTTTATTAACACAAACACACAACAAGAATAATAAAAGGTAAAGACAGAAATGTCTACCCCACCCCCTGTTAAGTGCTAAAATATTCATATTTTTAGCCCTTAACTTACATGTTTTAATCCTTTAGTTTTAGTTAATTTATGCAATTTCAGTTCCTTTATGTGTTTTCCATGTTTTTGTAGGCTTTTGGAAGAAAAGAAGTAAATTTGGAAGATTTGGGCTCAAAAAGAGAATTTTGGAAAAGTTGAAGTTTCTGGTAGTGTGATTGATCGCAGGAGACTTGTGATCAATCGCACTTGTGATCGATCGCAACTCGATCGCACACGAGTTGCGATCGATCACACTTGTGCGTAGGAGAATTCTAGAAGCTGCGGACAGACTCCATTTCCTTCCATATTAGGGTTTTCCAAGTCCCACTTGTAATAGGACTAAAACCCTACGAATTTCCTAGGTTTACTAGTGTAACAAGGACTTCTAAAGCCCTATAAATTGTTGGCAAAGTGTGGCTCACCTTTGTTGACAATTGGGTTCACTCTCATTACTCATCACATTTCTCCACGTAGATAATTGCAACTGCAATCTTTGACAAAAAGGGGCTTTGTTAAAGCCTTGGCCGATTGTCTTTATTGCTCTAAGAAGCCTTGTCTCATTTGTCTTTATTAAAGCTTATAGATAAGGGGGCTTCTAGATGAAAGAAGAAAAATAGGTGTGAAAGGAGAATTGTGGGCTATGCTATAGAGTAAGTGACCGAAATGTTTGAAATATAGGTGCAGGAAATTGCCTATATAACAAAATGGAAGGCCACTTGCAAATTAGACACCAACGAGAGCTTCTTAAAAGAAAGTGAGAGTGCTTTCATAAAAAGAGCAAGAAAAATACAAGAGTAGTATTTTTTCTGAGAGAGTGAGCAAAACACAAGAGTGTGTATTTTTCAGGAGTGTGAAAGATACACTGTGTGAGTGAGATCTACTTATCCATAATTGTAGTTCATTCAAAGTGATATAGTAATATCTGGTGTGCACTGTGGACGTAGGCAGTATTGGCCGAACCACGTATAAATTCTTGTCTTGTGCCTTTATATTTTATTATTGTTGTATTCTTAACAAATTGAATCCCAAAGATCCAGAAGAGGAATTAGTGGCGTCTAATTTCCTAACAATTGGTATCAGAGCTCGGTTCATGTTCCGTTCAAGTGGGAGCAATAGTGTCAAGTTTATACAACAAGAAGGATGTCTCGCGAAACCCCCGAAACCACTCCTGAAGTTGCTTCTCCAAGTGACAGTTCAAAGAAGTGGAGTCCAAATTATGGATCTGGCGGATCTATGAAAGTTGAAATAAAGCCATTTGATGAGAAGATCAGTTTTGGCTTATGGCAAAGGCGGATGCGTGGCGTTCTTATTCAACAAAGGCTGTTAGTTGCCTTAGAAAAAAGACCGGAGGATATGATTGGCCCCGAATGGTCAGATATCGATCAACAGGCAATCTCTACCATTGAGATGTATATCACAGATGATGTGTTAAATCATGTGATATCAGCGATCTCTGCCAAAGATATATGGGACAAACTAGAAGCCATATATCTGGGGAAATCCTTGTCAAATAAGCTCTTCCTCAAGAAGAAACTCTTCAAGCTGGAGATGAAGGAAGGCGAGGATGTGATGAAGCATATCAACATCTTCAACGCTTTGATCAACGACTTGAACCGGATAGATGTTCAATTCAGTGAAGAAGATCGAGCCTTGTTATTGCTTGCATCATTTCCAGATTCATATGAGCATTTTGTCACCACGCTCATGTTTGGAAAGACAACTCTCAAGTTCAATGAGATTGTGCAAGACATCATCTCTCATTCGACCATGAAGAAGGCAGATGATAAGTCCACTTTCGGATCTGCTTTGAATGTGGAAATTAGAGGCAGAAGTTCAAACAGAGGCAGTGGGCATGGAAGGTCGAGATCAAGGGCCGGCAGGTCAAAGTCAAGGTATCCAAGAAAATCCAACAGCCAGAGTAGCTCAAAAACTATTGAGTGTTGGAATTGTGGCAAGACGGGTCACTACAAAAATCAGTGTAAAGCTCCGAAAAAAGAGGCAACAAGCGACTCTGGAAACGTGGTGGCAGATGAAGCGCAAGAGGCCCTGATCCTCTCGGTTGATAGTCCCTTTGATTCTTGGGTGTTAGACTCAGGGGCTTCCTTTTATACAACAGCGATACGCGAAATCTTGGAAAACTATGTTAGTGGAGATTTCGGGAAAGTGTATCTAGCTGATGGTACGGCGCTGGATGTTGTGGGCATGGGAAATGTTCAGATCAGAATACATGCCGATTCAGTATGGAAGTTGGAGAAAGTCAGACATGTTCCAGAACTGAAGAAGAATCTGATCTCTGTGGGACAACTTGATGATGAAGGGCATGACATTCACTTCCACAGGGGTAAGTGGAAGGTCGCATTTGGGGCTATGATGATAGCTCAAGGTGAAAAGACTGGTACCCTCTATATGACCACAGATATGAGGGATACTATTGCTGTTGCGAATGCAAGTGTTGAAGCAGATCTGTGGCACCAAAGGCTAGGCCACATGAGTGAAAAAGGGCTCAAAGTTTTGCACTCATTGGGGAAGCTACCAAAGTTAAAGTCGATTAATATCGACTTCTGTGAAAATTGTATTTTCGGCAAATAGAAACGGGTGAGTTTCAAAAAGGTGGCAGAATCCTAAAAAATGAGAAGCTGGAGCTAGTTCACACAGATGTCTAGGGGCCAGCTACAGTCTCGTCCATTGGCGGAAAGTCATACTTTGTGACTTCCATTGATGACCATTCCAGGAAGGTATGGGTTTATTTCTTGAGACAAAAATTGGAGGTGGAGAACGAGACAGGCTTGAAGATCAAGAAGCTAAGATCTGACAACGGTGGAGAGTACGAGGACACCGGGTTCAAAAAGTTCTGTTTTGAGAATGGGATCCGTTTAGAACGGACTGTTCCAAGAACCCCACAGCAGAACGGGATGGCAAAACGGATGAACCGAACACTGACAGAAAGAGCCAGAAGTATGTGCATTCAGTCAGGACTATCCAAGCAGTTTTGGGCTGAAGCAATCAACACAGCAGCCTACCTCATTAATCGAGGACCATCAGTGCCGTTGGAGCAACGCAGATCGGAAGAGGTATGGAGCGGAAAGAAGGTAAATCTTTCATGGTTTAAAGTTTTTGGTTGCATTGCTTATGCGCACATTAGTGACCATGTGAGGGGAAAGCTAGACCTTAAGTCACTAAAGTGCATCTTCATTGGATATGGAGGAGATGAGTTTGGTTATCGACTCTGGGATGACCAAATAAGAAAGCCATTCGCAATAGAGATGTGGTTTTCAATGAGAAGGTGATGTACAAAGATAGAGGTACTACACAACCTACTAGTCCAGTACAAGATGATCCTGTGTATGTTGAGTTGAATGATCTTCCAGAAAGTAGTCCGGCGCAGCAGGTTGGTAAGGATCCTTAGCCTGAAGAACCTGTAGAACATCAAGCACCATAAGATCCAACTCCTACGCCCGCGCCTAAAAGGTCTGCTCGTCCACATATACCAAACAGGAAGTACATGAACTTTCTGTTATTAACAGATAGTGGAGAGCCTGAATGCTATGCTGAAGCATGTCAGGTAAAGGACTCGAGCGAGTGGGAGCTTGCAATGAAGGATGAGATGAAGTCTCTCATCTCTAACAAGACATGGGAGCTAGTGATAAGTGCTAAAATATTCATATTTTCAGCCCTTAACTTACATGTTTTAATCCTTCAGTTTTGGTTAATTAGGCCATTTTACTTCCTTTTTGTGTTTTTGATGTTTTTACAGGCTTTTGGAAGAAAAGAAGCGTTTTTGGACAAATTCCAAGCTTAAAGGGCAAATTGGGAAGACCTAGAAGATATGGTTAAGCTTAGCCAATCATGGTTAAGTTTAATCAAATAGAGGAAAGGATCAATTCGGAATTTCTCACATTGAAGTCAAATCGGATTGGATGAAAAATTAGATTCTGAACATGTCTCAGTATTTTGACCATAACTTTCAGCTCAGATATCCGATTGAGGTGATTCAAGCGGCATTAGAAAGCTAACTCAAAGGGATACAAATCATTGTGAAATAGTATTTTCGCATCGGAGTGCCGCAAGGCCAAAATTACGCCGCAAGTCAGGACCGCAATTCTGGGCGAATCCTATTCCGATTTGGACTTAGGTTTTCTTTATCCTAATTGGACTTGGACTTAAAACTCCGAATTTTCTAGGTTTACTTGTGTAACAAGGACTTCTAAAGCCTATAAATAAACCTCTTAGGTTCTAGGAATAAGGTGTGGAGAAAGAGGCACAAGCTCTGGAAAGGAACTGAAGGCTGAATCAAAAGGAGTTTGGGTTTTTCTTCTCTTCCACCCTTTTATTTTTGTTATGTAGTTTATATTTTTATTAGGGCTAGATTGAAGCCCTAATCATGTCTTTTTATGATTGCAATATTGGCGCCTTTGCTACAATTATATTTTGGTATTTTTAACTTGATTAATACCTGTTATCTTGTATTCCTCATATGTGTCTGTCTGGCCAACATATGCATGTGGTATGGACTAGTTAGTTAAATCAATTTGGATGATCGAGTCCTGGGTTTAATAAGAGTAACAAAAGATATCCACACCGGATTCTTGGGTTAATAAACATGGGGAACCGGGAGTAGTCACCCATGCCCTAGGCCTCGTGTGTTTGTCGATTTCCACAGATTTATGCTTTCTTAAAGAACAACTTAGTAGACACCCATGCTAAATCCTTTAAGAAAGAAAAGAATTAGAGTAGACACCCATGCCTAATTCGTTGCTTAGGGAAATCAATAGCTTAAGGAGTAGACACCCATGCCCTTAGGTTGGCAAACATTAATTATACTGATATAATTGGCGCATTGGCATATTGTTATCTTAATTAGTCTGATTAGTGGTGGATATCAAAACCCTAATCCTTTTTAGTTTTGTTTATCTTTTATTTTATTTCTTTATTTTAACTCAATCGTGACAATTGAGTTTATCTCTTAATTAAATAGGAAATTACTTCTAAACATAAATTACCAATCCTCGTGGGAATGATCTCGTATTTGCCTACTATACTATTGTTTTGATCTTGTGCACTTGCGAGTTAAAACGTACTAAATATTATCTATTAATTTAGGTAGTATTTAGCACAATAGCTAGCTAAGTTACCCGTGGGAAAGAAGACTCTACACAACAAATGGGTATATAGAGTCAAAGAGGAACATGATGGTTCCAAGAGACACAAGGCGAGATTGGTGGTCAAAGGCTTTCAGTAGAAAGAAGGAATTGACTACACCGACATTTTCTCACCGGTTGTGAAACTGAATACCATTCATTCAGTTCTCAGCATTGTTGCAGCAGAGGGGTTGCACCTAGAGCAGTTAGATGCGAAGACTGCTTTCCTCCATGGAGACCTAAAGGAGGAGATCTACATGCAACAACCGGAGGGTTTTCCAGTCAAAAGGAAAGAGAAACTTGTGTGCAAATTGACTAAAAGCTTGTACGGCCTGAAGCAAGCCCCAAAACAGTGGTACAAAAAGTTCGATGGGTTTATGCAGAGGCATGGCTACAACAAGTACAACGCTGGCCATTGTTGTTACTTCAAGAGGTTTGAATCCAATTACATTATTTTGTTACTGTATATCGATGACATGTTAGTAGCAGGTTCAGATATGGATGAAATCCAGAAGTTGAAGAAGCAACTGTCAAGTGAATTCGACATGAAGAATTTAGGTGTAGCGAAGCAGATTATTGGGATAAGAATAAATAGGGACAAGCAAATGGGTACTTTGCAGTTGTCTCAAGAGGAGTACATTGGCCGTATTCTGAAAAGGTTCAGCATGAGTAATGCTAAGCCAGTTAGCACACCCTTGGCTAGTCACTTTCGGCTATCCAAGGATCAGTCCCCTAAGACAGAAGAAGAGAAGGACTTTATGGCTAAGGTTCCATATGCCTCAGCCATTGGAAGTTTGATGTATGCCATGGTTTGCACGAGACCAGATATAGCTCATGCAGTGGGAGTTGTGAACAGATTCATGTCAAAACCCGGGAAGCAACACTGGGAGGCAGTGAAGTGGATACTAAGGCATCTACTAGGTACAACTGACAGAAGTCTATGTTTCAGAAAAGGCGACCTAAAACTACAAGGGTTTGTAGATGTAGACTTTGCTAGAGAGGTAGATCATAGGAGGAGCACTACCAGATATGTTTTCACAGTAGGTACTACTGCAGTGAGTTGGATTTCGCAAATACAAAAAATTGTTGCCTTATCCACTACAGAGGCAGAGTATGTGGCTGTGACTGAAGCCACCGAAGAGATGATCTGGTTACAGGGATTGTTAGCAGAAATGGGATTCAAGCCGGAGAAGAATGTTTTGCACAGTGACAGTCAGGGTGCAATACATCTGGCAAAGAATTCAGCGTTTCATTCTAGAACCAAGCATATCGGACTTCGGTATCATTTCGTCAGATCACTTCTAGATGATGAGGTGTTGACACTTGAGAAGATCCAGGGCAGCAAGAATCCCGCTAACATGTTAACCAAAACAGTTACTACAGAGAAACTGAAGTTGTGCTCAACTTCAGTCGGTCTTCAAGCTTGAAGATAGAGAAAGAGCACACCATTTTGAATGAAAGTCAGCTACTTGTGCAAAGTTCGCCAAGTGGGAGATTGTTGGCAAAGTGTGGCTCACCTTTGTTGACAATTGGGTTCACTCTCATTACTCATCACATTTCTCCACGTAGATAATTGCAGCTGCAATCTTTGACAAAAAGGGGCTTTGTTAAAGCCTTGGCCGATTGTCTTTATTCCTCTAAGAAGCCTTGTCTCATTTGTCTTTATTAAAGCTTATAGATAAGAGGGCTTATAGATGAAAGAAGAAAAATAGGTGTGAAAGGAAAATTGTGGGCTATGCTATAGAGTAAGTGACCGAAATGTTTGAAATATAGGTGCAGGAAATTGCCTATATAACAAAATGGAAGGCCACTTGCAAATTAGACACCAACGAGAGCTTCTTAAAAGAAAGTGAGAGTGCTTTCATAAAAAGAGCAAGAAAAATACAATAGTATTTTTTCTGAGAGAGTGAGCAAAACACAAGAGTGTGTATTTTTCAGGAGTGTGAAAGATACACTGTGTGAGTGAGATCTGCTGATCCATAATTGTAGTTCATTCAAAGTGATATAGTAATATCTGGTGTGCTCTGTGGACGTAGGCAGTATTGGCTGAACCACGTATAAATTCTTGTCTTGTGCCTTTATATTTTATTATTGTTGTATTCTTGACAAATTGAATCCCAAAGATCCTGAAGAGGAATTAGTGGCGTCTAATTTCCCAACATAAAGAGACCTTTAAACCTTGAGAATAATCAAGCTGGAAAAGACACAACTGTGGGGAGAGGAATTGGAGGCTACCTTTCGGTTCTTTCTTTCCCTTTTCTCTTTTAGTTTTATTTTTATTATGTGTAACTAATTTATTTAGTAGGGTTAGATTGAAGCCCTAGTTATGTTTAGTTAATATTCAATATTTGCGCCTTTGTGATAATCATGTTGTGGTATTTAACTTGATTAATTTTTGCTTTCATGAATTCCTCATATATGTGTTCCTGATCAACATATGCATGTGGTATGGACTAATTAGTTAAATCAATTTGGATGACCGAGTCCTGGGTTTAACAAAAGTAATAAAAGTAATCCACACTGGGTTCTTGGGTTAATCGACATGGGGAATCGGGAGTATACACCAATGCCCTAGGCCTCATGTGTTTGTCGATTTCCACATAATATATGCTTTCTTAAAGAACAACTTAGTATACACCCATACTAAATCCTTTAAGAAAGAAAAGAGTTAGAGTATACACCCATGCCTAGCTCGTTGCTTAGGGAAATCAATAGCTTAAGGAGTATACATCCATGCCCTTAGGTTGACAAACATTAGATATACATAACATGATCAAAACATTGGCATATTGACATATTATCTAAATATAATTAGTAGTGGATATCAAAGCCCTACCTTTTTATTATCATCAAATCAAAATTCAATCTTTGTATGGTTTTACTTTTAGAATTTAATTTTAAACGAAATTTAGCAATTCTCGTGGGAATGACCCCCGTATTTGCACACTATGCTACTATGTTGACCTTGTACACTTGCGGGTAAAACATCCAATTATTTGCCTATTAATTTAGGTAGATATTTGTGAATAACAAGTTTTTGACGCCGTTGCCGGGGATTGCGGCAAATTTTGTTTACAATTATTTTCCTTTAGTTGGATTATTTTAATTTAGTTTTTTTTCTTTCTTTTTTCTGCTTTTTGTAGTTACTGTTCTGCCTCTGGAGGTGCGCTCAAGCGCCCAACCAGGACGATCAAGCGCACCTCATGGTGCAATCGATCACACATCCAGAGAGCAGCACAGTTACTGCACTAATTATAGATCTGATTTTTTTTTTCTTTTATTTCATGCAGGGTCAGTCAAGTCTGCATTTCGTAAGTTTTTATTTTTAATTTTGTCTTATTTCCTTTTTCTTTTAACTTTTTGTTATTTTATTTTTAATTTCACACATGTGGAGAGGCATTCCGACGCCCCATGGACCATGTTCATTATGCCATGACCCTTATCACCATGTTAGAGAATGTCTTATAATGAGACAAATTCTAAGAACACATCATTCTCTAGATCGGGGAACGACAACTATCTTGATTCCCGCAATCCAACTTGGAGCCAACAGTCAAATTTCCCATGGCAAGCTCAAGCTCCTAGAAATCATGCTCCAAAATGCAAAAAACTGCATCATCAATCATATCCGCTAGGGGTGGGCAGATTAACCGTTAACCATTTAACCGGCCGTTTACCAGCTTCGACCGAACCGATATTAACCGTAACCGTTTAACCGATATTCTTATCGGTTAAAAATTTTGTACCGACATTCTTATCGGTCCGGTCCGATCCGGTTAACCATTTGTTATCGGTTAACCGTTTTAACCAATAAGAACCGGTTTGGGGGAAGGTTGGTAACAAAACTAGTCTAGTTTAGTTGGTATGGCACTAAAGCACAAGGCTCAATTCCTCATGGTTGTGGGTTCGAGCCCCTATGGTTCTTTTTTTTTTTTCTCCTCCTCCCACGCAGCAGACTCTTTCTTCCTCTGTTTTTTTTTTTTTTTTTTTCCTTCTCACCATTTCTTTTCCCAATTCCCATGCCACATATTTCTTTTTTTTTTTTTCCTCCTCCTCCCACGTAGCAGACTCTTTCTTCCTCATTGTTTTTTTTTTTTTTTTTTTTTTCCTTCTTACCATTGCAGGAGAATGGCTTTCTTCCCCATTTTTTTTTCTCTTTCCTGTTCTCGCAACTCTCACAGACCTCTCTTTTAGCGTCAAAGATTCAATTCAGGCAAGAGTTTTTGCCTTTTGGTGCTTGGGGGTTAGAGAAGTAGAGAACACTGAAAAATGTGAGATTTATAATCGGTTAACCGATTTAACCGAACCGTTATAACCGATAATTTTGGTTAAAATTCTTATCGGTTTGGTATCGGTTAAGAAACCATTTAACCGAAAATTATCGTTTAATAACCGATAAGAGCCAAAACCGGACCGTTTTGACCGATACCCACCCCTAATATCCGCAGTTCTATGATCATTCACATTTCTCTCAATTAGCTCCACCATTACAAGATCAGATGGCTGCCATGCAGAGGACATTATATGCTTGTAAACTCCATGACTACCCGAAACATATCTCCTATTCAACCAGCCACCCAACTCCAGGTATGTGCCACATGTTCTCATTTTGATCATTCTACTGAAACTTGTCCTTTGTATTTATCTGCAAACCAGGAGCAAGAGTCAAGGCTAAATAGACTGGAAAGTATGATACACACCTTGGTGACTTCGCAACAGCAATTGATGACTGATCAAAAACAAATCAATACAAGGGCCGATCAAGCGTTTCAAAGAACCGATCAAGCCATTCAAAGACTGGAAGCACAAATGGGAAAATTGGCCAGGAATCTGAGTGCATCTTCCACCTATTGGCCTCCACAATACCAAGAAGGGGAGCCATCTCCTGTATATGATCATTTGGACTCTTCTCCACATCAACAATATCAAGAAGAACCACCTCCTCCAAAAAGGTCTGCCTTAGAAGAAGTAGTTGCTACCTTAGAAAAATAGTATACTGACTTTACAAAACATGCGGCAGCTCATCTTAGCTACATGGAGGAAAGAGAGCAATCATTTGAATGGATTGGGGCCGGCCCACCTCAAGCAAAAATCAGATACACTTAAGGAAGAAGAAGAAGAAGAGTGTCAAAGTCAGTTGGTGGCCAATCCAAATAAGCATTACATGGAGAAAGAGTGCACCTACTATCATGAGCAAGCTGTCACACCAAGGAGTGAAGAGGTGGTCGAAAATCAAGTTGAAGAGGCAAAGGAGGAGCAAACTGAAGTTCCATAGGAGCCACATTAGGAAAAAGAAGAGAGCGCTAAGATTTTTTCAACATTAGCTCTTATTCCTGAAACATCAAGAGGCCAGGAGAGAAGCCTGTTAGAGCTACCACATTAGCAAATTGAGGACATCAAGATAGAAAAGCTCCCTGAGTTTTCTTCTTACTTTATTCCAGTTCATGATTCCCTACCGGATAAGAAATTGTTTGAGAAAACTCAAAGTGGTCCTCCCCGATCTATAGACATTGGGAATCACCTTGCAGCAAAAAAAGATTCATTCCCTTTGGTGCAAGAGAAGGAAAGATTGGTGCTTTAAGTTTAAAGTAGAAAAGTCTGGCTAAATACGTTAACTTAGCGCTCATGAGAGGCACCCCATAGTTTATCTTTTTATTTTGTTTTGTTTAGTATGTTTTAAGTTAATCTTTTTATTTATCTTTAGTTTTGGTTCTTTTTACATGTTTTTGTGTTTTCTTATTTTGAAGGGACAAGTGTGCTTCATTTCAAGTTTAGGGGTGTGCTATGAGCCATGCTTTCCAAGACGATGTTGTCCATCTCCTGGGTACATTCTTTCCTTAATTTAGACACATTGGGGACAATGTGTCATTTAAGTTTGGGGGTATGGGAGCACGTATTGTTTACACACACTTTGTCCCAGTTTCATGTGATTTGTTTTGTGTGTTTGTTTGTTTATTTGAAAAAAAAAAAAAAAAAAAAAAACTTTTTATGCATGTTCATGTTGCCCTAAAAATTTGGTTAATCTGAAAGAATTGTGGCTTGAATTCATCAGTGAGCTTAAAATTTTGAACATATGATCTGATGAGAGAATTTGTTAGTTTGATTACATGGTTAGGACAGTTGAAAAATCATATGTTTGATCTGATTACACAAGCACATTAACACATAATTTGTGAGGTATGACATGAAGTCTGATGTGTGTGTCTCTAAATCTTGAGTGAAGCTGGTTGATTTATTATATATATATATATATAAATGATCATTGATAAGCCTTTCACTGAGTAACTGGACCTCTTGCCTCAAAGCATTGAGTGTTCACGTCAAAAGGTGAAATTTTTTGATTTGATTGATGTCATGATTAGTTTGGTTTTATAGCCTTTTTGACTCGAGTTAGTAGGTCCTTAGGGGTGTCTCTACACCTAATGCCCTAAAACCATCTGGTTTGGGAGTCATTGACTTAACACTCACTACATGGGTCAACTAGAAAGCTTAAGCGAACCAAATATTGCACAATCTGACTAAAAAAAAAAAAAAGAGAAAAAGAAGAAAATAAATATGCCATTGTTGTTCATTCTAATAGGGATTTCAGTGAATTTTGAGATATGGAGACATTGCATATTGGAAAGATTTGGAAGCCTCATAATTTTGTGCTAGTTCACCTTACATTGTTTTCAAACTTGTGATGTTTTAACATGTCCTTTGTAAGTAATTGCACTTTGAGATTCTAATTCATTGTGAAGATGGGGTTCATCTTTTTAAGCTTGTTAATGAATGAAAATCATGATCTTGAAGTAATGCTTGCTTTAATTTTTGGAATAACATGAACTGTGCATGATGTTTGTGGGTAACATTTCTGGAAAACCCTCACGAGACTTCACTCGTCTTTTAGGGAATTCCTAGGGGTTTAAAACGCTTGTTGCATACGCTAAATGCAATCGTACATCCCACGAAAGATGGATTTATCTTTTTATTTTCTGTTTTTCATTTTGTTTTTAGTTTTGTATTGCTAAGGGACTAGCAATATGTAAGTTTGAGGGTGTGTTAAGTGCTAAAATATTCATATTTTTAGCCTTTAACTTACATGTTTTAATCCTTTAGTTTTAGTTAATTTATGCTATTTTAGTTCCTTTATGTGTTTTCCATGCTTTTGTAGGCTTTTGGAAGAAAATGAAGTAAATCTGGAAGATTTGAGCTCAAAAAGAGAATTTTAAAAAGGTTGGAGTTTCTGGTAGTGTGATCGATCGCCGAAGACTTGTGATCGATCGCACTTGCGATCGATCGCACCTGTGCGCTGGAGAATTCTAGAAGATGCGGACAAACTCCCTTTCCTTCCATATTAGGGTTTTCCAAGTCCCACTTGTAATAGGACTAAAACTCTACGAATTTCCTAGGTTTACTAGTGTAACAAGAACTTCTAAAGCCCTATAAATAGACCTCTAAACGTTGAGAATAATCAAGCTGGAAAAGACACAATTGTGGGGAGAGGAATTGGAGGCTACCTTTCGGTTCTTTCTTTCCCTTTTCTCTTTTAGTTTTATTTTTTTTTATTTGTAACTAATTTATTTAGTAGGGTTAGATTGATACCCTAGTTATGTTTAGTTAATATTCAATATCAGCGCCTTTGTGATAATCATGTTGTGGTATTTAACTTGATTAATTTTTGCTTTCATGAATTCCTCATGTGTGTGTGCCTGATCAACATATACATGTGGTATGGACTAGTTAGTTAAATCAATTTGGATGACCGAGTCCTAGGTTTAACAAAAGTAATAAAAGTAATTCACACCGAGTTCTTGGGTTAATCAACATGGGGAATCGGGAGTATACACCCATGCCCTAGGCCTCATGTGTTTGTCGATTTCAATATAATATATGTTTTCTTAAAGAACAACTTAGTATACACCCATGCTAAATCCTTTAAGAAAGAAAAGAGTTAAAGTATATAGTTCGTTGCTTAGAGAAATCAATAGTTTAAGAAGTATACACCCATACCCTTAGGTTGACAAACATTAGATATACATAACATGATCAAAACATTGACATATTGACATTTTATCTAAATATAATTAGTGGTGGATATCAAAACCATACCTCTTTTATTATTATCAAATCAAAATTCAATCTTTGTTTTGTCTTACTTTTGGAATTTAATTCTAAACGAAATTTAACAATCCTCGTGGGAATGACCCCGTATTTGCACATTATGCTACTATGTTGACCTCGTGCACTTGCGGGTAAAACATCCAATTATTTGCCTATTAATTTAGATTGATATTTGTGAACAACACCCCCAGACTAAAATGACACATTGTCCCCAATGTGTCCAAAAATACAATACCAGATGGGCAGCGTAAGTCGGGTGTAACATAGGAGAACTCTCCCCCAAACTTGAACAGCAGACAAATTTGAGAAAAACACAATAAAAATAAAAACAAAACAAGCAAAACCACATCAAATGACAACAAAAACTAAAAGTAACAACGGGTTGCCTCCCGCAAGGGCTAAGTTTAGAGTCTTCGGCTAGACTTTCTACAACAGGTACGTTGCATGGTCCAGATGGCATGCGACAGTAGGCAAACACACCAACGACAAATGTGAGAGTGGTGTGCTCTAGCTTGTCGGGATCCAAAGGAAACTGATTGTAGCTGGAATAACAGTAGTAGGGATGTGCAGCTAACCATTTCACTAGCTGATCAATAAATGGGAGAGGGAAGTGATCTTTCCTTGTAATGGCTTTCATCTTGCTTTAATCAATACACCTTTGCCATCCTATCTGAACTCGAGTGGAGAGCCACTCATTATGCTTTTTCCTCCCCATGGTCACATTTGGCCATTTAGGCCATACATGAATGCGTCTACCCCATTTGTTCTCAGAAATCAACTTGAGCGGCTCAACTGCTGATGAATATGGTGTGGGGAGTGATACCTCAGTCGTTTCCCCACACTCCTTCTGCTTCAGCTTGCTCAATTACTTCATTAAAGTCTAGATCATATCCAAATTGAGCAAAGCATTCTAACACAGGGTCCTCAATATCCTGCTCACGCACAACCTCTGGTGGCTCAAGTAACATGTCAGGGTCCAAATCATCCCCATCTTGAGTAGAACACTCCACCTCGGGGTCCCCCAAACTAAACTCACTCACAGTCTCATCAGTTATTTCTTCAATTAAGCACACATTGTGGACCTCATTATGGTCAAGTGGCTGCTTATTGATGTCAAAGATGTTGAGCTCCACTGTCATATTCCCAAACGTGATTTTCATCACCACCGTCCTACAGTTGATTAGGGCATTAGCCGTAGCTAAGAAAGGTTGCCCTAAAATCATCGAAATTTGGCTCCCAACATTATGCATCGGCTCCGTGTCTATCACTATAAAGTCCACAGGGAAATAAAACTTGTCCACCTTGATCAATACATCCTCAATTATTCCCCTTGGGCTCTTCACTTACCTGTCAGCCAATTGGAGTGTCATCGATGTGGGTTTCAATTCTCCCAATCCCAATTGTACATAGACTGAATAGGACAATAGATTCACACTTGCTCTAAGATCCAATAAAGCCCTTTCAATTTGACTGACTCCTATCATGCAAGAAATGGTTGGACACTCAGGGTCCTTATACTTGATGGGCAACTTGCACTGAAGGATGGAACTCACTTGCTCAGTCAAAAATCCTTTCTTTGGGACATTTGTTTTCCTCTTGACCGTGACCAAATCCTTTAAGAATTTAGCATATGATGGCACTTGCTAAATTGCATCCAAAAACAGGATGTTTATTTGAACTTGCTTAAACACCTCCAAAATTTTAGCATACTACGCATTCTTCTTTGGAGCCTTCAATCTTTCTGGGTAAGGAGCTTTTGGGATAAAACTCCTAGGGGATCATCAATAATGGGTTGGACTGTGGTCAGCTCAACTTCTCTACTCTCATCTTTTCCACTCTCTTGCCCTTGTGGTTCAGCAAGGTCCTCATCTTCTTGATCCACTTTATTGTCCACTTGTCTCCCTAACCTAACTGTGACAATAGACTGCACTTGTTCATGCCCGTGCGCAGAATTTGAAGAATTTCCAATCGCATACACCTTGGGGTTGGGCAAGGGCTAACTTGGTAACTTCCCATTTTCTCTCTCATCCAAGTGATTTGCAATTTGACCCATTTGACTCTCTAGCTTCAGAATCGCTTGGGTGTTTACCATGGTCGCACTCCCTACTTCACTTATAGATTGACTAGTTATCTTAATGAAGTCTTGGAGGGTTAGTGTAGTCTGAGAGTGGAGTACCTTGATATTGTCTTCCAAGGACAATTGGGAAGAAGAAACTGGCACTTGAATGGGAGCTTGGAAGTCATGATTCTAAGCTGGCGGAAGAAATCCAGGAGGGTATTGATTGTGAGCATCATGAGGAGCTCCTCCTTGATTTACCGGTTGGTTTTGCTTCCATGAGAAATTTGGGTGGTTCCACCACTCTGGATTGTAGGTCTCTGAGTATGGTCCATTTGACTGCTTCCGATAGTCGTTGAAGGCGTTCACTTGTTCTATAGGATACTCGACAAAAACCAACATAGATGGACAATTCGGTGCTAAGTGCATAGGACTAGCACAGATGGAACAATTATCAACATTGAAAGTGTTTGCCGCATTGATGTATTGACCCACAGCGAGAGCTTCAATCTTCTTGTTGAGGGCATCTATTTTTAACCTCAAATCAGTGTCCTCCTTAACCTCATAGATGCCTCATTTCTTAGGGATACGAGCAGGTTTATCTCGACAACTCAAAAAATCCCACTACTGTGAGCTATCAGACAACTTGTCCAATGTCTTATACGCTTCATCCCCCGTCAAACTTAAGAATGCCTTCCCATTATATCCATGTGGAGGGCATCTTATCAACAACTCCTTAAACCTCTCCCAACTTTCTGAAAACTTCTAATCCTTCTCCTGAGTGAAAGAGCTAATCTCCTTTCTACATTCATTTACCTTTGACATTGGGAAAAGCTTGTTATAAAACTTGCTCAACAAGCTTTCCCAAGGTGTAATAGACCCGGGCGTGTTGGAATCCAACCATGCCCTAGCTTTATCGTGCAAAGAGAAAGAAAATAGTCTAAGGTGGACAGACTCTTTAGAAAAGTTTTGAAACTTAAAAGTGGTGAACATGTCCTTGAATTTCTTTACATGACTGTAAGGATTTTCAAGTTCTAGGCCATGGAATGATGGTAGGAGTTGGATGACATGTGGCTTCAAATTCAAATGGGTAGCGTTGGTTGGTGGCAACACTATACACGAATGGGAGCTAGTTGCAACGGGTGCAAACAAATCCCTAAGGGATGTAGTGAAATCCACATTCCAAGCTCTAGCTTGCTCAAAATTCTCAGCTCTCGGATCCTCATGCTCAACTCTAGGTTGCTCCACATTCTAGGGTATGTTATCTCCCATCTCAATAGTCTCTCTCTCAATAGGTGCTCTCCGTTTTCTCCTAAGAGTTCTTTCTAAGTCGGGATCTAATGGTGTCAAATCTAAATTCAAGGATCTCCGACCAAGCATACACCAAACAAAGATGACGAAAATGAAATAACTAACAAGAGATAAAATATTCACAAAAAGAAAGATGCAAATACAGAAAAGCAAACAGAAAAAAAAGTTCAAAAAAATAAATCAAAAAGAATAAACAAAAATAAAAAAAACAAACTTCCTACTTAGCTGCTACTAATTTGTTGAAGCTGGTTGCAGAGGTGCGCTTGATTGCAAGTAACTTGCGATCGATTGTAGCCGTGCTGGTGCGCTCGACTGTCAAAGACTTGCACTTGAGCGTTGGCCTGCCGTGCGTTCACGCGCAAGTATGGAGGTGTCGAGCGCAGGTGCGCGGGTAGAGCTACGATAGGCCCAAGTGTGCTCAAGAGCAGGTGAGGCGCGCTCGTTCGCATTGGCAGGGACTAGATTTTTGCCAAATCTTCAACAAAACACTTGAAAACAACTTTCTCTCCTTTTATTTTATTTTATTATTATATCAACACAAAAATAAATGAATAAACTAAAATAAAAATTGCAGAAAAGAAAAGAAAAGAAAAATCTACCTAAACTAGTAGAAAAACAAAATTAACTTAAATCAAAATCCATTTCCACAATTCAACAACTCCTCGGCAACGACGCCAAAATTTTATGTACAAATTTAATTGTACTCGCAAGTGCATGAGTCATGTGCAATATAGTGTGTACAAGTGCGAGGTCGATCCACTGGGAATTGCGTTGTAAAAATCAATTTTTATCTAAACTAATTCTATTTTTACCTAGTTCCGAATTTTGGGATTTTTGTCGTGCAAAATAAAAATAATCTAAAGTTAAAACTGATTAAATGGAATGATAAAAAGGTATTAAGGTTTTCAGAATCCACCTCACCAAATTAAAGCATATATTCTCATGTTTTAGTTTATAAATCCGACAAACAATTAAACCCTATGCATGTTCTATTGTTCCTATTGAAAGATTCAATGAATCTATCCATTTGACAAAAGACAATGCATATCTAATTTCGTTCAAAAGATCCAATGTATCCATGCTTTGCACAAAAGACAATGGATATCCAAAGTAAATAAAAAGATGCAATGTATCCGTCGGATGAAACACAATGAATATCCAACTTTGGCACAATCAAACACAATTTTGTCACATAATTGAATTGAAACGAACAAACATGAAAACATAAAACTAATCAATGGCGAGGCTTCATCTTCAACCTTAGTTGAAGGTTTTAGCCTCTCATGATAACAAAAGACATAATCAAATCAATTGAAATCATAACAAACATAAAACTTACAAAGGAAAGCGTTTGAAAAGCTCAAGAACAACTCTAGGTCGAAAATAGGCTCTAAACGGCGCCTCCCAATGTGTGTTTACAATAGAAAAATATGCTATAAATAATAAAAGTCTAGGGTTTCAACGCTGCCAGGTCAGCGTAAGTGCGCTCAATCGCACTCGGGGTGCGCTCAAGTGCACTCGGGTCTTCAGGGCTACTGCGGTGCAGCACTTGGGAGCTGTGCGTCTGGGTGATTGCGTGAGTGCGCTCAGTCGGAGTCTCCCTGCGCTTGAGCGCACTTCTAGAGAATGCTTCTTCTTCACTTCTTCGATTTCTTCGCACATTTCCACACCAAAAACAACAGTTTTCTTTCAATGACCTGCAAAATACTAAAACATCAAAACTAACCAAAAACATCAGAAAATAACAAAGCTAAGGTCTTAACAAATACAAGTTAAGGGGCCCAAATATGCGACATTTGACACTCATCATGAACCACCCCCTGGGGGTGGCCGAAACCACCCCTATGGCCCTTGGGGGTGGCTCGGCCACCACCAGACCGGCCTTGGGGGTGGCTCCTAAGGTCAAACTGGGGGTGGCCAGCTACCCCTGGGGTTGGTTCGGCCACCTCCATAGAATTTTTCAAACTAGAGGTGGTGATTCGGTCTTTTCCAAAATCTGAGGTACTAGTTTTGTCATGTTTTAAAATCTATGAGGGAAAATTAAAAAAACCACAAAACCCAGGTACCAAAAAAGTTATTAACTCAATACTTTATTACTACTTGGGTTTGCATATATATATATATATATATTTTCACTTACTGTTCAAATCTTATTATAAATAGTACCTGACTTACGGAACAAGACTAACTTAGTACCTCCGTTAGTTCTAATGGAATGGCACGTGTCGTCACCTAAAAATGCCACGTGGAATAAAAAAATATTCAAAAAGAAAAATAGTTAAAAAAATAAAATTGAAAATTTATGGGGGTGGCCGGCCACCTCCAAGGCCTTTGGGGGTGGCTTCCTGCACAAGCGGTCATGATTAGCGGTTATTGGCTATAATCGCTAACCGCAACTACCTTGGGCGGTTATTGATTTTTAATAACCGTAACCGCCTAGGTGGTTAGCGGTTATTTTATAACCGGCGGTTAGTGGTTATTCAAACGAATAACCAAAGGTTTTATAACCACTTTTTTTAATGGGCTTTTGGGCTTTTTAAGTGTTTTAGGTCATCACTAGGCCTATTTTTTGGGTTTATTTTAAACATTTTTGGCTAAAGTGTTCTCAAAAAGATGAAAAGAACATGCTGAATTTTGGGCTAGGCAATGTTTTTGAATAAGGCTTGGCCCAAAACATCACATACCATATTACACATACATACAGTCATACATGACCAAAATGACGTTGTTTTGGATATTATATATATATAAGGGTAAGTGTTGTGAAAATTTTAATAACTCGCAAGTGCATGAATCGTTTGCAGTTAAAGGGTTACAAGTGCGAGGTCGATCCCACAGGGAATTGTATTTTCGAAAAACAAATTATATCTAAACTAATTTAATCATAACCTAGTTCCGAAAAAGGTTTGATTTTGGGTTTTGAAAATAAACGAAAACATAAACTAAATAAAATAAAATAAACCAAAAGTCAAAGTACTGAGGTTGTGGAATCCACACTCACCAAATCATAGCAGCACGTCTCATGTTCATGAATATTATCCAAAGTTCTCACAATAAAGTCTTAGGTATGTTTTGCTTTCGCTTCAAAGAGTTAATCAAAATCATCCCATGTATCCATTCTTTTACACAAATGACAAAAGAAATCCAATTTAAATCAAATAATCAAGTGTATCCGTAAATCACAGCAAGATATCAAATTTAAATTAAAACATCAATTGTATCCATAGAACAAATTACAAGGGATATCCAATTTTTTTATGAATTAAAAACCAAGCAATCAATTATATGAAATTATCTCAAATCATCAAATGTATCATTGAATCGCAAAAGATATCCAAAAATCACTACAAAAATCACTACAAATTGATTAGAAGTAAAACAATTGAAATATAAAAGGTTAATAAAATTGAATAACATTGACTTACATGAACATAATGTTGTTCTTCATTGATGAGGCTTCATCCTCAACCTTAGTTGAGAATTTAGCTCCATATGACGGAAAATAAAATCTAAACCTAAAGAAAACCTAAACTAAAAAGAGAGAAAAGTTGTGGATCAAATTTGTCTCCAAATTGTTCCCTTTTTTTCTTGAAGGTTTAGAAGTCTATTTATAGGGCTTAGGAGAGTCCTAGAAACCCTAGTAATTCAAAGAAATTCGGAGGTCTGTTTCTCAGTCCAAATAAAAGATTGAAAACCCAATCCCGCTTGGAAAAGGAGTCTGGCTGCAAGCTGTCAGACAAGTGCGCTTGAGCGCATGGCCAGTGCGGTTGATTGCAGTCATACATGCATTCCTTCTTCTGCGGCGCAGCGCTTGCGCGCTGATGCTTGCTTGTGGGCGTGGGTGCGCTTGAGCACAACCTAGCTGGGATCGAGCGCAAGATGGTGTGCTCGATCCTACCTTGGATAGCTCTTTTTTCAACTTTCTTCCAAACTTTGCAATTCTCGCTTTAAAGGAACAATTTTTCCTTATCAACCTACAAAACACAAAAAACGAAGAAGTAACACAAAACATCAGATTATGACATAGCTAAAGGATTAACAGATGTAAATTAAGGGGCTCAAATATGTAATATTTGGCACTCATCAGTAGGCGGTTAGTGATTATTAACCACTTTTCCTACTCTAAAGCAGTTAGCGGTTTTTTATAATGACTACCAAAGCGGTTAGCGGTTAACAATTATCAGTTATAAGTGGTTAGCGGGGCGATTATAGGACACCCCTAGCTTCGGTCTCCTCCTATTTGGCCAAAATGGGTTTTAACACCTTTATTTTTTTCCACCTATGTTTCATTTTGTATCATAGATGATACTTAGGTTATGGCTAAATACTGAAATGGTACATTTGCCCATCTTCTATTAGTAAAACTAACGAATTTCCACCATTTTTTGCAATTAGGTGTGGCCGAACCACCCCCAAGGCCAATGGGGTGGCCGGTCACCCATATTTTGGCCATTAGGGGTGGCTGAGCCACCCTTAGAGCTAGTACAAGGGTGGCCCTTGGGTGTGGTTTAGCCACCCCTTAATTGCATTTTGAGGTGGAAATCTGTTAGTTTTATTAACGGAATATGAATGGAGGTATCATCTCTATATTTAGTCATAACATAGGTATTATCTATGATACAAAATGAAACCTAGGTAGAAAAAATAAAGGTATTAAAACCCAGGTACTATAAAGGTATTTTACCCTTATTTTTAAGCGTTTTTCAAAAGTGTTTGATCCTTTTTAGAATTTAAAAATAAAAAATAAAAAATCAAAGTACTCTTTTAGTGCATGTTTGTTAAAGTTTTTCTTTTTTTTTTGAAAAATTATTATGATGTGAAATAAATGTGAATACTATTTTTGTGTTTTTAGAAGTGTTTTGTGTTTTCGATTTTTTGTTAATGTTTTTGTTTTGCGAACACAAAACGAAAGACAAAACAAAAATATTAACAAACGTAACCTAGTTTCTATAGTATCACCTAGGGAAAAACATAATACGAAGAAAAAAATAGGATAGAAATTTTTTGCTATAATATATTCAAAAGAAACATCTAAGATGGCTTAATCATTTTGTTCTTGTCAATTCTTCGCCTTCATTCAACCCACTGCATCTTCCTCAACTTTGACAACGCGTGGATGATCGGAATAGTGAGATCATCGGAGAGAACGCCAGAAAACGTCAAGGAAGTTGAAGGCCACAAGAAAGTCACTCTAATACCATGCTAAATATATTGTTAAATATATTGAAGAGCGGAAGAAGGAGAGAAAGCGGAAGCATATAATGGACATATTCTCTTCTATATAATGATATGTTTACATAGCTCTTTATTTATAGAGAGGGAAGAAGTAGTGGGGAATAAACCCTAGACTAAACCCTAGAATATATAAGGAAACATAACAAAGTAGAATAAAATCAAATATTCTAACAGTTTCATATTCTGAAAACACAAGAGGGTTGAATGAATCATTGAACTAGAGACCAATGAAAAACGTTGTTATGGGAATTAAAAATCATGGAACAAATCAAAGGAGAACATTTAGTCTCTTGCTACTTGAAAGAAAAGTAAACTCATGTTGTTTTGCTCTCAATGAATCCACATCAAGAAGAGGTAATTTTCCCACTGACAACCATTAAGATCAAAGTTCCGTTTGTTCTCTTATATCTTAAACATAAGAGGAAGTATAAAGCCAATGAACCAAACAAGAATAAGATCACTATTTTACTTTGATTAAGTAAGCTATTAGTTGTAAGATTGCAAAGAGCTAATATGTGTTTTAAACTCTTGAGGAGATGAATTATACAAAAGATCTAGCATGCATAAGACTATATACTACCATATGCAAATCAATTTTCACTTTGTTTAGCAACCAATGGAACTTCCATGTGATAGTGCTCTGAAAAAAATATGGAATAGCAACAATGAATACAGTATTTTTTTAAAATGACATAAGAACTTATGTAACTCATATAACTTCAAAAGTGTTTCGAGCATGTCAAAATGCAAAAATAATATCATATCAAGAGTCCATCTCCATTCAAGTTTAAAGCGTTGAGACTATAGTGGAAATCATCTATTGGCTACAGTTCTTCCACTCCACCTAGTGGTCCTGCGTCTTGAGAAAAATACTTCAATACCAAGTTCAAGCTGAAGTATAGTCTTGTTGTGAAACCATTACTATTCGTACAGTGCTTTCTTTGGCTGTTTCTGCAGGTTGGTGTATTAAACAAGTGGATGTCCGCAATGCCTTTCTTCATGGGCAATTGCAGGAGCCGGTTAATATGTCTCAACCACCGGGCTTTGTTCATCGCTTATATCCTGATTCAGTTTGCCTTCTCAAGAAAGTTTTGTATGGACTTAAACAAGCTTCTCGAGTCTGGTATCACAGATTAAGTTCTTGCCTCTTGGAGTTGGGTTTTACTGGTTCAAAGTCTGATAGTTCTCTCTTCATTTTCAAGACTGCATCTATTACTATTTTGGCCTTAGTTTACGTGGATGACATCATTTTTTCTAGGTCCAATTCGGCTGCTATCTCAAGTCTCATTCAGACATTGTCTTTGTCTTTTCCGGTAAAGGACTTGGGTGAGCTTAATTTTTTTCATGGCATATTTGTGACTTGGGTTCGAGCAGGACTTCACTTGTCCCAACACTGCTATATCTCACATATATTAGCTTGAACCAATATGACTAATGCCAAGCCTATCTCCTCGCCCATGGCAGCAAATTCTTCTCTTAGCAAATTTTATGGCACTAAATTCTCTGATGTCACTCTCTACCGTAACATTGTGGGTGCACGGTAATACATTTCTCTCACATGCCCGGATATTGCTTTTCAGTGAGTAAGGTGTCTCAATTTATGCATGATCCTCATGATTCTCATTGGTCAGTTGTTAAGCCGATTTTGGGATATTTGAAATCCACTATTGATCACGGCTTATTGATCAAGAAGTGCTCCTCCACCCTTATTTGCCTACTCTGATGCTGATTGGGTAGGGTGTCCTAATGATCGCAAGTCCACCTCTAGCTATTGTGTTTTTCTCGGTTTGAATATTTTATCATTGAGCTCTAAGAAGTAACCAACAGTTTCTCGATCTTCCACTGAAGTTGAATACAAGGCTGTTGCCAATGCCACTGCTGAGTTGTTATGGATTCAAGCTTTGCTTAAGGAACTAGGGGTGTTTCTCTCATATGCACCGATTTTATTTTGTGATAAAACATTGGGGCTACATATCTCTCGTCTAATCCTGCCTATCATGCACGTACTTAGCATATCGAAATTAATTATCATTTTGTTCGTGATCGTGTTGCTTCCAAAACTCTTATGGTCAAATTTTTATCTAGCAAGGATGAACTTGCTGATGTGTTAACAAAACCTTTGGTCTCACATCAATTTAATATTCTCAAAACCAATCTCAACATGTGCCCTCCAATGTTGAGATTGTAGGGGCGTATCGCGACATAAGAAGATAAGGAGCGTTTCAATTCCAAGGACAACACTATCATGATACCCATCTCAATTCCATCAGACCGTTAAGCTAATATATATGCGCTATACACCAGCAGTTCAAGATGATATTAATTTATTATCTTTACTTTTCTGTAACATTGTATTTACTGCAACCTTTCACATTTTTGTCTTTTACTCTTTTGAAACATTTTGTCTTTCGCACTTTCGTAAATCCTCTATATATACAATGAGACACTGGTTTTATTAATTATATTGTGTCATTATACACTCTATATAAATTGTGATTATTGTTTATTTGCTTTCACTTATTGTAGGTGACTAATCTCATTTTCTTAGATTCTGGTTAAAAACTTGTTAGTTCCTCCAAAGAAATCTTTTTGAGAGTGTGAAATCTTGAAATTGAGGACTATATTTGTGTGCAAATAGTAAGTGGTCATCATAGTGAAATATGGTCTAAGAAGTTGATCCATATAAGAGATTTCTAGCCAGTGGTTCTCCATATAAAGAACTTCGATTTTACACAATTAAGCATGACTAGGTGGATGAACAATTATTGTTTTTTCGCTTTCACACTTATTGTAAGTGACTAATCTCGTTTCCTTAGATTCTGGTCAAAAACTTGTTAGTTCCTCCAAAGACATCTTCTTGAGAGTGTGGAATCTTGAAATTGAGGGCTGTATTTGTGTGCAAATAGTAAGTGGTCATCACAACGAAATATGGTCCATAGAAGTTGATCCAGATGAGAGATTTCTAGTAAGTGGGTCTCCATATATAGAACTTCGATTTTACACAATTAAGCATGAATCGGTGGATGAACAATTTTTATCTACTCCGGAGATTTTGAAGTCATTTGGAGAAATTCAGCGACAAACTAAAGAAAGAGTCTCAATTGTGAGATTCAACAAATCAAGAAATAGGGGTATTTTGAAAATTTTGACAAGATTTAACGAAAAATCCTAATGGATTGAGGACATTGCAAAAAAATTAAAGGTTTGATACCTTAAATTGAGAGTTTTTGAACTCTCAAAAACTTTGTGAAGTTTCTCCCAACAATTTAATATTGCATATTGGAGAAACAAACAATGTAATTTCTTAAATCTTGGTCCGAGACACGTTGCTTGTGGGCCAAAGAGGTGCATGGCATATTATATCCAACAGAAATCTTCGAAGTATCCCCTGGTTTAGCTTCAGCTCTACTACGCCGTCAACCCGCCTGATATAGATAGAGAGCTGACAATCTTCTTTCAACTGCACCCTCGGGATACTCAAATTCTTCAGTTAGCCATAACTCGAAAGCAAATCCAAAGGGCTCTTCTTCATAACACTTTTGATCAGACTCTCTAAACACAACTCATACGTTTTGAAAACAGTGAAGAAACCCCGAGGGGACTTGTAAAAGGTTTGGAGATTTGATCTTTAGTCTAATTCTGTTTCATGTACCCTTGGTTTTTGACATAACAAATTCCACTCGAGCTCGGCAATAGTGTTACTGAAACGGAGAGATTGGTTGCCATCTTTATATAGGGGTTTAAGGCGTGGGAAGTGATGACTATAGGCAATCTAGTAAGTGTGAGAGGAAGTACAATTTACCTAACAAGCAAAATTCATGTGTAATATGTTCATGAAAATCTTGGGTCATATTCACATTAATATTGGAACAATTACAAACACCATGTTAGTTCATTTTCATGCAAGTTTCGTTCTTAGAAAAGGATCCCCATCCATGATTAGTTATTGAGAAGTGAAAATGGTTGATAAGAGTGAGAACTGACTCCAAAGGTGATTCATAAATCAATAAAAAGCAGTAACATGCAGGCATTGGCTAAAGTATATTGTAATGTAAAACTGATATAATATTGACAACTCTGTAATGTATAAAAAAATGGATTTTTTTTCAAAAAAAAAAAAAATGAAAAAATTAATATACTTCCGGCAACCCTTTTTTTTTTCAAAAATAAAATTTATTAATTTTTTTTAAAAAAAATTATGGACAGAGTATCATCATCATTTTTAGTCATAAGCAAGGTACCATCTACAACACAAATTAGAACCTATGTAATATAAAATAAAGTTGTTAAACCACATAGAGCAAAAGGTGATTTAACCCAAAGATTTAAAGAGAAATTAGAGTTAAAGTTTAGTGACTTTATTTATGCATATTTTTACGATGAGGATATAATAAAATTAGATGAATAAATAGATTTTGTTTTGAGGCATGACTCTTCTTTTCAATAATTAAACTTTCAAGATTTAAAAAGGGAAAATTACAGTTTACCCCCCCAAAGTTGACAGCGTTTTTCAATTTGAACATCAAAGTTTCAATTTTTGCAATCCATCCCCACAAAGTTCCAATTTTTTTCAATTCGATCAATATTATCCCAAAATTCCAATACTGCCCCTGATTTTTTTTTTTTTTTATGGAAAAAAAAATTTGGGAGTTCAAAAATGGCCAAAGGGGTGGCTACGACCACCCTGACTTTTTTTTTAAAAAAAATTTTATAAAAAAAATAGAAAATAAAAATGAAGGGCAATATGAGAAGTTTTGGATACAATTGGTCAAATTGCAAAAATTTGGAATTTTGAAGGGTGGATTGCAAAAATTGAAACTTTGGTATTTGAATTGAAAAACGCTGTCAACTTTGGGAGTGTAAACTGTAATTTTCCCAAAAGAAAAAGTGCAAGATGCTAATGAAAATTTACCCAATTTTTGTGACAAAATATAAAATAAAATAAACACACAGACGAATAAAACTCAAATTATCATATGCTAACTGTTGAGCGCCAAATATTGCATATTTGGGCCCCCTTAATTTGCATTTGCTAAGCCTTTAGCTTTATTATGTTATGATGTTTTGGTTAGTTTTTGTGTTTTATTGATTTGCAGGTTGTTAAGAGAAAAATGAGGCTTTAAGGTGAAAATTACAACTCATTCCATTATTCTGGGGCTTAAGGCACTTCAGTGAGCATTGTCAGCAAATTTAGATCGAGCGATGATTCGCACCCGACAAGTCCCACTAAAAAGACTATATCTAGAGTTATAGAGCTCGGATTAAAGCGATCTTGATGTCATTAGAAAGTTAACTCAAAGATCTATCAAGTCATGTTTCACAAGAGTTGGCTAATTCCGCTGGTAGTGTGCTCGAGCACACATATAGTGCGATCGATCGCACTCATGCCCATCGAAACTGGAAAGTGCATGCTCGAGTGCGATCGATCGCACCTAAAGTGCGATCATGAGCATTTGGCTGACCTGGCAGTGCTGAAACTCTAAAATTAGCTTATAAATATCATTCTTTTCTGTTGTAAATGCAGGGAGACGCGCCAGGGGCGCCTTATTTTGTCAATTTTCAACTTTTCTGGGTTTTTGGAGCTTTGAGTTCTAATTATTTTGTAAGTTTTTCAATTTCAATGAAGTATTTTAGTTTATTTATGATTTATTTTGTTATGAGAGGCTAAATCTTCAACTAAGGTTGAAGATGAAGCCTCACCATTAATTTGTTTGTATATTTTATGATTTGTTCATACAATTCTGTCGTTTAGTGTAATGTATGCTCGTTTCAATTCAATTGTGTGACAAAATTGTGATTGATTGTTGTTTATAAATTATGAAAATGTTGGATATTCATTGTGTTTCATCCAACGAATATATCGAATGATTTGATGAGACTTATATCCATTGTGATTCGTATATCAAACGGATACAATGGATGATTTAATCTCAAGTGGATATTCGTTGAGATTTGTAATAGAGATGAATTCATTGAATGATTCAATAGGATTTTATAAAAACAATAGAACATGCATTAGGTCTAATCGCTTTGATGAGTGCCAAATATTGCATATTTAGACCCCTTAATTTGCATTTGCTAAGCCTTTAGCTTTATTACTTTATGATGTTTTGGTTAGTTTTGGTGTTTTAGTGTTTTGTAGGTTGCTAAGGGAAAATTGCGTCTTTAAAGGGAAAATCCATTAATTCTGGGGCTTAAGACACTTCAGGGAGCATTGGCAGTAAATTTGGATCGAGCGATGATTTGCACCAGACAAGTCCCACAAAAAAGACCATATCTAGAGTTGTAAAGCTCGAATTAAAGTGATCTTGATGTCATTAGAAAGCTAACTCAAAGATCTACAAAGTCATGTTTCACAAGAGTTGGCTAATTCCGCAAGTAGTGCACTCGAGTGCACATATAGTGCGATTAAGCGCATTCGTGCCCATCGAAATTGGAAAGTGCATGCTCGAGTGCGATCGAGCGCACTTGGCCGATCTGGTAGCGCTGAAACCCTAAAATTAGCTTATAAATATCATTATTTTTTATTGTAATTATATGGAGACGCGCTGGGGGCGCTGTGCTTTGTCATTTTCGTGTTTTCTGGGCCTTTTGTCACTTTGAACTCAATTTCTTTTGTAAGTTCTTTAATTTTATGAAGTATTTTAGTTTCTATATGATTTCTTTTGTCATGAGAGGCTAAGTCTTCAACTAAGGTTGAAGATGGAGCCTCACCATTGATTTGTTTGTGTATTTTCATGATTTGTTCGTACAATTCCTTCATTTAATGTATTGTATGTTCGTTTCAATTCAATTGTGTGACAAAATTGTGATTGATTGTTGTTTATAAATCGTGAAAACGTTGGATATTCATTATGTTTCATCCAACGGATACATTTCATGTTTTGGTTTACTTTGGATATTCATTGTCTTTTGTGCAAAGCATGGATACATAGGATCTTTTGAACTAAACCCGATATGTTTTGTTTTTCGTGAAAGAAATGGATTGATTGAATGTTTCAATAAGATTTTATAAAAACAATAGAACATGCTTAGGGTTTAATTTCTTGACTAATGTATGAATGAAACATGAGAATGTGAGTTTTGATTTGGTGAGGTGGATTCTGAATACCTTAGTGTCGTTTATCATTTGTTTAATTTCAGTTGATTTGTTTTCAATTTCAAATTCCCAAAATTCGGAACTAGGTTAAGATAGGATTAGTTTAGATAGAAATTAATTTTTGCAACACAATTCCCTGTGGATCAACCTCGCACTTGCATAATCTGTACTACAAACGACTCGTACTCTTGCGAGTAATTATAATTTGCACAACAGCTTGTCGGATATGTATGAACTAAACATGAGAATGTGTGCTTTGATTTGGTGAGGTGAATTCTGAAACCTTAGTCGTTTATCATTTTATTATTATCTTCTGATTTATTTTATTTGTTCTGTTTTCAATTTCAAATTCCCAAAATTCAGAACTAGGTTAAGATAAGATATGATTAGTTTAGATAGAAATCTATTTTTGCAACGCAATTCCCTGTGGATCAACCTCGCACTTGCATAAGCTGTGCCACGACTCGTGTACTTGCGAATAATTATAATTTGCACATCACTAACACATCTTTGCTCCCACATCATAAGCTCAAAAAGTTTACATCTTATCACATATCAACCTCGAAGTGAATGGAACAAAGTCTTTTGAGGATTTTAAGAAGAAAAAAAAAAAAAATCAAACATTTCTCACTCGAAGAAGAAAATAAATAAATAAATAAAAAGCTGCTTCAAGCTTACAAGTGCTGAAACTCTCATATCATTCAATTGCCTGAGTTGTTGCATATTTGATTGAAACTAGATGGCAAAAAATGCCGTAAAAATGGTCTAAACTCCAAACATCAAATCCATGATTTGGACGCCAAAGATTTTGTCGGGGAAGCAATGGCACCTCCTGACTGCCACACATTAGTACTGCCATTTCGAAGATAGTAAGCGTGAGAAAGGGCTCTCAATGTGTTCGCCTCTGAGTATTTTGCGGATGGAGGGGGTAAAGGCAAGAATCCCTAATTGTTAACCCTTTCATTCAAAGCCTGGCGTTGCATTGGATCCAATGGGTTCACACCTACAATCAGTACCCCATTAATTACCACGCCATTTTTGCTAAGAGCCTTCTGAGCATCAAAGGGATTCTGCACCAACAATAAATAAAGCAACCAAATCAGTAACCCTTTTGGTAAACCCCAAACACTGAAAAGAAAAAAGGAGAAGAAGAAGAAAAAAAAAAAAAAAAAATAGCAGCAGATGCATATTATAACCCCTGCAACAGATTAGGAAGGATTTCCAAATAATGGCCAGCAAAGTGGCGAGATCATTGTCAAAGCAGACATGGACAACTTAGGCTCTGTTTGTTAATGTGTTTTGGGGAGTATTTGTCATTTTTGGTTTTATAAAGTATTCTAATTTAAGTCCATTTAGCATACACTGCACATAGTAAACATGATAAGCATGGTTTCCAACTAGACAAGAGTTATAGTAACACCTAAGGCCCCAAGAAAATATGGAATAAAGAGATTCCTGATGTTGAATAAAAGAAGTCATATTTATCAAACTTAAAACAAGAGGAAAGAAGAAGAACTTGATATGTAATGTGCATCCAGTTAACTTCTCTTGGACAAAGAACATGTTTCAAAATCACACCACACTTTTCAAACTCCCTTAATACTAAATTTGTATCAGCAGGGGAAAACCTGAAAAGAAAAAAGAACAGTATTAAAGATTAAGAATGTAATAAGTAAATAAGCACATTCCATATACTTACATATTGAACAACGAAGGAAATAATAATAATAAAGGAAAAAACATATCTTTAAAGGGTTTAAGCCTCAAGTAAGATGCTTAGAGGCAGACCTAGAAGTTTCAAACAGTAGAACCACATGTTTCATTGGTGAAAAACACCATTAGGCGTGTTCGACCTTGAACCTCTTGTCTATTATGTATACAGATAGAAGAAGCCTAAAAAAATGCTTCAATTCTCAGATTTACCAACCCATAGAACAAGGAACTATTTAGAACCTGTTTCGAAAAGTTTTTGAAAGGAGTTCTTAAAAACGCAGATTAAAAAGTGTTTTCGGTGAGGGTCGCATTTATAGTGTTGTTTGTGGGTTTTACAAAACAGTTTTGATTCTTTTATTTTTTGAACTCACTTCTCAGTTTTTTTCCTTTCAAACACGCTTCTCAGTTTTTATGCCTTTGCAGAAAAACTTCTCAATTTCTTAAACAAATTTTGGGCCTGTTGGAGGATGGCCTCATCGAGTGGCGGCTGCTACACCGTCTTTGAGGAGTGGAGGCTGAAGGAAATAAAACATAATCTTTGGATTTTCTCTCAATCCCATAATCCTCTCCTCAATTAGAATCCCTTGATTAGAATCCCATGATTGTCTGCCTATCAATTGTACAGATTTCCTTAAGATCTTTTGTATTAATTCTAATATTGTAATCTATTTATAAATAATGGAATATACAACACACCCAACATGGGTTTTTAGTCTTTACTCTTCTATTTCCTCTACATGGTATCAGAGCGTGAACAACCAACGTCACCTCTTTGATTTACACCCACTGTCTCTTTGTAACCTTTCTTCAAACACCTGGTCCTCATTCCTTCCCCTTTGCATAGAGACACATTGTCTCAACCAAATCAGCCTTCTCTCGAGTAGACAGTGAGCCCAACAAATTCAAACCATCATTCTCCACAAGGATCAACCGTGTCCTCTGGTTTTGCTTCAACTTCTTCTGCTTCCTCTACCCTTTCCATCTCCTTTAATATTTCATACCTCTTCAACACCCCTAGGGATCGAAGCACCTATTTGTCTTGGAAATCACAATTTGAAGACATCCTTGAGCTTCATGCCCTCAAGGACGTTGTTTCTATGGACCGCACTCCTCCATCCTCTAAGCTTCTTGATGGAAACCCCAATCCAGAATCCTCTAAGCCTGGGCTCTCTTAGACAAACGACTATCTCCTCTGTCCAAAATTCATCTCCGCACATTGCACGATCAGATTCGCACCCTCAAAAAGGAGAAAGAAAAATCAGTTGGGTATTTCTTACTACATGCCAAATCCATTGTCGATTCCCTTGTTGCCGTAGGATCCCCAATCTCTGACACAGAACTTATTTAGTCCATAATTGATGATCTAGGTCATGAATACAAAGAGTTTACAACTGCTCTCCATCTTCGTCCTGCAGTCTCATTTGATGATTTTTATGATTTACTTCTTCAAGAAGAACATCTTCTTAAGTGGATGTCTACTCTCTCTCTCTTTATCTCAATTGGGACTACTCTTGCTACTGCCTGCACCCATCGAAATCAGCAACTCCCCAACAATAGACAACAACACTATTTTGATCACAAAGGTCGGGGATGCGGTCGTGGAAGGGGTCGAGGACATCATTTTTCTGACAATTGTTGCTCAGCTCCTCAACCAGATAATCGGCCACCTCTGCTTCCAACACCACCATATCTTCCCCCCATCAATTTTTCTCCCAATTGCAAAATATGTAATCAAGCAGGACATATAGCCCGAGTCTGTCCAGAACGTGGCAATTTTGCCTATACTACTGAAGCTACTATAACACCCGCCTCTACCCCTGATCTTGTTGATCCAAACTGGTGATTGGACTCTGGAGCAACTCATCATATGACATCATCTCCCAACAATCTCTCCAATGTTCAACCATACTCAGGTACGGACTCCATTGTAGTTGGAAATGGCTCACAGTTATCTATATCTCACATTGGTTAAACAACTATTTCTACTCTGGCTAAGGATTTGTCTCTTGATGGTGTTTTATGTGTTCCTGCTATTAAGAAAAATCTTATATCAATTCGTCGCTTTGCTCGTGACAATGATTGTTACTTTGAGATGGATTCTGATGGTTTTTGTGTGAAGGACAAGAAGACCGGGAAAATTCTTCTTATTGGCAGTAGCTCAGCAGGATTATATCACGTCCATCTCACTCCTCGCCTCCATGGTCTCTTGGCTCTTTATTGTGTGTTGGATCATGGATCAGCCATACTAAGCCCAGTAAAATAATCATTTGGCCCACAATACAAGCTTGGTTATTTACACCTGTTTACCGAACTTAAGCTCGGTAATCTTATACCCACCTCAGTTCGGTATGCAACACTAAGTTCAAAGGCTTGGTAAACCGAGTCTAACATATACTCCCGAAGGTTACCCTCGGGAGGCTTGATTCGCTTATGTGGCATTCTCTTACTATTCATCAACACAATACATGACATGTGGATCCTCTGTAGGACCACAATGCCAGATAAGTAGCTACTATCTGATGCCTATAAAAGGAGGTCTCATCTCAGGTTTTGGTAACTTCTCTTTTTCCTTAATCGGATATTCTATATTCTTTTCATCACATCTATCATCCTCAAAGTTATATTTCTCCTAAACACAGTGACTGATTTAGGCATCAGAGCTATTCTCTGCCGGCAACACCGGCAGCTTTGATCATTTTCTTACTATTTTGTAGTTAGGTGATTCTTTGGACATCACAACATTCACAGGGTTCATCTTACGTCATCATTCAGAAAACTATGTTTAAACAGTTTAGCGTCGTTTGTGGGAACTCGATTTTTATCGGTTCTTACTAATTTCAAAAATTATGATATGGTGAATACATCCCCACACCTTGTTCCAAATGTTCAAACTAATGTTCCTGGAATATCACATGATCCAAATGCTCAAACAGCTTTACTAGTATGTTTTATGAGGCGAATTGCTGAATCAATTGAAGCTATGAAGAAACAAAATGAAGATATTGTTTCTAGGTTACTTCCTAGTTCCTAGAAAAGATCCAGTACATGAAGAGAGGCATGAAGAAGTATTTAAGGAACCACAACCACCAATCTGACAGCAATCAATTCGGCAAGATGCTGAAAGTTCAGTACATGGAAGTCATAATACTGTCCGAACAAAAGAAAACTCTCACCAATAGAGGTCTTGTAATATACATCTTGGTGGCAAGTCTCATCATGGTGAATCCAATTATGTTAAATCTCATCATAGTCATTCACATCATGTAAAGCCTGTGGAGGTTGTTGTAAATAAAGATGTTCAAGATTTTAAAGAAAAATATGAAAAATGGCTTTTTTAATTGAAAATGGTGAAAATCGGTCTGTGACCAAGGATCTTATGCAGTATATTAATCTACCTTTTATTGATCGGTTGATGAGATTTCCTCTTCCTGATAAGTTTAAGGTTCCTCGAGTTGATAAATATGATGGAAGTGGAGATCCTTCCGATCATATGGAGAGTTTCCGAGCTCATATCATTCTTCATGACACTCCTGACGAAATTGCTTGCCAAGCTTTTCCTTTGACTCTGAAAGGGATTGCTAAAGAATGGTTTGGAGGCTCAAGTCCTAAGTCTGTTGATAATTTTCATTCTCTCGGACGACAATTTCTGGGTCAATTCCTTGCAATCCGGAAAAGGAAGAAAAGTCCAGCATACTTATTATCTCTCACACTAGGAAAAACCGAATCTTTAAAAGATTATATGTTGCGGTTTAATTGGGAGAAGTTCACAGTGGAAAGTCCAAATGAGCAGATAGTTCTTTCAGCTTTGATGCATGGAATAAAAACTGATGGGCCATTGATGGCTGAATTAGCTTGGAAACCGACTTTGGGAACTCTTCGGCAATTTATGAATAAAGCTGAAGAATTTATCAATCAAGAAGAAACTATTTCAGCTTTGATGAAGTCCAAAACCGAAGGGGGTAAGCCTATTTCTGACTCTTCTAAAGCAACACCGAGGACTTCTATTGACAAGAAGAAGAAAGATTAGCAAAATTTTAAAAATCCAGAAAAAAGGATTGAGCTTCCACACAGACAGAATCAACAACAGTATGTAGGATTGACACCATTGAATACAACTGTTTACAAGGTGCTCATGGAAGTGAGGAAAGATCCGAAATTCAAATGGCCAGGAAGAATGAAGGCTCTTCCCCAAAATCACAATACTCAGAAATTTTGTGAATATCATAATGATCATGGGCATTATACCGAGAATTGTATAAGTCTTCGGTTTGAAATTGAAAAGTTTCTAAGAAATGGGAAGTTATTAAAGTTCCTAGTTGAAGAGAGGGGCAAAGGCAGAAATCCTCAAGACAGTCAGAATCAAAGGTCAGGGCAGAATAATGATAACCTGCATAATCAGAGGCAAAGATGTGATGAGCCGAAGATTTCTGAGAACAATCAACAAAGTTCTTAGAATCAAACTATTGTTGGTGAAATTCAAACGATCTCCGGAGGATTGGCTTCTCGAGGAGAATCTAGTTCGGCAAGGAAAGCTTATGCTAGGAAAGCAAAAATGGAAGAAATCTTCTTTCTGGAAAAACCTTCCAAAATACAAAAACATGATCCAATGATCTTGATGTTTTCAGAAGAAGATGCAAAAGATATTTCAATGCCTCATGATGATGCGTTGGTGATAACTTTAACGGTGGCTAATCATGCTGTTCACCGAATTTTGGTAGACAACGGAAGTTCGGCAGATATCTTGAATTGGATAGTTTTTCAGCAATTGGGTATTGGTCGGGAGAAGATGAAGCCTTTTCTATTGCCATTGATGGGGTTTGCAGGGGAGCATGTTCAACCAATAGGAGTGATTTCTCTTCCAGTTACAGCAGGGATTGCTCATAAACAATCTACTATTATGGTGGATTTTTTAGTAGTTGACCGACCATTAGCTTATAGTGCAATCATTGGTTGTCCAACTTTAAATCAATTAAGAGCTGCAACTTCTACCTATTATTTGAAGATGAAGTTCTCGACGATTGAAGGGGTTGGTGAGGTTAAAGGTGATCAGGTTGTGGCAAGAAGGTGTTATAATACATCTTTGAAAAGATCTTCAGAGTTAGCATTATTGATGATCGGTAATGTGGGTAGTGAAAAGAAGATTCAGTTGAAAAAAGAACCAGCCAAACCGTTGGTTGATATACCGATAGCAGAAGGGAAAGTTGTGAAGACTGGATCTCAATTGACTTCGGAAGTTAGAGAAGTTCTTATTTAGTTTCTTCGAGAAAATTTAGAAGTCTTTGCATGGTCTCATGAAGATATGACTAGGATTGATCCGAAAGATATTGTTCATCAGTTGAATGTCAATCAAGAAGGAAAACCCGTGAAATAGAAGCGAAGAAAGTTTGCTCCTGAAAGAAACATGGCGATTGCCGAAGAGGTAGACAAACTGCTTAAAGCTCGGTTTACTAAAGAAGTATATTATCCCGATTGTTTGGCTAATGTAGTAATGGTCAAAAAATCCAATAGAAAATGGAGGATGTGTGTGGATTTCACTGATCTTAACAAGGCCTATCCAAAAGACAGTTTTCCATTGCCACATATTAGTTCATTGGTTGATTCAACGGCTGGATATGAGTTGCTGAGTTTCATGGATGCATTTTCTGGCTACAATCAAATCTTATGCACCCATTTGATCAAGATAAGACAACATTTATCACTGACCGAGGTTTATATTGTTACAAAGTTATGCTTTCCGGTTTAAAGAATGCTAGTGCTACTTATCAAAGGTTAGTAAACAAAATGTTTCAGGAACAAATTGGGAAGAATATGGAAGTTTATGTCTATGATATGCTGGTCAAAAGTAAGCTGCAGATGAATTATGTGATAGATTTACAAGAAGCATTCATGACATTGAAACGGTACAAAATGAAACTGAATCCTATGAAGTGTGCATTCAGAGTTTCATCTAGGAAGTTTCTCGATTATATGGTATTAAACCGATGAGTTGAAGCCAATCCTGAAAAGATTCAAGCAATGTTAGATATGCAATCTCCGAAAAATACAAAGTAGGTTCAACAGTTAACCGGAAGGATTGCAGCATTAAACAAGTTCATTTCTCGTTCTACTGATAAATGTCTTCCTTTCTTTAAAATTTTAAGAAAAGCATTTGAGTGGTCTGAAGAATGTGAACAAGCATTTGAACAACTCAAGAAGTATCTAGTCAGTCCACCTCTACTCAGCCGAACTTTTCCTGGGGAAACATTATATTTGTATTTAGTTGTATCTCCAATTGCGGTCAGTGCAGCTCTAATTCGGGAAGAAGAAGGAGTTCAGAAACCAGTCTATTTCATCAGCCAAGCATTACGTGGCGCCGAAGAAAGATATGTGCAAATAGAAAAGCTTGCTTTTGCTTTAATAATTGCATCTCGGAAGCTTCGACCATACTTTCAAGCTCATACAATCAATGTACTAACCGAGTATTGTTAAGTGCCAAAATATTCATATTTTTAGCTCTTAACTTACATGTTTTAATCATTTAGTTTTAGTTAATTCATGCTATTTTACGTCCTTTTTATATTTTCTTTGTTTTATAGGTTTTTGGAAGAAAAGAAGCGTTTCTGGAAAAGTTCCAAGCTTAAAGGGAAAATTGGGAAGACCTAGAAGATATGGTTAAGCTTAACCAATCATGGTTAAGTTTAATTAAATAAAGGAAATGATTAATTCGGAATTTCTCACATTGAAGTCAAATCGGATTGGATGAAAAATTGGATTCTGAACATATTTCGGTATTTTGATCATAACTTTCAGCTCAGATATCCGATTGAGGTAATTCAAGCGCCATTGGAAAGCTAACTCAAAATTCTACAATTCATTGTGAAATAGCATTTTCCCAATTCGGAGTGCCGCAATGCCAAAATCACGTTGCAAGATAGGACCGCAATTATGGGCGAATCCTATTCCGATTTGGACTTAGGTTTTCTTTCTCCTAATTGGACTTGGACTTAAAACTCCGAATTTCCTAGGATTACTAGGGCTTCTGGGACTCTCCTAAGCTCTATAAATAGACCCCTAAGCCTCATAATTAAGATTATCCTTAAATCCTTGGAAGAGGCACAACTTGGGGAGAGGAATTTGGAGGCTACTTCTAGGAGCGGTTTCGGTTCTTTCTTTTCATTTTCCTTTTCTTTTATTTTCATTATGTGTAACTAACTTTTAAGAAGGGATAGATTGAAGCCCTAGTTATGTTTATTTAATATTTGTATATTGGCACCTTCGTGATGATCATGTTGTGATATTTAACTTGATTAATTCCTGTTTTCATGAATTCCTCATATGTATGTGATTGGCCATTATATGCATGTGGTATGGACTAGTTAGTTAAATCAATTTGGATGACCGAGTCCTGGGTTTAACATAAGTAACAAAAATAATCCACACCGCGATTCTTGGGTTAATCAACATGGGGAACCGGGAGTAGACACCCATACCCCAGGCCTCGTGTGTTTGTCGATTTCCACAGATTTATGCTTTCTTAAAGAACAACTTAGTAGACACCCATGCTAAATCCTTTAAGAAAGAAAATAATTAGAGTAGACACCCATGCCTAATTTGTTGCTTAGGGAAATCAATAACTTAAGAAGTAGACACCCATACCCTTAGGTTGGCAAACATTAAATATTCATAACATGATTGGATCATTGGCATATTGATATATTAGCTAAGTATAATTAATGGTGGATATCAAAGCCCTACCTTTTTATTATCATCAAATCACAATTCAATCTTTTGTTTGTTTTACTTTTGGAATTTAATTTTAAGCAAAATCTAGCAATCCTCGTGGAAATGACTCCGTATTTGCACACTATGCTACTATGTTGACCTCGTGCACTTGTGGGTAAAACATCCAATTATTTGCCTATTAATTTAGGTAAGTAATTGTGACAAGAAGTATCCATTAAAGAAAGTGCTTCAAAAATTGGATTTATCTGGTCAGTTAGTCAATTGGGCGATTGAACTCAGTGAGTTTGATATACAGTTTGTTTCACGCAATGCTATCAAAGGTCAAGCACTTGCAGATTTTTTGGTAGAATTCACTAATATGCAAGACCTAGAGGTGTGGCCGCAAGAAAAAACATGGGTGATTTATGTGGATGGCTCTTCTACAAAAAAGAATGGTGGAGCTGGAGTAGTGTTGATCACACCAGATGGGAAAGAATTGAAAAGTTATTTGAGATTAGAGTTCAAGACTACTAATAATGAAGCAGAGTATGAAGTAGTCATAGCTGGACTCGATTTAGCCAGAGAGATGGAAGCAGAATTTGTAGAAGTACGCAATGATTCTCAGGTGATTGTTGGCCACATTTGTGGTGAATTTGAGACCAAGGGAAGTAAAATGAAGCTGTATTTATCCAAAGTACAAAATATGCAAAAGTTTTTCCAAAAATTCTGTATTGTTAAAATCCAGTGGGAAGAAAATGTGAAAGCAAACCTTTTAGCTCGGTTGGGTTCAACAACTGATGATGAAGTAGAAGAAATAGATCAACCAATATAAGTTCTACAACAACCTACTATAACCGAGGAGGTTATATTTTAACAATTGAAGTCATACCTTCTTGGGCTGAAGAGATCGTTGGATATTTAGAAAGAAGTGTTCTCTCAAAAGATAAGAAGAAGGCCATGCAATTAAAGAGAAAGGCTGCTCGGTTCACTATACTCAATGGAATTCTTTTTAAACTAGGTTTTATGCTACCTCTTCTTAAGTGTGTTTCTAGAAAAGAAAGTAATTATATTCTTCGGGAAATCCGTGAAGGGATTTGAGGCAGTCATTCGGGAGCACGAATGTTGGCACACAAAGCTGTTTGAGCAGGATTTTTCTGGCCGAGTATGAATCATGATTCCATGCAGATAGTCAAAACTTGTGACAATTGCCAACGTTTTGCTAATATCATTAAGCAACCTCCTGAGGAGCTTAGTTCAATCTCTTGACCTTGGCCATTTTCACAATGGGGGGTGGATATAGAAGGATCGTTACCTCGTGGGAAGGGGGTGTTCGGTTTGCTGTAGTTGCTGTAGATTATTTTACCAAATGGGCAGAGGTTGAAGCTTTGGTGAATATTACAGGAAAGAATATTGAGAAATTTCTGTGGAAAAATATTAGCTACCAATATGGAATTCTACATGCATTTATTACAGATAATGGCAAGCAGTTCGACTGTGATTCATTACGGGACTGGTGTGCTAGATTTCATGTTAGACATTATTTCTCATCTCTAGGACATTCTCAAGCAAATGGGCAATTGGAAGCAACAAACAAAACTATATTCAAACTCCTGAAGAAAAAGCTCGGTGAGCGCAAAGGAAACTGGGCAGAGGATCTTCCAGAGGTTTTATGGGCGTATTGCACCACCAGAAGAACTCCAACTGAGGAAAATCCTTATGCTTTAGCTTTTGGAATCGAGGCTGTCATTCCAACTGAAATCGGGTCAGGAAGTTTTCGTGTAAAAACTTTTCATTCTGAGTTTAACAATGAAGGTCTGAAACTACATCTCGATATGTTGTAAGAAAAATGAGATCAAGCTCAAATAACTATGGCAGCGTATCAATAGAGAATAGCTCGGTATTTTCATCAACGAGTCAGACATCACAGTTTTCAAGTTGGCGATTTGGTCTTGAAAAAAGTAACTATTACAACCAGAGATTCAATTGATGGAAAGTTAGCACCGAACTGGGAAGGACCATACAAAGTGATTGAATGTTCAAGAGCAGGAGCATATCATCTTGCAGATTCAGAAGGCAAACGACTCCAGAGACCATGGAATGCTGAACATCTTAAGAATATTTTGTATAAAAATTATGATTTCAGAGATTCATCTTTTCTTATCCTGCTATTGTAAAATAAGTGTTTTATGAATAAAGAATCTTCTAAAGTTATGATTACACAAAAAACTTAATGTCAATAGCAAACCAGGTGTTCTACTTTACACTCGGAAAATATAGTTGAACAAAGCGCTTTTCGAACTTAACCTTTACACAAAGGTTACCCTTAGTGAAATATAGCATAGTTGCTTTCCTGAGCATAACTCGGAGAAATATAGCCAACACGCTTTCCTAAGGCAAAAGTCCTTAGAAAAATATAGCTGAACCAAGTGCTTTCCTGAGGCACCACTTGGCGAAATATAGCCACGACGCTTTCTCGAGTTTCACTTGGAGAAAAATAGCCAAAGCGCTTTCCTAAGGCAAAGACCTCGGTGAAAAATAGCTGAACTAAGCGCTTTCCCGAGGCAAATGTTCAACTACTACAGTTGAACCGAGTATTCTCTCAACCAAACATTCTCGATGAAACATTGTTGAATCAAGTTCTTCCCGAGACCGAGTATCATGCAACACAATCACAATGGTTAAATTCTTACCCTGTAATTTATAAAGATTCCCATTGTTTATTAATTGAACTTATAACCTATGGGAATCGGGGGGTACACATGTATAAAGCATATGAAGCCATTCATTCACAACACAGCACAAATCACAGAGTAAGAAAAGCAAAATGCAAAAAAATTTTATTCATTGTCAAAAAATGGAAGAAACAGAAATTCATTTCATTGCAAAGGATTACATTTGGGACTTCACTTATCTCCATCCGATACATGGTCCCATTCTTCATCTAATACACTCACTGATTTTTCCGAGTTATCATTAGATGAAGATTCTTCGTGATGCTTTTTAGTAGTAGAAGGTTCCCCAACTTCATATTTGGCAAATGGGTTAAAATCGAAAAATGTAATGCCTTTGCAGTCTGGCATTTGTTCTTGGCCGACTATAGCAATCTTCGTAATAGCTTCTTCGGTAGGGGGAATATCTTCGGGTTTAATTGTATCAAGGTCAACACCTTCAGGAGGTTTTTTGACCAGCTCCAAAAAGTTTCAAAACCCGAGATGAAACCTATGCCCCAACCGTAATCTCAACCCCAGGAAACAAATGAAAGCTGCTTGTAGAAACCCTGAGCTTTATCTTTATATCTGATCACTTGCTCTTTAGCTCAGGAAAATTTTCTTTTAAAACTTGTAGTCTTTTTCTCAGCAGCCTTAAGCTTCTTCTCGGTTGATTTTTGTTTCTTCCCAATAGCCAGAAGTTGTTCTTCGGCTATTTTCAGCTTTCCCTCAGCTACCTCAGCTCAAGTACATTGAACAGCAGAATATCTCTGTGCTTCTTCAAGTTCTTCAGAAACTGAGTTAATACGAGATTCGGTAGCTCGGCATTCAAGCTCAGCATCAGCATGCTTCTCTTTAAACTGATTAGCTTCATCTTCAAGAGTTAAGTAATGTGACGTCCCACATCGCCTGGGTATGGAGATGGGATGTGCTTAAATGTATATTACACCCTTCATGACAACAACGCATTTTAAAGCAATGATGGTCATGATCCTATCAGAACTCCGCAGTTAAGCGTGCTTCTGCTGGAGTAGTACCAGGATGGGTGACCTCCTGGGAAGTCTGGTTCGAGGGGAGCCAAAAGCGAACAATATTGTGTGTCATTGGGGTGAGATGTTACATATGGTATCAGAGCCAATGCTCAGCCTAAGATGGGGGGAGCTTGCACAAGCCCATGAAGGTCGCTAGCGGGCGCTCGCTGGGGCGGACGCCAAGAATCGGCTAATCCCATGAGGGTCGCCAGCGAGGACGCTGGGTCCTAAGAGGGAGTGCTTGCAATGTCCCACATCGTCTGGGTATGGAGATGGGGATGTGCTTAAATGTATACTACACCCTTCATGACAACAACGCGTTTTAAAGCCGTGATGGTCATGATCCCATCGGAACTCCGCAGTTAAGCATGCTTCTGCTGGAGTAGTACCAGGATGGGTGACCTCCTGGAAGTCTGGCTTGAGGGGAGCCAAAAGCCGACAATATTGTGTGTCATTGGGGTGGGATGTTACAAGTAATCAGTTAGCAACCTCTCGTTTTTGGCCTTTTCAGCAACTAACTCAGTCTCTAATTCTCGGATCCGAGAATTTGCCTAAACGGATTGAGCCTCCAATTCGATTATTTGCTCTCCAGGAAGAAGAAGCTCACTCTCATGCTGAGATGATATTTCTTGTAGCCGTTTAATTTTAGCCTCAGCATCTTCAAGTCTCTTTTTTGCATTCTTGGTTTCCAGAGCTGAACTCTCAGCAGACCTTCTGAAGTGGAGATAGTAGTTCATGCTGTGCATTGATCCCTACAAAGAAAAGAAGTTTATCAGAATAAGAATATTATAATCAAGGGAAAATTACAATTTACCCTTCAAAACATGCTCAATTCAAACACCAAAGTTTCATTTTTTGCAATCCACCCCTATAAAGTTCCAATTTTTTTCAATTCGACCAATCTTATCCCAAAATTTCCATATTGCCCCTAATTTTTATTTTTTATGAAAAAATAAATAAATTTAGGTCTGCAAAAATAGCCAGATTAGCCACCCTGAATTTTTTTTAAAAGTTTTTATAAAAAATAAAATAAAAATTAGGGGCAATATGTGAAGTTTTCGATACAATTGGTCAAATTGCAAAATTTTGGAACTTTGGGGTGGTGGATTGCAAAAATTGAAACTTTGGTGTTCGAATTGAAAAACACTGTCAACTTTAGGGGGGTAAACTGTAATTTTTCCTATAATCAAAAATTCAGAAAGACAAAGGGATGTTTACCTCAAGTTGGTGGTATAGCATGTGCTCCATTACTTCCTTGGGGAATTGAGCGCTAATATTTGGTGCATGGTTAGCCTGGATTAAATCAGCCAAGGCAACACAGGGATTGCCAAACCAGTAGTCATCCAACCAAGAAAGAGGGTCCCCGAATGTCCAAGTGATTAGCTCAAGTGTACGGTTTATCGAGGAACCAGCTGCTTGTGAAGTCTCGGCAGGATTCTGTGCATTATTACCAACTGGGTTATTTCTTGGCAACTGAGTTAGTTCCTCAAGGTTAATTGATTCCCCACCAGTTGGGTTATTTCTTGGCAGTTGAGATGATTCTTTAGGGTTAACTGACTCACTACCAGTTGGAAAATTAAAATCATCCTCTTCAAGTCCACTGGCTGCTACTACAAGTTCAGCACCCAATTGTTCGATAACTGCAGCTTCAGTTACCTCACATTCAGCAGTCACGTTCTCAGCAATTGTATGCTCAGCAATTATAGATTCTGTCATTACTAGCATATTATCAGCAGGTTTGGTAACCAAAGGTTCAGCAATCACAGGTTCCTCGGCTACAAGTCTAGCAGCTGTAAATTTAGAAACTACAGGATCAGTGCTAGCAACCTCAGGATGCACAGATGAACTTTCCACTTCAATTTGCCCTGGGAGGATCATTGCAAGTGGTTCTATCATTGGCATCCTTGAAGCAAGATCCCTGAGGATACAACCTACATCTACAGGGCTTCCTTCTTCAGAATCAGAAGCACTCAGGTGCACAGCTTCAGTAGGAGTTGAGGAAAGAGGCACAACAGAGAGTGGTTCAACTTTAAATGCCGCAGAAGAAGGAAGCTCGATCCTTGTTGGTGTAAGGGAAGATGATCGGGAAGGTCGGTTTTCAAGAAGGACATCTTGAACTGATGTGTCTTTTGTGCCCAGAAACTTCCTAATGCCACCGAGAACATTAGAATATGCTCTAACATGCGGAGCAGGTGCTTTTACTTCAGGGACAGTCCTCTTTCCACCTGCTCCCGAATCACATGTTGTCCTAGTTCCTTCTTCTTCAGGGAGAACATCAGATACTGCTCCCACAGCTTCTAATCCCGAGTTTATCTCAAGCCCCTATGGCTCCAAATCAATAACTGGCGTCACTGTTTTTTAGCCATGTTAAGTGCTAAAATATTCATATTTTAGCCCTTAACTTACATTTGTTAATCCTTTAGTTTTGAATAATTTATGCCATTTTTGTTCTTTTATGTGTTTTCTTTGTTTTTGTAGGTTGTTGGAAGACAAGGAAGCAATTTTGGAAGTTTTGAGCATGAAAGAGCTATTTTGGGAAAATTGGAGGCTTTGGTAGTGTGATTGATCGCAGGGGGGCTACAATCGAGCACACTACAGGCGAAGACCACGAGCGCAAAGCGTGTGGTCATGCGCACCAGAGGAAGCCTCGATCGCACCATTGATCGACCGCCAGCACGAAAGATTGATCACATACCTGCGATTGATCGCACACTGGCTGCAATCGAGCGCACCCGTGCGTGAAGAGCAAGCCAGCCGCCAGCCTTCATATGGAAAGTGTGATTTTTAGGGTTTTCTAGCTTTGTACAGACTAGGGCTTAAACCCTACATTTTTTAGGGTTTCTAGAGTATTCCTAAGGCTTATAAATAGACCCTTAAACCTCCAGACTAGACAGATAATTTCCAAGGAGAAGAATTGGAGCTCTTCAAGTTCAAGTTTCAGGTTTATTCTTTTATTTTCTATTTTTATTTTATGAAGATGTTTAACATCAAACTTATGTGTAACTAATTTACTTAGTAGGGCTAGATTGAAGCCCTAGTTATGTTTATTTAATATTCAATATTTGCGTCTTTGTGATGATCATGTTGTGATATTTAATAAAAGTAACAAAAAAAATCCACACCGAGTTCTTGAGTTAATCAACATGAAAAACCGAGAGTATACACCCATGCCCTAGGTTCCATGTGTTTGTCGATTTTCATAGAATCATGCTTTCTTAAAGAACAACTTAGTATACACCCATGCTAAATCCTTTAAGAAATAAAAGAGTTAGAGTATACACCCATGTCCTTAGTTGATAAACATTAAGTATTCATAACATGATCAAAGAATTGGCATATTGATATATTATGTAAGCATGATTTGTGGTGGATATCAAAGCCCTACCTTTTATTATTATCAAATCAAAATTAATCTTTGTTTTTTTTTATTTAAGGAATTTATTTTAAGCAAAATTTAGCAATCCTCCTGGGATTGACCCCGTACTTGCATCATATACTACTATATTGACCTTGTGCACTTATGGGTAAAATGTACAATTATTTGCCTATTAATTTAGGTAGATATTTGCACAATAAGCCACCCTCGGTTTTCTTTGTTTTCTTCTTTTTCTTCTTTAGAAGTGAAATATTAGGATCTTCAGGCTCATCAGCAATCACCAGAGAAACTCTAGCAGCAATTGGAAGTCTTGCCGAAGATTTCTTCGGGAAGGCATCTCCAACATTCCTTTTGCCTTTTTCCTTTAGAAGGCTCTTCAACTCTATTAGTTCTTTTCCTCAGAGGCTCGATAGACTCGGCAGTTGATCTTCTCGAAGCCTCAGTAGATGACATCCTCGGTGGAGCAGCTTCTACTAATCTCCGTGTGGGGTCCACAAGTATAGCCTCTTATTCTCCTCAGTCATAATAGCATCATAATCCATCTCCAATGGATGTAGTTCAGTATAATCCAGAACTTGCCTCACTCGCCTCGCCTTTTCTCTAGTTAAAGAAGGTTCTTGTTGACCTGAAAATAAAACAAGTTAAGATTAGCTTTTCTGCAAAAAGAAAAAAGAAAAACAAGTAATACAATGTTCAGTTTATACCTCGATTTGAAAGGGCAATGGTTTCCCGAGGGACACTCAGATCTCTGATTACTTCTAAAGGTGCAAATTCCTAGTCACCTTGAACAATGAAAAATTCATCTTTCCACCCTTTGTTGCTGGTATAAGTGCTCCTGAAGGTGAGAAGCTTTAATCTTTTCCGAGTTTGAAAGGTCAACAAATGGTCGGTTCTAGGACCCTTTGACAGTCGGTATTCCTTCAGAAACTCCATTGCAGTAAGAGGGTGTTCTGCCCCAAGGATCCCTGGCCAGACAATTATACAAGCAAAGAAGGTTCTCCAACCATTTGGCATAACTTGATGAGGAGCTATTCAAATGTAGCTCAATAGTTCACGGACTATCCTCAGAAAAGGTAATGTCAAACCTATCCGAAACATATCCATATAAACACAAACTTCATTTCTATCAACATCAACCACCACTCCAGTTCCTTTATTATCAAAACGTAGCTGTATCGAATCAGGGATGTGACAGGTTTGACAAACTTTAGGTTCATCTTTATCTGATAAGATTACCTCCCATGCAGCTGGGTATGAATTACCCAACACACTGGGACCAGCACCACCTCTACGACTCATCAGGTATTGAAATTAGGGAACTAATTGACGAGGAATAAAAGGATAACCTTGCCGAATTAGAAGATGGGTAACACTTAAACGAAGATGACCAACCGATGGTTCAATCAAAGGAAGAAGAAAATCTAAATAGTGGAGTATTGGGCAGTTTGGATGGACAAAAGGTTCGGCAGAAGGGACAAACTCAACCGCAGTTCTGAAATAGACTACTCTTAAGAAATAGTACTGAGAAGAGCAATCCGAATGAAAGAGCGCCAGTTGTAAAAACTCAAACAAAAACTTGAAGAAGAGCAACAATGGCTTCTATTGGAATGAAAATGGGGGCTGAACGAAGGTGAAAACGGTTTAAAAAGGCTTCGGGAAGGTGAAACGCAAGCGGTGCATTTAAAACCCTAGTGGTTAGGGTTCCTCGAGAAGGCGTGTCATTTAATTCTTACCCCTTGTGCAGATGGTGACACGTGGTTGCTTGATTTTTTAACCGCAAGAAGCTCGACACCTAGTTTAAAAAGGGGGGAGGTAAATCGTTTATCGCTCCAAATATTCCCTTTCAAAATTCAAAAGTTCTGAAATTTGAATTTTGAGAGCCAACTCACCTTGTTTTACCGAAGACAAGGCCGAACTTATGAAAACTGACCCATTCTAAAAAATATGAAATTTCCATAGTCTTTCAAACTAGGAAATTGGGGGGTAACTATTGGATCATGGATCAGCCATACTAAGCCCAGTAAAACAATCATTCGGCCCACAATACAAGCTCAATTATTTACACATGTTTACTGAACTTAAGCTCCGTAATCTTATACCCACCTAAGTTCGATACACAACGCTCAGTTCAAAGGCTCAGTAAACCGAGTCTAACATATACTCCCAAAGGTTACCCTTGGGAGGCTTGATTCACTTACGTGGCATTCTCTTACTATTCATCAACACAATACATGACACGTGGATCCTCGGTAGGACCACAATGCCAGATAAGTAGCTACTATCTGATGCCTATAAAAGGAGGTCTCATCTCAGGTTTTGGTAACTACTCTTTTTCCATAATCGGATATCCTCTATTCTCTTCATCACATCTATCATTCTCAAAGTTATATTTCTCTTAAACACAATGATTGATTTAGGCATCGGAGCTATTCCCCATCGGCCAACACCGGCAGCTTTGATCCTTTTCTTACTATTTTGTAGTTAGGTGATTCTTCGGGCATCACAACATTCACAGGGTTCATCATGTATCTCCATGGCACAACTTCAACATGTATCTCCATATGAGAAACTCTTACATAGACCTCCTGATTATCAATTTCTCAAATTTTTTGGTTGCACCTGCTTTCCTCATTTGGTGCCCTATAATCGACACAAGCTGCTGCCTAAGTCTACCAAATGTGTGTTTCTTGGCTATGACAATAATCACAAAGGGTGCCGTTACATGGACCTTCTTACCAGCCAATTTTACATCTCTCAGTATGTTACATTTGACGAGTCCCACATCCCGTACAAGGCCCAAGCAGTCTCATCATCTTCCCAAGTGCCTTCACCTCCACGGTCTAGGCCAGCTACTCTACAACTTGTGCCCACTACTTCAAACACGCCAATATCTCCCTCTCTGACTCCTCAGACTCTACCATCTCCATCAGAATCACCTGCTGCTGCTGGACCTTCAAACACACCAATATCTCCATCTCTGACTCCCCCCACTCCGCCATCTCCACTAGAATCATCTGATGCTGCTGAACCACCCTCTCTTCTTGTCGCAGCCACCTCCCTTCCTGAGCCTCAAGAGTCACCCTCCTTTTCCACCACCAAATCCCCCTCCCTTCCTAGTTCTTCCCCGCCACCAAGGAAGTGCAAAAGCATTAACACACTTGTTTATGGAACATCCCCTTATCACTTACCCCATGCCATGACCACCCACCTTACTGATCCTCTAGACAGTCAACCCACCTCCTATACTCAAGCCTCTCAATTTCCTCATTGGCGACTTGCCATGCAAGAAGAATATGCACTCTTCTCCACAATCACACTTGGTCTCTTGTACCTACCACATCCTCAATGAATGTAGTTGGCTATCGATGGGTCTTCAAAATCAAGCAATAGGATGATGGCTCCGTTGAGTGCTACAAAGCCTGCTTACTGGCCAAAGGGTATAACCAGAAAGAAGGATTGGACTATGATGAAACCTTTAGCTCTGTGATAAAACCCTCAGCTATTTGAATTGTCCTGGCACTTGCTCTTTCATGTAATTGGCCTCTCAAATAGATTGATGTTCGCAATGCCTTCTTGAATGGTTTTCTACAGGAAGAAGTCTAAATGAAAAAACCATTTGGGTTCTCTGATCCTCTTCAACCACATCATGTATGCAAGCTTCATCGAGCTCTTTATGGACTCAAGCAAGCCCCTCATACGTGGTTTCATCATCTTCATTCCCTTTTACTCAACAATGGTTTCTTCAATAGTCAATCTGATGCTTCTCTCTTTATCCGACACTCTTCTGCTCACTCCATCTACTTATTGGTTTATGTTGATGATTTAATTATCACTGGTACTAATTTATCTATTGTTGAAGGCTTTATTGAGACACTTTGCTCCAACTTCGACAATTGTCAAGTGGGTGATCATGGATATTTTCTCAGGATGGAAGTAACTCAAAATGCTACCACTTTCCATCTCTCACAATCTCGGCATGCTACTATTTTGTTATCTAAGTTTAACATATTGTCTTGCAAACCATACCCCACCCCACTTTCCTTCAGCATTTTTCCTCTCCCTCCTCGACCATGAAGCCTTGGATGATCCTACCTTGTAACGTAGCATGGTTGGCGGACTACAATATCTTACCCTTTCTAGACCAAACATTGCATTCGCAGCCAACCAAGTTTGTTAGTTCATGCACCATCCACGAACCTCTCATCTCCAAGCTGTTAAGCGAATCTATCGCTATGTCAAAGGCACCATAGAGCATGGTCTCTCCTTTCATTCCTCTAATGGCTACATCCTCACATCCTTCTCTGATTCAGATTGGGCCGGCTCCTTGGATGATCATCGATCCACCATAGGTTCTTGTATCTTCCTTGGTCCCAATCCTATCACATGGATTGCCAAGAAGCAATCCACTATGTCACAATCTAGTGCGGAAGCAGAATATCGAGCAGTTGCTACTACTACTGTGGAATTACGATGGTTTGGTTATCTCTTTCGTGAACTGGGAATTCCCTTTCATACTCCACCACGTATATTCTATGACAATATTTCCGCACTACATATCGCCTCTAACCCAGTCTTTCATGCCAAAACCTGCCATATTGAAGTTGATTATCATTTTATCCGAGAGGTTCTTGCCTGTGGTGCTCTCCATGTTCGTTATGTTTCCTCCGCGAACCAATTAGTAGACATCTTTAGCAAAGGACTCACATGTGAACGGTTGCGGGGGCGTGAAAGAAATAACACATAATCTCTGGATTTTCTCCTCAATCCCATAATCCTCTCCTCAATTAGAATCCCTTGATTAGAATCCCATGATTGTCTGCCTATCAATTGTACAGATTTCCTTAAGATCTGTTATACTAATTCTAATATTGTAATCTATCAATAAATAATGAAAAATACGACACACCAAATGTGAGTTTTCAGTCCTTTCTCTTCTATTTCTTCTACAGAGGCTGCCAAGCAAATCAACCACTTGGCAGCTCAGAAGCCCCCATGGTGGTCGCCACACAAATCCGGTAGCTTCCACCCTTGGAGGCCAACCTTCACCTAGAAAAATAAAAGTATAAGTAACAAGGCAGCCTCCACACCTGAAAAATGAATAAGTGTTTTCAAAACATTCCTATATAAAGGTGTGATATGTTTTGCAAAAAGTGTTTTGGAATTCATTTTGAAAAGTGTGTTAGTAGTAACCGCCATATATGAAAATCCATTTGGTATCTACTGTCTGAAAAGTGTTTTTCAGTGTTTGAAAAGTGAAAACACTTCTCAAAAAGTTTTCCAAGCAAGAGATTAGTGCATGTTTGTTAAAGTATATTTTGTTTTTTGTTCAAAAAAATATTATTATGTAACATAAATGTGACAATTATTTTTGTGTTTTTAGAAGTATTTTGTGTTTTGGTTTGTTTGTTAATGTTTTTGTTTTGAGAACACAAACCGAAAGACAAAAAAAAAATATTAACAAACATAACCTTAGTCTTTTATTAAACAAACTAGATTTGAGATACTAAAAATATTTTGTAAGCTCTTTGACATAATCCCAAGCATGTCCTAAGAGTTTTTTGAGTCATGGTTCTCTAACCAACTATTAAGCTATATTCGGTATACTGTAATCGTAATTTCTTAGGTATAGGAAGGATTGTTACTAAGAATACAAGAATCATGTAGGGAATGATTTTTATATTCTTTTGTTTGGTGACAACATAAGTGTAATACCTCGCACTGAATTAGGATCAAAGACAACCTAATTAGTACTTAAGTGTTTATAATAGAGGCAAGTTAGATTAGTTATAAATTCCAAAATGGGGTGAAAATAGGATTTTAAACACATAAGAGTAATTTTATACGAAATCTGCATAAACAGTAGGTAACAAAAAAACAATAAAGAGGTTCGGTCATCATCTGAATCGTCTAAAGACCGTTCAAATGGTGATAGTCTACATGCGAACTAGATAATGTCAATACTACAAAGATGAAGTAGGGGGTCTTTCAAAACCCCATTATGAACCCTAAGGCACCATTTGGGGTGCACCCTAGCCTCTTGAAAGAGATAAAGTGAGAGAGGAAAAGGAAGATGGATATTTCTTTTTTGTTTAAGCTCAAATCTTCTAGTGGGCAGGCCACACACCTCTTCCCTTGGCTTTATTTTTCAAAATACTTCAATTGGTATGTGCAAGAAATAATCCAATTCAGCAACTTTTTGCTCACTTTCTCGTGAAGTCAATCTCATTTATATTTTGTTTTTAATGTTGTCTTTAGATGCTATGATGAATTTATTTTCGCGTGTATGAGTGTGTTTTGGAATGTAAAAGCTGAGTTTTTGTGATGAAAGTTGGGGACTTTAGAATTAGAGGGTTGAGTTTTGTCAATAATGCGTTCTATTGTGAATGCATGATTGTATAAGAGTAAATCTCTAACTTAAACGGTATTGTGGTGTAGATCCTTGGATTTTTGGAGTGTTATTAAAGAAAGTTTTGGTTTTGGGTACAAAAAATGTTTGATTTTGGGATAAAGATTGAGACTTTAGTGTTTGAGCTTCATATTTGGTTGTGTTTAATGTCTAGATTAGTAAAAGAAAGCCTTTTTAAGCCTTAAGAACTTGTTAAATGGCAAAAGAGTAGGATTTTTCAGAATTAGGAGTTTCTGTCTTTGTCCTAATTGTCCAAGAACCGTCTTGACAGGGAAAACGTTTCAATGGTAGATGATTGTCTTGACGGTGTGTAGTGCCCCGAGTTATTACTAGGTTGTAATTAGCTTAAGTGGGAGGGTTAACGAGTTTATTACATTCATTAAGGTTCATTGAAAATAAAAATTTTTGAACTTTTGGTTTTGACCGAACATTTGACACTGGACCTCCAAACGTTCGACCTGCAACATTAGAACCATTGGGTAATAGTATACTGAATGTTTGACTGGCGACCACCGAATGTTCAACCTGCAACCCTAGAACCGTTGGATAAGTACACTGAACGTTTGACCCTAGACCACTGAATGTTCAACCATCTGCAGAATTGAGAAAGTTGTGTCCTCAGCTTTTCCAACCCTATATTTACCCCTCCTCCATTTGACCCCTAAGCCTCATTCAGCGCATGTTGCCTTGTGAAACCTCTTTTTAAGAAGAGAATGAGAGATTTCTTTGAGGTTTTGCTTTAAGGAGGTAATATTCTTCATTTAACCCATTCCTTACTTAATTATTATGTTGTTTAAGTGTTTTTTATAGTTTAGTTAGAGGTTTAAACTTGTAGTTATTGGCTTTGTTAGGCTTTAGTTTGCCTGTATTCAATGCAAATGTCCTATGATTAAATTTGCTGTTTAAAACCATGGGTTAAGTGTGGAAGATTATGAGCATATTGGCAACTTTCTGGTTTTCCGTCAGATGGGCGTCATGGCAGGCTCGTGACGGCACCTAAATGAGTACTCACTATTTTCTCGTCAAAAGGCAAGTCATGACGGGCTTGTGACAGCACTTGGAGATGTGCTTACTGTTTTCTCGTCAGATGGCAAGTCATGAAGGGTTTGTGACGGCACCTAGAGATGTGCTTACTGTTTTCTCATCAAATTCATCGTCAAGACAATTACATGATGTGACTGAAGAATGAGCTCCCTGGTTTCTTATCAGATGGATCATCAAGACGGGACACATAACGTGACTGAAGAACGAGCGCCATGTTCTCCCGTTAGATGGTTCGTCAGGACGGACTTGTGACGAGGTTGAGCTAATTTTACTCTTCATGTCATGACGAGATTCCTTTCCCGTTAAGACTACATTTCTAGATCTCAAATCTGTGTATTTTGTTCATCACGTCTTAACGCGAAATGAGTCACATTAAGATGTTGTAAGTAAAAATTCTTCCTTATAAAATCTTTTTTCCTATTACTATTCAAAGCATATTTTTTCGGTATTTTTCTCGATAGTCTCAAAGGTTTTCCTCCGAGCTGTAAGTTCTCGTGAGTTGGTTTCCAAGAGTGGGCGTGGTGAAAACTTCATGCTGTCCTTTCTCTTGATGTGTTGATCGTTGTTCCACAATCTACAACTATGCTTGTTCTACAACCGTCAAGAAGTCTACCGAAGGGTCTGTAAAGAAATGCGCTCCATGAAGATGGTCGGCTAGGAAACAAGCAAGTGAGCTTGTTGTACTTAAAGAATCTAGAGATTCACAAGGGTTTGTGAGTATTTTCTACTGTTAGCAATCTGAACATTCGTATAGTGATTTCCCGAGTTTGACTACTCTAGAGTGGTTTTTCCCATTAACTGGTTCAAAGGGTTTTTCACTTCGTTAAAAAGTTTTGGTGTTGTGGTTGTGATGTTTTAATTTCTGATGTGCATGATTATTTTGTGTTTGCGTTATCTTTCGTTTTAATTGGTAGTTCACTTACTATAAAAGTTAACTCTATAATCAAAAGTGTGAAACATATGGGCCTTAGATCCAATGGTTGTTCATGACCAGTGCAACCATGTTTGATTGGTGAGTCAGTACATGATGTACATCGTTAGTAGCGTAGACCACCCGAGGTCAGACTTGTTTGGGATGCTAGTGTTATAGACGGTAGCATGCAATATCTGAGGCGCCAATATTGTATTTCGGGTCGCCTAGGACAGCGCCAACCTTGCTGAGAATGGGTAATATCTCGGATAGACCATACGGTTTGAACTATGACATGATTCTCATATTGCAACACACACACACACACACACACACACACACACACACACACACAGATATATATATATATATATATATATATATATATATATATATATATATCTGTGTGTGTGTTCTTGTGTTGGCCTAATTCAGTTCTAAAATGCAGAGGCTACAGTTCACGAGCTCAAACACTGGTATAGAATGTTCAGAATTCAATCTCCATCGTTCATAATGTAGACTCATGTGTTATGAACATCCATGCAAAATTTCAGCTCAATCGGACCACAAACGCCCATCGATCGGAGCTGTTGATCAAGACTGGACAGCATTTCCAAAATGTTGTTTCGCCCATTGCATGCCCTGGCCGGACAGCCCATTAACCTGTCTGGACACCCTGTAAGTTTTAGGTCCAAAAACGTGATTTTAAGTGGGTTAGGTCTAGGGTTTTGTCGGGGGTATATATATATCATTATAGAAGAGAGAGGTACGAATTTTCACCCCCAGAGAGTTCGTCGAAGGCTGTGCTAAGAGAGATCATATGTGGTGAGCATTAAATTGAATCTCTTAGAGTTTTAGTTATTCCTTTGATAAATCTACGGTTGAGAAGTCTATCGGAAGAGTCCAATAAAGGAGAATCACGTTGAAGAAGATTGTTGGCAAGGACACGAGTTGTAGGCTTGTCGAACTTATAGAGCCAAGGTCTTGCAAAGGGTTGTAAGTGTTCCTAGTGTCTATAATCTCTGGATAATCTTTTGATAGTGATTTCCTGGGTTTGATTGCCCCGGAGAGGTTTTACTTTTAGATCGGTTTCTAAAAGGTTTCCTCTTTGTAACCGAAATATCTGTGTCTGCCTCTTTATTGCTTTATATATTTTGGGTGATTGAATTGTTTATTGCTTCATAATATTAACTCCGCATAAATTGTAATAAACAAGTTTTTGGAGTCGGCATAGGATTTTTTCAATTGGTATCAGAGCGAGTTCACTCTGTTTGGTTTAAATTCCTGAGTGAGATCTGTTGACTCCTGTTTGCTATGAATACATCTCAGTCCCTTGTCATTGACTCTTTTGGTTTTGATGATCTTGACGATGTGTACAAGATCCTCTCTAATGAGTATAGTCAACTGTCCTACAGATACAAAAAGATTTGTAAGAATTTTAAAACTATAAAACAGGAAAAAGAGTCTTTGGCGAATGAATTGTCTAAATCACATGCCTTGATTGATTCTTTAAATTCTGAGATGTCTGTGCTTGTTAAAAAGAATATATCACTTGAGAATGATTTGAAAGAACTCTCACAAAAATTCTCTAGCGATAATCTGAACAGTTTTTTCTGTGTAGACAACAAGTATAGTATGATTGTTGATAATGGTGTTTGCTCTACTTTGCATGCTTCTAAATTTGAAAGAAAGACCTTATTTGTTAAGCCTGTGAATGTTAAAGAAGTCAAGGCCACTACAGTCTGTTTGGATAAGGGCAAAACCTCTTGTTTGAATAATTATGTAAAGCCCAAATCGAAGACTTCTTCTAAGAAACAAACTCAAGCTAAGTTTGTTCCGACATGCCACCATTGTGGGATTATTGGTCACATCAAACTAAACTGTTTTCAGTTTAAATCCCAAAGACTTTGGAAAAACTCGACTTTTCCTAAAAAAGAAAAATGTGATAGAGTCGAGTTTGCCTAGATGAAAGTCTAAATATATCCCGCCTCATAAAAGACAACATTCTCAAAGGTTTGTTCCCACCTGTCATCATTGTGGCAAAGTTGGTCATATTGGACCAAATTGTTTTAAATTGAGACCCCATGTATGTCATAAATTTGGTCCTAAGATTGTTCAAGAGTTGGTTAGGAAGGATTATAACATTCACCCATTGAGGGGGAGTGGTAGTGATCTCACATAGAGTTAGGTGAGTCATTAACAGGCCTAGGATTGAGTGTTTTGCCTATTTTTGAATATCCTAGACCATGTTATTTTTCTTTTCTTTGCATTTTTTTTTGCTTTTGCTTTCTAGTTTATGCATTGCAATTTTTTTGTTGTTACACTTTTTGTGTCAAGAGTGTATACATGTTAATTTTGGGATTCTTGTTATGAGGCATATTCATAAAGGAAATTTCAAGAAATTCATATATCATGATCTTTGAAAGGCTTATAGATGAAATTTTGTGTGTGGACCACCAAGATTTTTGTCTACTTGCTAATCAAGTGTTCATGAATGTGTAATGTCTTGTGAAGACCTAGAAGTAGTTATTAAACCAAATCATTATTTTGTAGTGGGACCTATAAGATGTGATGAAAGTTTAATGCTAAAGGACGTTCATGTATTGCCTGTTGTAATCTCAATTCAAGCATGTTGTTTTTTTTTCTTTATGCATTGCATTTTTGTTTGTTTTGCATTTCTTTTTCGTTCGTGTGCATTTCTTTTGTGAAAATTTTCAAATAGACAAAAATATGTTACTTTGATTCTTTTCTTTTCTTTTCTTTAGTCCTATGCGCCTAGATAGTCCATTAATTTCTCATGTTGCTTTTATGGATTTAATTCCTTGCGTCTTGGAATATTCTTAATATGCAGGAGATGAAAATTTGTGTCAATGGACTTGTTTTTGTGGTTACCTAAAACTTGAGCTTATGTGGTACATTTTGCCTATGCTTTATCTCTTGTGCACAGTTAAGCTTAAATTTAGGTTTTGTTTTACTTTATTTGTGAGGTCTGTTAGGTAACCATATAAGGTTTTTGACTATTCATATTTTTCAAATTGACCATATGCTAGTTGAACCTAGGGCTTAAAAATTTCTACTTTCCCTTTTGTGATAAGCACTAAAAGTTTAAGGACATCTTCTCAAAGAGAAAAATAAACAAAATAGTAAAACAAATAAAATCGAAAGATCATATTCCAAAAGGAATTTATTTCACTATGTAAAACTTGTGCAAAATGTTTTACAAAGAGAAATGTATAGGATGAGAGTGGCTAGGCCCTAGTATGATAAGGTTTGACTTTTGATTTGATATACTTGTCAAAACCTGATGGTGGTGAAACTTTCTCCTCATTTTGTAAGTTGAAATTTTTTTTCTTTGGATGGCTTACACACACACACCACACAAGCATGGGTTGAATGGAACATTTTTCTTTGCTTGGGTTAACCAATATGAGTTTCTTGCCATTTCTAGTCTCATGTATATTTTGCATATTTGGAACATGTTTGAGATATTCATTGTGCAATACATGAGTCATTGATGTGTTATCATTTGTGTTCATTTGACTTTTGAGGGGGAGAAACATGTTTTGCATTTTTTAGCTTCTTGTTGATTATTGAGTCATATGGGGAGATGATGGGATTGGCTCGGCATTTTGGTTTTTTCACTGAATTGCCAAAGGGAGAGTTTGTTAGTTCTTGTGTTGGCTTAATTCAGTTCCAAAATGTAGAGGCTATTGTTCATGGGCTCAAACACTGGTATAGAATGCTCAAAATCCAATCTCCACCGTTCATAATGTAGATTCATGTGTTATGAACATCCTTGCAAAATTTCAGATCAATCCGACCACAAACGCCCATCGATCGGAGTTGTTGATCAAAACTGGACAGCATTTCCAAAATGCTGTTTTAACCATTGCATGCCCTGTCCAGACAGGCCTTCCCCGGGTCCAGACCACATTTCCAGAAACTCTGTTTCTGCTCCGTATAGCCCTATCCGGACAGCCCATTAACCTGTCCGGACACCCCGTAAGTTTTAGGCCCAAAAATGTGATTTTAATTGGGTTAGGTCTAGGGTTTTTTCGGGGATATATATACATCATTATAGAAGAGATAGGTACGAATTTCACCCCCAGAGAGTTCATTGGAGGCTGTGCAAAGAGAGATCATATGTAGTGAGCGTTAAATTGAATCTCTTAGAGTTTTAATTATTCATTTGATAAATCTACGGTTGAGAAGTCTATCGGAAGAGTCTGGTAAAAGAGAATCACGTTAAAGAAGATTGTGAGCAAGGAGACGAGTTGTTGGCTTGTCGATCTTACAGAGCCAAGGTCTTGCAAAGAGTTGTAAGTGTTCCTAGTGTCTGTAAACTCTGGATAATCTTTTGATAGTGATTTCTTGGGTTTGGCTGCCCCGGAGAGGTTTTACTTTTAAATCGGTTTCTAAAAGGTTTCCTCTTCGTAATCAAAATATCTGTGTCTGCCGCTTTATTGCTTTATATATTTTGGGAGATTGAATTGTTTATTGCTTCATAGTATTAATTTCGCATAAATTGTGATAAATAAGTTTTTTGAGTCGGCATAACGTTTTTTCAATTGGTATCAGAGAGAGTTCACTCTGTTTGGTTTAAATTCCTGAGTAAGATCTGTTGACTCATGTTTGCTATGAATACATCTCAGTCCCTTGTCATTGACTCTTTCGGTTTTGATGATCTTGACGATGTGTACAAGATCCTCTCTAATGAGTATAGTCAACTGTCCTACAGATTCAAAAAGATTTGTAAGAATTTTAAAACAGTAGAACAGGAAAAAGTGTCTTTGGCGAATGAATTGTCTAAATCACATGCCATGATTGATTCTTTAAATTCTGAGATGTCTGTGCTTGTTAAAAAGAATGTATCAGTTGAGAATGATTTGAAAGAACTCTCACAAAAATTCTCTAGCGATAATCTGAACAGTTTTTTCTATGTAGACAACAAGCATAGTATGATTGTTGATAATGGTGTTTGCTCTACTTTGCATGCTTCTAAATTTGAAAGAAAGACCTTATTTGTTAAGCCTGTGAATGTTAAAGAAGTCAAGGCTACTACACTCTGTTTGGATAAGGGCAAAACCTCTTGTTTGAATAATTGTGTGAAGCTCAAATTGAAGACTTCTTCTAAGAAACAAACGCAAGCTAAGTTTGTTCCGACATGCCACCATTGTGGGATTATTGGTCACGTCAGACTAAACTGTTTTCAGTTTAAATCCCAAAGACTTTGGAGAAACTCGGCTTTTCCTAAGAAAGAAAAATGTGATATAGAGTCAAGTTTGCCTAGATCAAAGTCTAAATATATCCCTCCTCATAAAAGACAACCTTCTCAAAGGTTTGTTCCCACCTGTCATCGTTGTGGCAAAGTTGGTCATATTCGACCAAATTGTTTTAAATTGAGACCCCATGTGCATCATAAATCTGGTCCTAAGATTGTTCAAGTGTGGGTTAGGAAGGATTATAACATTCACCCATTGAGGGGAGTGGTAGTGATCTCACCTAGAGTTTGGTGAGTCATTAACTGGCCTAAGATTGAGTGTTTTGCCTATTTTTGAATATCCTAGAGCATGTTATTTTTTTTTTCTTTGCATTTTTTTTTTGTTTGTTTTTGCTTTCTAGTTTATGCATTGCAATTTTTTTGTTGTTACACTTTTTGTGTGAAGAGTGTATACATGTTAATTTTGAGATTCTTGTTATGAGGCATATTCATAAAGGACTTTTCAAGAAATTCATATATCATGATCTTTGAAAGGCTTATAGATGAGATGTTGTGTGTGGACCACCAAAATTTTTGTCTACTTGCTAATCAAGTGTTCATGAATGTGTAATCTCTTGTGAAGACCTAGAAGTAGTTATTAACCAAATCATTATTTTGTAGTGGGACCTATAAGATGTGATGAAAGTTTAATGCTAAAGGACATTCATGTATTGCCTGTTGGAATCTCAATTCAAGCATGTTGTTTTTTTTCTTTATGCATTGCATCCTTGTTTGTTTTGCATTTGTTTTTCGTTCGTGTGCATTTCTTTTGTGAAAATTTTCAAAAAGACAAAAATATGTTACTTTGAATGTTTTCTTTTCTTTCTTTTGTCTTATGCACCTAGATAATCCATTAATTTCTCATGTTGCTTTTTATGGATTTAATTCCTTGCGTCTTGGAATGTTCTTAATATGCATGAGATGAAAATTTGTGTCAATGGACTTGTTTTTGTGGTGACCTAAAGCCTGAGCTTATGTGATACATTTTGCCTATGTTTTATCTCTTGTGCACAGTTAAGCTTAAATTGAGGTTTTGTTTCACTTTATTTGTGAGGTCTGTTAGGTAACCATATGAGGTTTTTGACAAGTCATATTTTTCAAATTGACCATATGCTAGTTGAACCTAGGGCTTAAAAATTTCTGCTTTCTCTTTTGTGATAAGCATCAAAAGTTTAAGGACATTTTCTCAAAAGAGAAAAATAAACAAAATAGTGAAACAAATAAAATCGAAAGATCATATTTCAAAAGGAATTTATTTAACTATGTCAAACTTGTGTAAAATGTTTTACAAAGAGAAATGTATAGGACGAGAGTGGCTAGGCCCTAGTATGATAAGGTTTGACTTTTGATTTGATATACTTGTCAAAACCTCATGGTGGTAAAACTTTCTCCTCATTTTGTAAGTTGAAATTTTTTCTCTTTGGATGACTTACACACACACCACACAAGCATGGGTTGAATGGAACATTTTTCTTTGCTTGGGTTGAGCAATATGAGTTTGTTGCCATTTCTAGTCTCATGTATATTTTGCATATTTGGAGCATGTTTGAGATATTCATTGTGCAATACATGAGTCATTGATGTGTTATCATTTGTGTTCATTTGACTTTTAAGGGAGAGAAACATGTTTTGCATTTTTTAGCTTCTTGTTGATTATTGAGTCATATGTTGAGGGGGAGGGGGAGTTTTTGGTGATGTATGTTCATGATCTTGCATTCTACGTCATTTTTTTGTGATCATGAGTTTTATTTCTGTATTCCTGTTTCACATATGTCTTGATGTATTTTGTGAAGTGTTTCAGGAAATATGAAGACCTTTTGTCATTCTGTGACAAAAAGAGGGAGTAAATATGGGGAGATGATGGGATTGGTTCGGCATTTTGGTTGTCACTGAATTGCCAAATGGGGAGTTTGTTAGTTCTTGTGTTGGCTTAATTCAGTTCCAAAATGCAAAGGCTATTGTTCAAGGGCTCAAACACTGGTATATAATGCTCAGAATCCAATCTCCACCATTCATAATGTAGATTCATGTGTTATGAACGTCCCTGCAAAATTGCAGCTCAATCGAACAACAAACGCTCATCTATCAAAGCTGTTGATCAAGACTGGACAGCATTTCCAGAATGCTGTTTTACCCATTGCATGCCTTGTCCAGACAGGCCTTCCCCAGGTCCGGACCACATTTCCAGAAACTCTGTTTCTGCTCCATAAAGCCCTATCCGGACAGCCCATTAACCTGTCCGGACACCCATAAGTTTTAGGCCCAAAAACGTGATTTTAATTGGGTTAGGTCTAGGGTTTTGTCGGGGATATATATACATCATTATAGAAGAGAGAGATACGAATTTCACCCCCAGAGAGTTCGTCGGAGGCTGTGCTAAGAGAGATCATATGTAGTGAGCGTTAAATTGAATTTCTTAGAGTTTTAATTATTCATTTGATAAATCTACGGTTGAGAAGTCTATCGGAAGAGTCTGGTAAAGGAGAATCACGTTAAAGAAGATTGTGAGCAAGGAGACGAGTTGTTGGCTTGTCGATCTTACAGAGCCAAGGTCTTACAAAGAGTTGTAAGTGTTCCTAGTGTCTATAATCTCTGGATAATCTTTTGATAGTGATTTCCTGGGTTTGGCTGCCCCGGAGAAGTTTTACTTTTAGATCGGTTTCTAAAAGGTTTCTTCTTCGTAACCAAAATATCTGTGTCTGCCTCTTTATTGCTTTATATATTTTGGGTGATTGAATTGTTTATTGCTTCATAGTATTAATTCGGCATAAATTGTGATAAAAAAAAGTTTTTTGAGTCGGCATAGCGTTTTTGCAATATATATATATATGATAAAGTGTAACCTCATAATACTGCATGTGATCTATAAACAATTGATTTCACCATTTAATGACATGTACATCATGTGTATTTTTACTCACTAAGTTGTCGAGCTCGCTTTTGTATTCCTTTCCTCTATACTGCATGTGATCTATAAACAATTGATTTCACCATTTAATGACATGTACATCATGTGTATTTTTACTCACTAAGTTGTCGAGCTCACTTTTGTATTCCTTTCCTCTATATGTCCCATGTATTGTTATAGATAGTTTAGCTAAAAATGGATCCTGGGAGGCATCTGGTCTTTGTGAAGGACTTGATCTGAATCATTTTTCAGACCTAGATCTCATGTGACTCAAGTACATGTGAGACGCTAATGGAGCTACTCGTCAAGATATGATTGAGATTATTTTTATGTTGTATCTTGTTAAGTGTAGGCTTTGATGATATTTCCGAACAATTAGATGTGGTTTGTAACATATTTTGGATGACTAGTTTCTCACCGCAACATTTGGGAGCTAATATGTGTTATGAGGATTTAAGTTTCACTTTGGTTACTTGTGATTATGAATTTTAAATTATACCTATCTCTGTTGTTTAGTGAAAGTCTTCTGCTACAGACTCTCTTCGGAGAGGATGAGATTCCCGAGTCTTGTTTCTCATGAAATAAGGCTATGAAGCGAGCCATAGAGTACTCAATTATCAATTAATAGATAGGGTTGTTAAGTGAGCGAAGCGTCTCGCGAGCAAGCTCGGGCTCGGCTCGCATAAGCTCGGCTCGTGCTCGACTCGAATATTAAGTGAAGCACTTCGTGAACACAAATCCTAGCTCGAATATTAAATGAAACAAGCTCGGCTCGACTCGGCTAACTCGTGAGCAGCTCGTGAGCTCGGCTCGTATAAGGCTCGTCTCGCTTATTAAGCTCGGCTCGTATATTTTTTATTAAGTAATAAATAATACTATATAATCAATATTACTCATTTACTCAATAATAACAAATATATTATATACCTTTGTTTTTTTTTTTTGTTATTTATATATATGTGTGTATATATATTATATATATAATATATGTATATATTAATATAAAAACACACACACACACACACACACACACACATATATATATATATATATTAATCATTTTATCATATGATATAATTATATAGTACAAGTGTACAACCGCACAAGTTATTGTGTCATTTAATACAAATATTATAATTAGATAGTTTATAATTTGGAAATTGGAAATTGGAATCGTATATATCACATAATCATTAATCATTATATAATCATATGGTATATCTGCATAAGTTATTGTGTTATTTAATCAATACATTATAATTATATACTTTATTCTTATAAAACATATATGATGTATCACATGATCTTAGATCTAAGATAATATTAATATTAATTGTGAGATAATATGATCATAAAATTTAAGTATGAGTGTACGACCATTAGATCATATGAATTTATTACTTAGAGTTTGAGTATTTCGGTTTTCTTGCTTCTGTTTTTTGTAATTAGGCTTGGCCACTTGATCTGCCTGCTTGGATGTGAACTGAACTTTGATCCAGATCTTTTAGGTTGTGGATGTGAATTTTAGTCCAAACCTTCGAGTGGACTAAAATTAACTGAAAATTAGTCATAGGTTAGCGAAGGTTTTAGGTGATGTTGTATCCTTATAGCTTCGGCTATAATTTGCATTTTTAGAGCTTTGTGCTCCTGCAATGTACGACTGTAAGAGCATTATACTCATGATTATTATCAATGAAATTGGAATGTATTTATTTCAAAAAAAAAAAAAAGATTAATAATTAAGTAACTAATATGTTTCTTTTAATTTATACATTATAATCACAATTTACGGTAAATAAAAACTTAACAATTTGAATTTAAATCATATATCATGAATCGTGATAATAAGAAGTTAAGAACATATAATATAAGTATATAAGTTATAACAATTAACATTGACCCATAACCATTACCCATATAAATTAGATAATGATACAACCATATACCCATAAAAAGTATATAAATGTTTACATATAAAATATAATATATATTAATATTGACATTATATAATTGACCCGTGTTAAGCATTAACATTTTAACATATTAACTAAATAATACTATATGTAATATGATAATAGTGATTAGTGTGTGTAAGTGTGTGACATAAAGCATTAAAGCGTTTTACATTGTGATTTAAAAAATAATTAATCTACAATAATAAGAAAAAAAAATACGCGATTAAAAAAACACAATTTTTAAAATTGTAATTATTGAAATTAAAATAACAAACTTCCCTAAATAATACTACATAACACAATTTTTATTCATAATTCCCAAATTTTGAATTTTGAATTTGATATATGGAATATAATTATATTAGTGTAATCGTAGCCGTCCAAAATGTTTTGATGATCTAATAGCCGTTGGATGATATTAATGGATGACAACTATCAAGCATTTACTAAGAAAAATGTATATGGTGTAATAGAGACACCGTAAGCTTGCCTTGTTTGATCTAATCTGACGAGTAATATTAAATGTTGAAAACGTTTATATGATCAATGGATCATATTAAACAAGCACAGCAGATCAGAGTAGAAACAGCCACATGGGATACATTTTTGGTAAAACAAATCAAACCGTTAATATTTAAAATTTAATTATTTTTCCAAATCTAACGGTTGCAAATCAGAGAACCCAAATTTAACCTAAATCTGATCTCTATTCTCTCCGTTCTCTTCTCTCGAGTCTCGCCTCTCCTCTCACTGTCTCCACCATCCTCCTCGCCTCCTATCTCTGTTGCCGCTCCTACCACTACCCAGTGCCCTCAACAACAACCACCACCATCACCGCAGCAACCACACACCTTGACGCCTGGCGGAAGCTGAACGGATCGTGCCCGGTTTCCAGGAACTTGCCGCTGCCAACCCCGCTATCCACGCCGCTCTCGGAGGTCGTTTCACTCTTGCAGACTCGCAGTACGCCGCGGATCGGAGGCGGAGGAGGTGAGAAGATTTATGGGTTTTTCTTTTCTCTTTGGGTTATTTCTTTTTCCGTTTCTTCTTGGGTGGTCGGTGGTTTGGGGTTTCGCTACACGGGTGGTAATTACTGTGATTTTTTTTTGGGGGGGTTTTGTATTTTAGTTCTTGTTGGTTTTATTCATTGTTTTGGTTGATGGGAGAACTTGGGTGATTGACCCATTTTCTAAGAAATAGCTTAGTTGACCTTGTCGACCTTCTGGAAGGGAAAAAGTAGTGGATGTGGGAAAAGAGAAAACTTAAGATAAGAGCGTGTTGAAATCTGAAAAAAATGAAAGCAATACCCCTTGAATTCAAAGAAAGACAATAAAATATAAGGATTTGTGCGTTGGTCATCAAGACTTGGTTGTGCGTTGGTCATCAAGAATAACAACTTGGTTGTGCGTTGGTAAACTTAAGATTTGTGCGTTGGTCATCAAGAATAACAACTCACAGAAAATAGGTTGTTATTCTTTGGAAAATGAATGCGATGGATTACATCATTTGTAGAAAATATACTTAATTTTGCAACTAGACTTAGACTATTCCTAAAGACAATATTACATCCTAAAATAATCAAATGATTGAAGACTAAAGACTACTATTAACATAATTCTCTATACTTTTGCAACTAGACTTGGACTATAGAGGAGGAATATACTCCTAAAGAAGATATTATATAGTCAATGATAAATTACTATGTGGGGCTGATTGGGTGAGAGCAATGTATGGGCTAAAAAGAGGTGGTTCGGTAAGTTTTAATTTTTCCTAAATTATTTTTATTATTTTCAGTTTCTTAATATCTTGTATTTGAACTAATTACTTTGCATTTGTTATATTAGGTGGAGGATACGGATGATGATGAGATGGTGGAGATTGATCTGCCAGATGGAAAATAATTGTTATTGTACAATGTTGCATTTTAGTTGATTGTGTATGGAATTGTGAGGTGGAGTTTAATATGTTATGTTTGTTTAATGTTCTTAAACATTTTAGTTGATTCTGTATGGATAACCGTAATGTTGGGATTAATCTGTAATGTTTGTTTAATGTCTTTTAGCATTTTAGACTTTTAGTTGATTCTGTATGGATGACTGTAATGTTGGGATTAATCTGTAATGTTTGTTTAATGTTCTTTAGCATTTTAGTTGATTATGTTAGTTGATTGTGTATGGAATTGTAAGGTGGAGATTAATATGTAATGTTTGTTTAATATTCTTTAGCATTTTAGTTGATTATGTTAGTTGATTGTGTATGGAATTGTAAGGTGGAGATTAATATGTTATGTTTGCTTAATGTTTTTTAACATTTTAGTTGATTTTGTATGGATGATTGTAATGTTGGGATTAATATGTTGTATTTGTTTAATGTTCTTTAGCATTTTAGTTGATTTTGTTAGTTTTAATTGTAAGATTGACATTAATCTGATATGTTTGTTTAGTATTTTTTAGTATTTTAAGGTGCAAAATATTCTGGATGATTTTTGTAATTTAATACATTTAAATTACCCAAAAAAATAACAAAAAAACAAAGTCGAGCTCGAGCCAGGCTCGAGCTCGAGATCGAGCAAAATAGTCGATCTCGAGCTCGAGCTCGAGCAGGGTGCATACTCTGTCGAGCCGAGCTCGAGCAGCAAAGTCAGGCTCGACTCGAGCTCGAGCTCGAGCCTGACTCCAAAATAGATGAGCCGAGCCTGGACAGCCAAAGCTCGCCCAAGCTCGGCTCGTTTACAGCCCTATTAATAGATGAGAGAGTATTTGGATCTAGATAATGAAGATACATTTAAGACTCCTAGCTAAACTCCTCCATCCTTACCTTGTGTATGAGGAGATTGATTTGGATTTGATATGGACGTATCTGATTGCTTAGATAAGAAGATACCTGATGGCTTGTTAGGCTTATCCTTAACAGTTTATACTGATTGAAAAAACTATTTCTTTAATTGATTGGCATGTTTAAAACATGATTAACATGTTAGAAACATTGAGTTAATGTTCTAGAACCGTTCTCGACATGTTTTTCCAATTATGTTGATCGATTTGATTTTGTTTGATCATCCTAGAAGGTTTGTTTCTTTAATTATATATAACATTAGATGGAGGAAATACAAGCTTGGCCAAGTAAAAAAGTTGAGTAGCAAAGAACCAAATTTGAAGTCTTAAAGGCCTTGTTTGGCAAAGCCTTTTTTAAAAAAAATCAACGTAAAAACATTTCAACTTTTTTCACTTTTTATATTACACTATTTACTTTTTATTACCATTCAAATAAAAAAATCACCACAAAACAAAAAAAATTTCACTTTTTCATTTTATTTTTAACCAAACATTCTTACTTTTTTCTTTTTTTCACATTAATCTACATCAACTACAGTGATTAAGGGAAAAGGCTTTCAAACGAAGCCGCTAACCTCTTTTAGATAATTATGTCTGCTTCGATGATCTCAGATACTACAACATTTATAAAGCATACATTCAACTGCTAATAGGAGTTTTTACATTTTGCAAAATACACCAAACAACTAGCTTTCTCAGTACTGATCTACACAGCAACTCCCCCCACACCAAAAGCAGCTTTAAGAAACCTACACCATTACCAAACAAGCCCTACAGCTTCCCTCCATGCAAGGGTGTAGAAGAAGGATTCACCATAACCTGCGTAGTTTTCTTGGACATGAAAGCCTTAATCATCAAAGGCTTGAACTTCTCAGCACCCTTTACAATGCCCAGAAACAGAAGTCGATAAAAGGCAATCATCCCTAGCAAAACGGCAAGATCACCCCACTTGGAATAACCCATTTCAGCATGCCACGTGTTTCTCAGAATATCATCTCCATTTTGGTGATTGGGAAACATTTTCCCTCCAAACTCGTTTTTGAACATTCCTTGGTAGGCATACTTGTGAAAAGCGATTTCATGCAAAGGGTATTTCCACAATGGCTTTGGAATATCGTTTGGCAATCTGAAGAATCCACCGACCAAGATCATTAGGCCTTGAATTCCTGCACCAGTTATTATGCCCATGAGGTAATTGGGCACGATGCTTGCAACAATCATCATCAGGCTCTCCACCAGCATCATGCAAGCAAAAAGCACAAGAGCAAAGTAGAGAAAGAATTGTAGGCCGCTGCGAAGGCCAGGGAGGAAATAAGCAATTGCTCCAGGAATGACTGAAACCAGGACAAGGTATGGGAGAGCAGAGAGTGTGTTGCTGATTACAAATGCAGTAGCACCATAATGCCCGTTTAATCTCTCTCTTTCAAATATCTGGATCAAGGAGAAGTTGTGTATAATCAAGGAAAACTTTATAAAACTCCCTATAAACTTCTACTCGTTTTGACACTACCCTAAAGTTTAAGTCGTAAACTTTCAGTTTCTTTCAATTGCCTTATTCTGTTAGGATTTTCTATTATATTTTGTCAAAATTTCTAAAATACCATTTTTTTTTTTTTAATAAATTGAAATATGTTTTTTTCATCCTAGAATGTATTTTGAGAATTTTGACAATATTTAACAGAAAATTCTAATGAAATGAGATAATTGAAAGAAATTGAAAATTCGATACCCTTAATTGAGAGTTTTTGAATTTCAGGAAGTACTTTTAAAACATGTGAAAGTTCATGGGAGTTTTATGAAGTTTAACCTAAAATTTAAAAGAAATTTTCAAAATTTTATGACATTTTTTAACTTTTGGAGGGGCCAAAACCCCCAAGGCTACGTGCGGTTCTACCCCTACAAATAATGTTAGAAAACATTTAAATTTTGGATATTTCAAATGATGAATATCGGGTAGATACAAAGAAGTCAACTAGTTTAAGAAAGAATCATTTTCACTTAACAATAAATTGAGTGATGGAAAAGAGAGCTAGTCACTCGCATAAACCGGGGCTTTGGGCTCTATGAGACGCACTTTGCACTATGAGCAATTAAGGAGCTCTATTTTATTTTTGGAAATCAAAAGTTGACTAAAACTAGTCTTGATATTCTACTCTATAATGCATAACACTAAATAATTTTATTTTTTTAAATTATTAATAAATTATAATTTAATAATAATAATTGAAAAAATTACCTCACATTTTGAAAAACTCTAAAATTATTCTAATTATTCTAATCATCCCTATAATATTACTCGAAGTTGAGAGTGCATATACTGTTCCTCTAACCTTAACCATCTCGGTGAAAAAGAGTTTACCATGACTTCAAAGTTCGAACCCTTTAGGCCTTTACGCAGCCGCCCACAAATCATTGGTGGTGAGGTGAACAACTTTTGTGTTTCCCTTTTTCTTTTTTTTTTTCATTGATCATAATTGAAATCGTAAAAAAAATCAGAGTAAAAGGACAGGAATAGCTGTTTGTCAAAATAAATAAATAAATTAAAATTAAAAATTAAAAATCTATAAAATTTATTTTGTAGGCATGTTTGATAATTTTTAAAAAATAAATATTTTAAATTTTATTGCTTCAATATTTATCATATTTAAATAATGAAATCAAAATAATTTAATTTTAAATAAAATAAATCATTACTCATATTAAAATCCAATGACGAAGTTATATTTGAGATAAAAATTTTAATTTAATTTTTTCATATATGTTTTGTAGAGATATTTACATATTAAAAAAAAAAAAAAAAGAGGGAAATTTTATGATTTTTGGTAACCTATTATATCCCGTAAAGGCAACCGGGAACCTCGCGCCCCGACAAGCCAACCATGGTCCAGCTAATTGCCCAGTTTTGTCAATCGTAGTCCGTGAAAGGGTCCCACACACTCCCCACCATCAAACTTACGTGCTCTCGAGTCTCGGGACCACCAAAACACTGCTTATCCCAACATATAATGCATAACACTAAATATTCAATGGACGGAATCATGATATTCTACTCTATCCTAACTTCTTTTTTGTGGATATCTTTTTCTTTTATTTAAGAGAGCTTTTTTTCTTTTTGGTCAAAGTGGGAAAGGGAAAGTCAATAAAAGCTGCAACCAATAAAAAAAAAAAGTTGAAAATACCTTCATATCCTCCACAAAGGATGGAAATCCACCAATGGCCATGAATGTCAGAAATGAAGCTATAAAGGTCACCAGTGAACCTCTAGCCTGAAAGAATCAAAAGCACAAAAATATTATTCAATTTCAATCCTCTCAAGTAACCTTAATTTGCAAGAATAAAATGAAATTATATATTCTACGACCTGCACTGAGCCATCACCATCCCCAATATTGTAAAACACAGTACCAAGGCCTACAGCCAATGCAATATATATTGCTAGCCGCAGCCAATAGTAGCCCAGATCACGAAACATGTTCACAAAAGATCTTTTTGTCAGAACAAGACATTGATTAAGGAAGCTTGCACGCTTTCTCTTCCTCTCCATTTCTCCATAGCTCTGAAACACCAGAAAATATCAGACATATATATATATCGCATGTTTTCTATGTATGTATAAATATATAATAAGATATATGAAAGAGAAAAATAATAGTTTTTGGGTGTCAGTCTCTTTATGTCAGTTTTCACTTTTCAAGTGATAAGTTTTATCCCAAAATATCATTTACTATCATAACCATGAATCATGTCACACGTTCAGGTTACAATATATTAACTTATATTACATAATACAAAAGGTGTCTCTATTTATAAGGAAAAAGTGATAGGTGAATATAATAATCTAGAGTAAATAAAGAAGAGAATTAATTATAAACCTATAAGAAAACTAAAGGAAAAAGTACATACTTCTCACAAATTATCAATTGTGTCAATATTTTCCTGAACTATCAACAAATGTTAATGTTCTCCCTAAGGATAGCACAAAGACAAAAACATCTTTATAAATTAGAAAAAAAAAAAAATTAATTATTTTTTAAAATTCTTATAAATTGGTTTTTCTTTTTTTTTTTCTTTTTAATTTTTTTTATATATATTTTTTAAAAAATTAGAAAACAAATTTAAAAAATTAAAAAATATCCTTATAAATTGTTTTTTTTTTTTGACCTTTTAATTTTTTCTATATTTTTTTTTTCAAAAAGTAAAAAGTTTGATTTAAAAATTAATATATATTTTTAAAATATCCTTATAAATTGGATTTTTTTTCTTCCATTTCACTATTGTTTTTCAAAAAAAATTAAAAAATTAAAAATAATAATAATTTTTTAAAACATATCGGATATCCTTATAAATTGGATTTTTAAAAAAAAAAATTTCTTTTTTTTTTAAAAAAAAAAAGAAAATAATATAGGAAATATTATAACGGCCAAAAGTATAAATTAAACTATTAACTAATTTACTTGCTTACTTTCTTTTTTTTTTGAAAAATTTACTTGCTTACTTGTTTACGTATTTCAGCTACTTCCTTTGTTACTTGTTGCCGCCTGCCTGATGATTCATACGACCTAATAAGTATTTCAATTGCTTCCTCTGCGGATATTGCTCCAGGCACACCTTCTTCGATGTCCTAATAAAACAAAAAAAATTATAATCATTATAAAGATTCTTTTGTTCAATCTTTGTATTTTTTTGCTGTTCGAATTGCTAATAATTTGATTATTAAATGTGAGAGAGTTCTTATAGAGTTTATCTGCTCAAACAGGTCTCGAACAATTTGTTTCTGTTCAGACAAATAAACTCTCACATATTTACTGTTCAAATTATTAACAATCTAGATATAAAATTGTTCGGAGATTTGAAGTCTACATAAAGAGACTTTGAGCTCATTTGTATGGTATCATCTCTAAGAAAAGATCAAATATGAGGAAAATCTTACCTTGTCGAAATCCTTGTTGATGGTTTTCAGGTAGTGGTCGGATGGATTTTGGAGAGTAGGGCAGGGGAAACCACTTAGAGCGAAGAACTACGTACATAGAATTGGAAGAGTGGCTAATTAGTTGCGTATTCCATCTCTAATTAATATGCTCCAAAAATACTAAAACATTTGCCAAAACTTCATTTACACTCACAAAATATTGACGATTTTGCAATTATTAATTTCGAATTCTTCAAAAAAAAAAAAAAATTATTAATTTCGAATTATCAATTTTTACAATATCGGTATCCCAAGTTTTAATTCCTTTATTACCAAAAAACCAAAAAAGGGTTTTGGTCCCTTTTAATTTTACTCCAAAGGTTTAGAGTTAAATCAAACCGTAAAAAGATGAAATGTCTCTTATATCCTTGTAAAATTTATTAAAATACAAATTTATCCTTAATTAAAAAATTAAACAAAAAAAAATGTAAATCGTCATGGGTCACTACCCAATTTTAATATATTTTTTTAAAAAAAAAAAAATCAAAATGGGGTTATTTTAGACATTTCCGTACCCTCCATTAAGATTTAATAAAAAAATTATCATGTGGATGAAATTAAAAAGAGTTCATTAATTAATGAGATACCAACATTATAAAAATTGATAAGTTGAAGTTATAATTACAAAAAGGTGTTAAAATTAAAAAACATTACCTCATTTGCTGCAGAAGCAGGACCAAAGTAAACGGTTTTACCAGAAGACAGGAGACACAGATGGTGGAAGAGCTGAAAGACTTCACTGCTGGGCTGATGAATGGAGGCGACAATGGTTCTTCGGACCCCATCTCTCTGACCGAGTCGCGCTATTCGACTCATCACATAATAGGATGCCGCACTGTCGAGCCCACTCGTCGGCTCGTCCAGAAATAGAAGCTTCGGGCGCGTCAAGATCTCCATGCAAATGCTAACTCTCCTCTTCTGCCCGCCGCTGATGCCTTTCACTCCCCACCCACCGATTCTGGTGTTCACCGATTCCTGCAAACCCATCTCCCTCATCGTCGTGTCTGCTCTCTCCTTCTTCTCCGATTTAGTCATGGAGTCCGGTAGCTGGAGCTGAGCCGAGTAGTACACAGCTTCTCTCACCGTCAAAGTCATCATCAGAGTGTCATCTTGTGTTACGTACGCCTAAATCCAACACAATTGAAGATTATTAGATTTTCAATTTTTTATTGATGTTAAATTATTAATTATTTTAAAAGTTTAGATTAATAATTTTATTTTGTTTTATATTTTGTTAGTGGTCGGGTGGGATTTTAGTTTTGATGGGCCAAGTTTAAATAGGGTATAATGAAGCATGCTAGATATAGATTGGTCAGGATTTGAGTTGTAATATTTTTAAAATATTTATATATATATATATATATATATATATATATATATAAAGTGAAGTCAAATTTAAATTATTAAAAAAATTATAATAACATTTTATCCAATCGTCTACCCTTGCATCGGACCTAACCCATTACCCATGGTGGGTGGCCCGGTAGGCAGTGGGCAGCCCGCTAAAAATGGTCATCATTTCCTAGAATACACACCCACAAAGTCCAAAATCAGGAGTTTGAGTGAGGAAAATAGTAAACCCTCTCTCTCTCTCTATCTCTCTCAATCCGCCCCCGGAAAGGAGGTAATGCAGTAAATCGAGTTTGGTGGAGGTAAAATTAAAAAAATTTAAGGGTTAAGTTTTTTAAATTTTTTGAGAAAACGCAGTTCCGCCCCCGGAAAGGAGGTATGGCTTTCATCCGCCTCCTCCTCTCTATCCCGCGGTCTCTTTCCCCTTCCTTTCTCTTCCTCTTGATTTTCTCTGTTTTTTTCATTTTTCCTTGTATATATCCCTCTCAACATAGCGCTAGCTGGTTCCCTCTCCGATGCACTTCGTTGGGTTTTCCCTCGCTCTCCACCATAACACCGCCGATCTCAACCTTCTCTCCACCCTCCATCTGTCCTACGCTGCTCAACACCGAAAAATGACGAGATTTATAGACTTGAATATCCAAAATTACTTGCAATTGGGTCCCGTGACCCTTACTTTGTTTTACTAACCGCTTTGCGCGTCCCTTTAGATAGATCCAAGTATTTTTTGACCAATTTCTTACGATTTGGTTATTTTTCATGCACTGTATTTTTTGTTTTGAATTTGTTATTGAGGAACCAATCCTTTTTCGGTATTTTCTTATTTACTTAGAAGAAAAATAAAATAAATAAATAAGTCATCCACTTGGAAAAAGAAGTAAAAAAAAAAAAAATTGCATGGACCAGCGATTATCTTCTTTCCATACCGAAGTTCCATAAGCGAGGACCTGCTTATGACCATTGATCAGAATTTCTCCTGTTTGCCTTATGTTTGAGCTCAACCTCCCTGCAATATCAACAATACAAGCAATTATAGTCTTTACAGAGTATATATATATATATATATATATATACACACAATATAACGACTATATATGATATTATTTCCAATTATTATCATATATCATAATCATCATAGTCCTTTTTATTCACCTCTAAAAGCAAGAGTTCAGGCAAAGCTCACAAGTAAAGTAAACCTCTTATACCACTCTTTTATATTCCACAATGTTATGAAAAAGACCCGCTATGCCAAATATATATATAGAGAACTTGTTTTGGAGGAAGTTTAAAAAATACTTGTTAGTACCGAAAAACCGTTTAATTAATACATCAAAGCAAAAACAAAACAGATCAGTTTGGCATAAAACAAGCCTGGAAGCTTTTTCTCAAAAACATATTTCGGACTTTTTATATAAACAAAAGCTTTATTTTTCAAACAGGGTCTTACGTTACCTAAACGCAAGCAAATATTCTGTGTGTTTGTAATATGTAAATGCTCATACCGGCCAATGCATCAAGAAGCGTGGACTTGCCGCAACCGGAAGGACCCATTATGGCGAGAAGCTCTCCGGGTCGGGCATGACCGGTTAGACCCTGAAGGATCGATTTCGTGCCATTTTTTCCGTTGGAAACAGTCACGTATAGATCCTCCCATGTCAGGAAAACACCATCCTCCGACCGCCTCTGAACCGTCGCCGTTTTAAAAGCATCAACGCCTCTTTTGTTTTGAACCGGATTCCTGGTTTCCATTTCTAATGCGACGTTGATTTCTGAGTCGGTGTTGGGATGGAGAGTGGAGGGAAAAAGAGACGCCATGAAGATGAAGATGAAGATGATAGAGAGAGAGAGAGATGGGCAGTGAAGAGGAAAGGGGTTGTGTTGTGTATATATAAGCTTTAGATTATATTAGGAAAAAAAAAAAATTAAGATGCTTAGCTTAGGTTAGGCAAATTAGCGGTGAGATGGTGGAAGACAGAATGATGATTGGACAAATGAAGGTGAAGGCATATCTTTAATTTCTTTGTGGGAAGTGGGCCTCATATTTTGACAAATATCATCTCTTGCTTGGAAGCTTCATTAAGTGATGTCACTTATGTGACATCATTTATTCATTTACATATGATCTAATCAGATTTTTACTATATTTTTATTTTATAATGTTGATATAATAGTTTTAATCAATTTTTTTTTAATTTTTAAATTAAGAGTTGATTAAGACTGTCATGTTAGCATTGTGAAATAATTGTGAAAGAAAAATGTGACTGCTAGTATAGCTAATGTACATGCATTTTGAAGTACTTATTTAATTTGAAGTGTATACTTACTAATGTAATAGTGAAAATTATTATTAAATTTTGAATGTATTACCATTGAATCCAAAATTCAATAATAGCTACGTCAGAAAGCCTATGATAGAGAGAGAGTAAGCACGCTTCTAACATTTTTTTTTCTAAGCCAAAAAAGGTAAGTGATGGAAACTAACTGTGGCTAGATCATAGAGTAGAAAGTCGCATGAGATGGGTTTAGACAGTGAGAATCTCATGTCTTTTCTCAAGTCTGATTAAGTCATAGCATATCCAAATTCCACCAAGACATTATCAATGAGAACTAAAATGATAGACACTAATTAGACACATAAATTCCTTTTGCAAGATTTGAAGCAATGTCATGTAACATTCTTTCTTTTATTCAAATACCAACTTTTGAATATTGAAATCGAAAAAGCACATTTTAAAGGAGTTTAACTTTTCAAATATAAATGTTACTATATATGACTAAAAAGTGAGGTAGAGACTAGAGTAATTTTAGGTGGCTTACTTGTGTTCTACTTATGTCTTACTAAAAATGATGTGGCTATTAAAATTACTATTGTGCTTGTGACGGATCATTATTGAATTTTGAGCAAAAGTGATTTTAATAGGCACATTATTCTTAATGGAATACAAATATAACACAAGTAGGCCACACAATGATTTTCTTTTGTACTTATAAATTTATTATTTTACCTTTACTCTTTGTTCATCATGATTTAGTTAGATAAAGTTATTTTTGTCTTTTGATATTTTTTTAGATTGTGAAACTACTAATTTGACATTCCTGAATCTAATGAATTTAAAAAGTTGTCGGAATATTTTTGTCTTTTCCATTTAAATTATCATTTTGCCCTCTGAGTATGTAAAGAGTCAAACTTTTTGAAAAAGGTTTTTTGGTCTTTTATGAAGGAAGCTTCAAAAGAAATTAATGGGCGGAAGGAATGGACAAGAAAGAAAAGCAATTTTTTTTTTTTTTTTAGTTGCTACAAAGAAGTGTACAGAAGTCAAAAACAAAATTTACCTAAAACAATTTTTGTATTCAGAGAAAGAATGGAGGTGAAAGGAGTCAAAAACAAAATCTTCAATTTTTTTGTCAAAATTACCAACTCTTTTAGAGAGATGCTAAGATACATCTACCAACTCTATCACCAACCTCCTGGATTTTCGGCTAAAAAAGTAAAAATCAAGGGTCTTTGGTCGCGAAAGATATAAGTGAGACTCAGATAAAAACCAAAAATAAATTCCCATCCTTTTGCTATTGCTGAAGAGAGAAGCAGCTGTTCATCACAAACTCTCTCCACTGTAAGGTATATTTTTCTCTTCGATTGTAATTCTTTGCTCTAAAATATATGAAAATAACTTTTATAAGGTTATGGCATAAATCAAGTCTTTTGTGCTCTTCGATAAGAAGTTGACACATCAACCTCGAATAAGAAAAGTAAATGCACTGAAAACACCGGATCTAACCTCTAAAATTCCTCATCTACACGAATTTCATTAAAAAAACCTATCTTCAAATTTTCTCTTATCACCACTGAGAAAACTCCACCGGCACCACCCAGGCTAACCCCACTGCTTGGCCGTTAAAGTTCATGTGCTATGATGAACATTAAAATGTGCTCCTGGGCAATATATGGATCTTGGAGAGATTATTGTTCTTGGTTTTGCATATCAAGTCACATTGTTTTCCTCTGCAATCCAATTGAAAATTTTCTCTGTTGACATAATTGGTCAATTCCACTTAACATTTAGTTATTTATAAAATAATCCGCTTTTGCTTTTGCTTTTGCCCATGTGCAGGAAGAAGAAAGAAATTAGGAAGAACATGCTCTCTTTGCTCAGAAAAATTGCAGACCTTCCAAATTCGGAGATTGTGGACCAAAAATGAGTTCACCCAATCAGTTGAAAGAAACAAAAATCAAGGCATAGAAAAAAAATATAAAAAATAAAAAAAGAAAGAGAGGTTTTTCTATGAAATTGTCGGAGATGAAGGATTTTTGGAGGAAAGATCCAGTGTTTTGAGAGTATATGCATTTCTTGTTTCAAGTAATGTGTTAACTTCTTATTCAAGGGTACAAAAGGCTTGATTTATATCACAATCTTACGAGATTGATTAAGAAACTGTGATGGATAAGAATCACAAAGGAATGGGAAATGATGAGGCTAGTCTTCATTGCCGCTATTCTTTTGACTTACTTTTCCAAGTCTTGAGTGGGTTTAGTCGTCCTTTGCTTTCTCCGCAACGAATTTGAATGAAAGGACGAAGACTAAGACTATATATATATATATGCTTTCAAAGACTTCGAGAAGAGGGGGTAGAGATTCCGTGCAATATATTTTATTCGAACGGTTGAGATCGTAAGAGTAAGTTAATGAGGATTTACAAATTGATTTTTCTAATTTAGTTGAATTTTAATCAGAAAAGAACTTTCATTACATCTTTAAAAATAAGGCAAAAGTACACTTTACCCCCTCAAAGTTTGGGGCGATTTTCAATTCAACTTTCAATGTTTCAATTTTTGCAATGCACCCTCCCAAACTTGTAAATTTTTTTCAATTCGGCCAATGTCATCTCAAAATTCTCATATTGCCCCTAATTTATTTTTTTATTTTTTATAAAAAAAATTTGAAAAAAAAAATATTTTGGGTGTCCGTAGCCACCCCTTTGGCCATTTGGCCATTTTTGCACCCCCAAATTTTCTTCATTTTTTTTTTATAAAAAATAAATAAAAAAATTAGAGGCAATATAAAAATTTTGAGATGATATTGGTCGAATTGAAAAAAATTTGCAAGTTTGGGGGAGTGCATTGCAAAAATTGAAATATTAGTGGTCGAATTGAAAATCGCCCCAAACTTTGGGGGGGCTAAAGTGTAATTTTCCCTAAAAATAAAGACTCATGATTTCTATCGGAATGTAGTGTAAAACTCTTTTTTGCGGCCTTTAATAAAAATTTGATACATTAGGCAAAAATATCAAATACAATGGAAAAAAAAAGTGTTATATTTTTAATTCAAGTCAACTCTATGAACTTTTTCATTCATTTTAACCCAGCGCCAATTCCCGAACGCCCCACTCACTTCTAAGTTTCTGACACCGGAGTTTATAAAATTAACTAAGATAGTAGTTATGTGAGTTTTAAAGTACTCGCAAGTGCACGAGTCGTTTGCAATATAGTTTATGTAAGTGCGAGGTCAAATTCACAGGGAATTGTATCGTGAAAGTCAATTTTTATCTAAACTAATTCTATCTTAACCTAGTTCCAAATTGTTTTTTATTTTGAAAATAAACAAACATAAACTAAATAAAATAAAAATAATCACAAGATAAAAATACTAAAGTTGTGGAATCCACACCCACCAAGTCGAAACAACACATTCATGTTCATCAATAAAATCTTAAGTTCTCACAAATACAAACCTATGTATGTCTTGCTATGCTTCACAAATCAATCAAAAGATCTAATGTAAACATCTATTGTACAAAATCACAAAAGATATTCGGATTTAACTAAATCATCAATTGTATCCGTCAGACAATAAACAAATAGATATCTAATTTTATTTTAATCAAGATCCAAGCAAACAATTATATTAAATTCTCCTAAAACATCACATGTATCCGAGAATCACAATAGATATCCAAAAGTAGTTTCAATAATTGAATTAAAGCAAAACAATTGAAACTTTAAAAACCCATAAAATCATAATAATATTGCCTTACAAAAATGTTATCGTTCTTCATCGGTGGGGCTTCATCCTTAACCTTAGTTGATAATTTAGTTCCACATAATTATTGAAAATAAATCTAAACCTAAGGAAAACTAAACTAAAGAGAGAAAAACTGTAGAAAATTGGACTTTGTCACCAATCTCCTCTTCTTGAAGCTTAACATTGTATTTATAGGGGCTTCTAGGATTTAAAACCCTAAAATCGGCGCTTAAATGAGTTTCTGACAGGTCATTGTGCTTGATCGCACACTAGTTACACTTGAGCGCACTCGAGTATGAGTTTTCTCATGTAGCGCATGTGTGCTCGCGCGCTGGTGCGACTCTTGGCCGTGGGTGCACTCGATCCAATGGCCAGTGCACTCAAGCGCACCAACGCATGTAGAACCTTTTGCTGCGCATTTGTGCTCACGTGATACTGCTCCTTGGTGGCTTTCTTCTAAAACTCGGTATTTTTCATTTTAAATGTAATGTTTTCCTTCAACAACCTAAAAACACTAAAAACATAAAACTAACACAAAGCATTAGATTACGACACAGTTAAAGGCTTAACTAATGTAAATTAAGGGGTCTAAATGTGCAATACTTGGCACACATCAAGTAGCTTTGGTAATTTTGTCGATGGTTTTGTCAATGAGTATTTTGCCTAAGAGATGTTTTATCAAGAAAAAGAACATTATTTGGTGTGGAGGCAGCGGCGGAGCCAAAATCTTCTTATTGTAGGGGTGGGATGTAAGACTAATATTTAAGTAATATAAAATAATATTATATTATACTATAGTTTTTTTTTTTTTCGTTATTTCAAAGTTTGAAACACTTAGAAAAAATATTGCATGTCAAATTAATTGCTTTTAATATTTAATTATTTATTAATAATATGTAATTATTTTTGAGTTATTTTATTTAACGATTAGAAAACATATTCACATTAATTGATAGAAGACCACTCTTTATCAAATTGTATTTTTCTTATGGGCTAAATACTAAATACTTCCTGCGGTTTCATAACTTTATTTTTTCCCCCCTAAGGTTTCATTTTTATCATAGGAGATCCCTGTGGTTTTGATAATAGATCAAATTAGTCATTCTGTCAGTTGACTTAACGGAATTCCACATGAACCAATCAAATGTTAACATGTGGCACCCACTTAATTTTTTTTTTTTTTAATTTTTTTTAAATTAAAAAATGGTCACTTCATCTCAGTCAATGGGTGGGTTCGCCACCCCTGTAAAGACTAATTGGTGTGGGTTTCTGCCACCCTGCTAGAGTTGGTGGTCAAACCACCCCCAATGGTGGTTGGGGGTGTTTCACACCCCCCAGGCTCCATGGGGTGGGCCTGAGCCACTCCCAAGACTCCACTCTGGGGTGGTTTCGACCACCCCCCTGGCCACCCCAAATTTTTTTTTCCTTTATATATATATATATATATATATATATATACACTAAATACATTTTTTTAATTTTAACAAAAATTAAGTGGATGCCACGTGTTAACATTTGATTGGTCCACGTGAAATTCCGTTAAGTCAACTGACAGAATGACTAATTTGGTCTATTATCAAAACCACATGGACCTCCTGTGATAAAAATGAAACTCTAGAAAATAAAAAATAAAATTATAAAACCCCATAAAGTATTTAGTATTTAACCCATTTTGTCCTCTTAAGAGTGGCCGTGTAGGCTAAAAAAAAAGAAAAAAAAGAAGGAAAGTGGGTCTATGATATTCCACATAGAGAGAGAAAGTTCCAGAGTGGAGAAACAAACTGTTTGAGAAAAATAGCATTGTCATTTTATCTCAAGGCAGTGTCATTTGACTCATACGTCATAATGATCTAACATTAATACAACCATGTAGATAACCTAACATTTAATGATCTTTAATTATATATAACATTACATGGAGGAAATACAAGCTTGGCCAAGTAAAAAAGTTGAGTAGCAAAGAACCAAATTTGAAGTCTTAAGGCTTTGTTTGGCAAATCTTTTTTTTTTAAAAAAAAAATCAACATAAAAACATTTCAACGTTTTTCACTTTTTATTACTATTTAAATAAAAAAATCATCACAAAATAAAATTTTTTCACTTTTTCATACCATTTTTTTTATTTTTTTTTAATCAAACATTCTTACTTTTTTTCTTTTTTCCACATTAATCTATATCACGTACAGGGCTTAAGGGAAAAGGCTTTCAAACAAAGCCGCTAGCATCTTTTAGATAATTATGTCTGCTTCGATAATCTCAGACACTACAACATTTATAAAGCATGCATTCAACTGCTAATACTAGTTTTTACATTTTGCAAAATACACCAAACAGCTAGCTTTCTCAGCTACTGATCGATCTACACAGCAACTCCCCCCACACCAAAAGCAGCTTTAAGAAACCTACACCATTACCAAACAAGCCCTACAGCTTCCCTCCATGCAAGGGTGTAGAAGAAGGATTCATCATAACCTGCGTATTTTTCTTTGACATGAAAGCCTTAATCATCAAAGGCTTGAACTTCTCGGTACCCTTTACAATGCCCAGAAACAGAAGTCGATAAAAGGCAATCATCCCTAGCAAAACGGCAAGATCACCCCACTTGGAATAACCCATTTCAGCATGCCACGTGTTTCTCAGAATATCATCTCCATTTTGGTGATTGGGAAACATTTTCCCTCCAAACTCGTTTTTGAACATTCCTTGGTAGGCATACTTGTGAAAAGCGATTTCATGCAAAGGGTATTTCCACAATGGCTTTGGAAGATCGTTTGGCAATCTGAAGAATCCACCGACCAAGATCATTAGGCCTTGAATTCCTGCACCAGTTATTATGCCCATGAGGTAATTGGGCACGATGCTTGCAACAATCATCATCAGGCTCTCCACCAGCACCATGGAAGCAAAAAGCACAAGAGCAAAGTAGAGAAAGAATTGTAGGCCGCTGCGAAGGCCAGGGAGGAAATAAGCAATTGCTCCAGGAATGACTGAAACCAGGACAAGGTATGGGAGGGCAGAGAGTGTGTTGCTGATTACAAATGCAGTAGCACCATAATGCCCGTTTAATCTTTCTCTTTCAAATATCTGGATCAAGGTTGAAGAAAAGTTTAAGAGAAGTTGTATATAATCAGGGGCGGGACTAGAATTTTAGGAGAAGGCGGGGGACAAAACTAAAAAAAAAATAAAATTTTTGGGGTAAAAATTAATTTTGGAAGGTACATTTCATAAAGATACTTAAAGTTTAAGGCAAAGTTTATAAAACTCCCTATAAACTTTTACTTAAGTTTGACACTACATACCTTAAAGTTTAACATTACGTACCTCAAAGTTTAAAAACTCTCGACTAAGAGCCTGTTTGAGATTGTGTTTGAGAAATAGTGTTTTTAAGTCAAAAAAAGCTTTTGAGCAAAAGCTTCATTTACTAAGAGCATGTTTGAGATTGCGTTTAAGAAATCTTGTTTTTAAGTCAAAAAAAGCTTTTAAGCAAAAGCTTCATTTTTAAGCTTTTGCCAAAAGTGTTTTTTTGGCCATTTTGAGGCTTTTTGGACCCTTAAAAACGCTTTTAATTTATTTGACCAAACGGGTACTTTTTTCTTCAAACGGACTTTTTGAGTGTTAAAAACACTTTTACACCCCTTAATCCCAAAAAGACCCCAAGGGTATTGAGCTTTGAATTTCTTTCAATTACCTTCTTTTGTTATGATTTTTTGTTAAATTTTGACAAAATTTTCAAAATGCCAATTGTTTTTTAATAAAAATAAATAAAAAATTGAAAATATGTTTTCTTTTTATAAAAAAAAAAAACATATGAATCTTTATAATTTTTATTATATTTTATTTAAAAAAAACAAAGGTATTTTGAGAATTTTGACAATATGTAACTGAAAATTCTAATGGAATGTAATAATTAAAAGAAATTGAAAGTCCAATACTCTTAATTGAGAGTTTTGTGAATTTCGGGGGTAGTTTAAAAATATGTGAAAGTGAAGGAGAGTTTTATTAAGTTTTACCTAAAATTTAAAAGAAATTTTCAAAATTTTATGACATTTTTTAACTTTTGGAGGGGCTAAAACCCCCCAAGGCCAGGGGTGGCTCCCCCGCTGCATATAATGTTAGAAAACATTTAAATTTTGAGTATTTCGAATGATTTATATTGGCAAGAAGCAAAGAAGTCAACTATTTTTTTTTAAAAAAAAAACATTCTCACTTAACAATAAATTGAGTAATAAAAAAGAGGGCTAGCCGCGGGCATAAACCGGGGCTATGAGAAGCTATGAGCAATTAAGAAGCTCTATTTTATTTTGGAAATCAAAAGTTGACTACAAATAGTTCCTAACTTCTTTTTTGTGGATATCTTTTTCTTTTATTTAAGAGAGCTTTTTTTATTTTTGGTCAAAGTGGGAAAGGGAAAGTCAATAAAAGCTGCAACCAATAAAAAAAAAAAGTTGAAAATACCTTCATATCCTCCACAAAGGATGGAAATCCACCAATGGCCATGAATGTCAGAAATGAAGCTATAAAGGTCACCAATGAACCTCTAGCCTGAAAGAATCAAAAGCACAAAAATATTATTCAATTTCAATCCTCTCAAGTAACCTTAATTTGCAAGAATAAAATGAAATTATATATTCTACGACCTGCACTGAGCCATCACCATCCCCAATATTGTAAAACACAGTACCAAGGCCTACAGCTAATGCAATATATATTGCTAGCCGCAGCCAATAGTAGCCCAAATCACGAAACATGTTCACAAAAGATCTTTTTGTCAGAACAAGACAT
>NC_081544.1:9817597-9879539 GCF_901000735.1 Corylus avellana | reverse complement strand
TTGTCCTACGCTGCTCTCAACATCGAAAAATGACGAGATTTATAGACTTGAATATCCAAAATTACTTGTAATTGGGTCCTGTGACCCTTTGTTTTACTAACCACTTTGTGCACTGTATTCTTTGTTTTGAATTTGTTATCGACAATCAACCCTTTTTCGGTATTTTCTTATTTAATTAGAAGAAAAAAAAATAAAAAAAAATAAAAAAGTCATCCACTTGGAAAAAGAAGTCAAAAAAAAAAATAAATAAATAAAATTGCATGGACCAGCGATTATCTTCTTTCCATACCGAAGTTCCATAAGCGAGGACCTGCTTACGACCATTGATCAGAATTTCTCCTGTTTGCCTTATGTTCGAACCCAACCTCCCTGCAATATCAACAATACAAGTAATTATAGTCTTACAGAGTATAATACCATATATATAGAACGACTATGTATGATATTATTTCCAATTATTATCATATATCATAGTCCTTTATATTCACGTCTATAATAAGCAAGAGTTCAGGCAAAGCTCACAAGTAAAGTAAACCTTTTATACCACTCTTTTATATTCCACAATGTTACGTAAAAGACCAGCTATGCCAAATATAGAGAACTTGTTTTGGAGGAAGTTTAAAAAATACTTTTTAGTACCAAAAAACCGTGTCAAACAAAAAATTTGTCTGTTCCATAAAGTTTAAAAATATTTCTTTGATTTTATTTTTTTAATCTAAAAAAACCAAACTTATTTTTTGAAAAAACTTTTTTTCAAAGCAACTCTCTCTGATTTTAAAAAACCAAACGTTACCTAAACGCAAGCAAATATTCTGTGTTTTTGTAATATGTAAATGCTCATACCGGCCAATGCATCAAGAAGCGTGGACTTGCCGCAACCGGAAGGACCCATTATGGCGAGAAGCTCTCCGGGTCGGGCATGACCGGTTAGACCCTGAAGGATCGATTTCGTGCCATTTTTTCCGTTGGAAACAGTCACGTATAGATCCTCCCATGTCAGGAAAACACCATCCTCCGACCGCCTCTGAACCGTCGCCGTTTTAAAAGCATCAACGTCTCGTTTGTTTTGAACCGGATTCCTGGTTTCCATTTCTAATGCGACGTTGATTTCTGAGTCGGTGTTGGGATGGGGAGTGGAGGGAAAAAGAGACGCCATGAAGATGAAGATGAAGATGATAGAGAGAGAGAGAGAGATGGGCAGTGAAGAGGAAAGGGGTTGTGTTGTGTATATATAAGCTTTAGATTATATTAGGAAAAAAAAAAAATTAAGATGCTTAGCTTAGGTTAGGCAAATTAGCGGTGAGATGGTGGAAGACAGAATGATGATTGGACAAATGAAGGTGAAGGCATATCTTTAATTTCTTTGTGGGAAGTGGGCCTCATATTTTGACAAATATCATCTCTTGCTTGGAAGCTTCATTAAGTGATGTCACTTATGTGACATCATTTATTCATTTACATATGATCTAATCAGATTTTTACTATATTTTTATTTTATAATGTTGATATAATAGTTTTAATCAATTTTTTTTTAATTTTTAAATTAAGAGTTGATTAAGACTGTCATGTTAGCATTGTGAAATAATTGTGAAAGAAAAATGTGACTGCTAGTATAGCTAATGTACATGCATTTTGAAGTACTTATTTAATTTGAAGTGTATACTTACTAATGTAATAGTGAAAATTATTATTAAATTTTGAATGTATTACCATTGAATCCAAAATTCAATAATAGCTACGTCAGAAAGCCTATGATAGAGAGAGAGTAAGCACGCTTCTAACATTTTTTTTTCTAAGCCAAAAAAGGTAAGTGATGGAAACTAACTGTGGCTAGATCATAGAGTAGAAAGTCGCATGAGATGGGTTTAGACAGTGAGAATCTCATGTCTTTTCTCAAGTCTGATTAAGTCATAGCATGTCCAAATTCCACCAAGACATTATCAATGAGAACTAAAATGATAGACACTAATTAGACACATAAATTCCTTTTGCAAGATTTGAAGCAATGTCATGTAACATTCTTTCTTTTATTCAAATACCAACTTTTGAATATTGAAATCGAAAAAGCACATTTTAAAGGAGTTTAACTTTTCAAATATAAATGTTACTATATATGACTAAAAAGTGAGGTAGAGACTAGAGTAATTTTAGGTGGTTTACTTGTATTCTACTTGTGTCATACTAAAAATGATGTGGCTATTAAAATTATCATTGTGCTTGTGACGGATCATTATTGAATTTTGATCAAAGGTGATTTTAATAGTCACATTATTCTTAATGGAATACAAATATAACACAAGTAGGCCACACAATGATTTTCTTTTGTACTTATAAATTTATTATTTTACCTTTACTCTTTGTTCATCATGATTTAGTTAGATAAAGTTATTTTTGTCTTTTGATATTTTTTTAGATTGTGAAACTACTAATTTGACATTCCTGAATCTAATGAATTTAAAAAGTTGTCGGAATATTTTTGTCTTTTCCATTTAAATTATCATTTTGCCCTCTGAGTATGTAAAGAGTCAAACTTTTTGAAAAAGGTTTTTTGGTCTTTTATGAAGGAAGCTTCAAAAGAAATTAATGGGCGGAAGGAATGGACAAGAAAGAAAAGCAATTTTTTTTTTTTTTTTAGTTGCTACAAAGAAGTGTACAGAAGTCAAAAACAAAATTTACCTAAAACAATTTTTGTATTCAGAGAAAGAATGGAGGTGAAAGGAGTCAAAAACAAAATCTTCAATTTTTTTGTCAAAATTACCAACTCTTTAGAGAGATGCTAAGATACATCTACCAACTCTATCACCAACCTCCTGGATTTCCGGCTAAAAATCAAGGGTCTTTGGTCGCGAAAGATATATAAGCGAGACTCAGATAAAAACCAAAAATAAATTCCCATCCTTTTGCTATTGCTGAAGAGAGAAGCAGCTGTTCATCACAAACTCTCTCCACTGTAAGGTATATTTTTCTCTTCGATTGTAATTCTTTGCTCTAAAATATATGAAAATAACTTTTATAAGGTTATGGCATAAATCAAGTCTTTTGTGCTCTTCGATAAGAAGTTGACACATCAACCTCGAATAAGAAAAGTAAATGCACTGAAAACACCGGATCTAACCTCTAAAATTCCTCATCTACACGAATTTCATTAAAAAAACCTATCTTCAAATTTTCTCTTATCACCACTGAGAAAACTCCACCGGCACCACCCAGGCTAACCCCACTGCTTGGCCGTTAAAGTTCATGTGCTATGATGAACATTAAAATGTGCTCCTGGGCAATATATGGATCTTGGAGAGATTATTGTTCTTGGTTTTGCATATCAAGTCACATTGTTTTCCTCTGCAATCCAATTGAAAATTTTCTCTGTTGACATAATTGGTCAATTCCACTTAACATTTAGTTATTTATAAAATAATCCGCTTTTGCTTTTGCTTTTGCCCATGTGCAGGAAGAAGAAAGAAATTAGGAAGAACATGCTCTCTTTGCTCAGAAAAATTGCAGACCTTCCAAATTCGGAGATTGTGGACCAAAAATGAGTTCACCCAATCAGTTGAAAGAAACAAAAATCAAGGCATAGAAAAAAAATATAAAAAATAAAAAAAGAAAGAGAGGTTTTTCTATGAAATTGTCGGAGATGAAGGATTTTTGGAGGAAAGATCCAGTGTTTTGAGAGTATATGCATTTCTTGTTTCAAGTAATGTGTTAACTTCTTATTCAAGGGTACAAAAGGCTTGATTTATATCACAATCTTACGAGATTGATTAAGAAACTGTGATGGATAAGAATCACAAAGGAATGGGAAATGATGAGGCTAGTCTTCATTGCCGCTATTCTTTTGACTTACTTTTCCAAGTCTTGAGTGGGTTTAGTCGTCCTTTGCTTTCTCCGCAACGAATTTGAATGAAAGGACGAAGACTAAGACTATATATATATATATGCTTTCAAAGACTTCGAGAAGAGGGGGTAGAGATTCCGTGCAATATATTTTATTCGAACGGTTGAGATCGTAAGAGTAAGTTAATGAGGATTTACAAATTGATTTTTCTAATTTAGTTGAATTTTAATCAGAAAAGAACTTTCATTACATCTTTAAAAATAAGGCAAAAGTACACTTTACCCCCTCAAAGTTTGGGGCGATTTTCAATTCAACTTTCAATGTTTCAATTTTTGCAATGCACCCTCCCAAACTTGTAAATTTTTTTCAATTTGGCCAATGTCATCTCAAAATTCTCATATTGCCCCTAATTTATTTTTTTATTTTTTATAAAAAAAAATTTGAAAAAAAAAATATTTGGGGTGTCCGTAGCCACCCCTTTGGCCATTTGGCCATTTTTGCACCCCTAAATTTTCTTCATTTTTTTTTTATAAAAAATAAATAAAAAAATAAAAAAATTAGAGGCAATATGAAAATTTTGAGATGATATTGGTCGAATTGAAAAAAATTTGCAAGTTTGGGGGGGTGCATTGCAAAAATTGAAATATTAGTGGTCGAATTGAAAATCGCCCCAAACTTTGGGGGGGCTAAAGTGTAATTTTCCCTAAAAATAAAGACTCATGATTTCTATCGGAATGTAGTGTAAAACTCTTTTTTGCGGCCTTTAATAAAAATTTGATACATTAGGCAAAAATATCAAATACAATGGAAAAAAAAAGTGTTATATTTTTAATTCAAGTCAACTCTATGAACTTTTTCATTCATTTTAACTCAGCGCCAATTCCCGAACGCCCCACTCACTTCTAAGTTTCTGACACCGGAGTTTATAAAATTAACTAAGATAGTAGTTATGTGAGTTTTAAAGTACTCGCAAGTGCACGAGTCGTTTGCAATATAGTTTATGTAAGTGCGAGGTCAAATTCACAGGGAATTGTATCGTGAAAGTCAATTTTTATCTAAACTAATTCTATCTTAACCTAGTTCCAAATTGTTTTTTATTTTGAAAATAAACAAACATAAACTAAATAAAATAAAAATAATCACAAGATAAAAATACTAAAGTTGTGGAATCCACACCCACCAAGTCGAAACAACACATTCATGTTCATCAATAAAATCTTAAGTTCTCACAAATACAAACCTATGTATGTCTTGCTATGCTTCACAAATCAATCAAAAGATCTAATGTAAACATCTATTGTACAAAATCACAAAAGATATTCGGATTTAACTAAATCATCAATTGTATCCGTCAGACAATAAACAAATAGATATCTAATTTTATTTTAATCAAGATCCAAGCAAACAATTATATTAAATTCTCCTAAAACATCACATGTATCCGAGAATCACAATAGATATCCAAAAGTAGTTTCAATAATTGAATTAAAGCAAAACAATTGAAACTTTAAAAACCCATAAAATCATAATAATATTGCCTTACAAAAATGTTATCGTTCTTCATCGGTGGGGCTTCATCCTTAACCTTAGTTGATAATTTAGTTCCACATAATTATTGAAAATAAATCTAAACCTAAGGAAAACTAAACTAAAGAGAGAAAAACTGTAGAAAATTGGACTTTGTCACCAATCTCCTCTTCTTGAAGCTTAACATTGTATTTATAGGGGCTTCTAGGATTTAAAACCCTAAAATCGGCGCTTAAATGAGTTTCTGACAGGTCATTGTGCTTGATCGCACACTAGTTACACTTGAGCGCACTCGAGAATGAGTTTTCTCATGTAGCGCATGTGTGCTCGCGCGCTGGTGCGACTCTTGGCCGTGGGTGCACTCGATCCAATGGCCAGTGCACTCAAGCGCACCAACGCATGTAGAACCTTTTGCTACGCATTTGTGCTCACGTGATACTGCTCCTTGGTGGCTTTCTTCTAAAACTCGGTATTTTTCATTTTAAATGTAATGTTTTCCTTCAACAACCTAAAAACACTAAAAACATAAAACTAACACAAAGCATTAGATTACGACACAGTTAAAGGCTTAACTAATGTAAATTAAGGGGTCTAAATGTGCAATACTTGGCACACATCAAGTAGCTTTGGTAATTTTGTCGATGGTTTTGTCAATGAGTATTTTGCCTAAGAGATGTTTTATCAAGAAAAAGAACATTATTTGGTGTGGAGGCAGCGGCGGAGCCAAAATCTTCTTATTGTAGGGGTGGGATGTAAGACTAATATTTAAGTAATATAAAATAATATTATATTATACTATAGTTTTTTTTTTTTTCGTTATTTCAAAGTTTGAAACACTTAGAAAAAATATTGCATGTCAAATTAATTGCTTTTAATATTTAATTATTTATTAATAATATGTAATTATTTTTGAGTTATTTTATTTAACGATTAGAAAACATATTCACATTAATTGATAGAAGACCACTCTTTATCAAATTGTATTTTTCTTATGGGCTAAATACTAAATACTTCCTGCGGTTTCATAACTTTATTTTTTCCCCCCTAAGGTTTCATTTTTATCATAGGAGATCCCTGTGGTTTTGATAATAGATCAAATTAGTCATTCTGTCAGTTGACTTAACGGAATTCCACATGAACCAATCAAATGTTAACATGTGGCACCCACTTAATTTTTTTTTTTTTTAATTTTTTTTAAATTAAAAAAAATGGCCGGCTGTCTGACCCGAATGGGAGTGCTTCGGCCACCGTTTTCTTGAAATTGGGTTTTGACCCACCCAGGTTAAGGAGCCAAGGGGTGGCGAGAAACCACCCCAATGGTGGTTAGGGTGGTTTGACCACTCCCTAGGAAGCTCCATGGGGTGGCAGAGCCACTCCCAGTATTCCACAGGGTGGTTTACGACCACCCCTTGGCCCACAAATTTTTTTTCCTTTATATATATATATATATATATATATATACACTAAATACATTTTTTTAATTTTAACAAAAATTAAGTGGATGCCACGTGTTAACATTTGATTGGTCCACGTGAAATTCCGTTAAGTCAACTGACAGAATGACTAATTTGGTCTATTATCAAAACCACATGGACCTCCTGTGATAAAAATGAAACTCTAGAAAATAAAAAATAAAATTATAAAACCCCATAAAGTATTTAGTATTTAACCCATTTTGTCCTCTTAAGAGTGGCCGTGTAGGCTAAAAAAAAAGAAAAAAAAGAAGGAAAGTGGGTCTATGATATTCCACATAGAGAGAGAAAGTTCCAGAGTGGAGAAACAAACTGTTTGAGAAAAATAGCATTGTCATTTTATCTCAAGGCAGTGTCATTTGACTCATACGTCATAATGATCTAACATTAATACAACCATGTAGATAACCTAACATTTAATGATCTTTAATTATATATAACATTACATGGAGGAAATACAAGCTTGGCCAAGTAAAAAAGTTGAGTAGCAAAGAACCAAATTTGAAGTCTTAAGGCTTTGTTTGGCAAATCTTTTTTTTTTAAAAAAAAAATCAACATAAAAACATTTCAACGTTTTTCACTTTTTATTACTATTTAAATAAAAAAATCATCACAAAATAAAATTTTTTCACTTTTTCATACCATTTTTTTTATTTTTTTTTAATCAAACATTCTTACTTTTTTTCTTTTTTCCACATTAATCTATATCACGTACAGGGCTTAAGGGAAAAGGCTTTCAAACAAAGCCGCTAGCATCTTTTAGATAATTATGTCTGCTTCGATAATCTCAGACACTACAACATTTATAAAGCATGCATTCAACTGCTAATACTAGTTTTTACATTTTGCAAAATACACCAAACAGCTAGCTTTCTCAGCTACTGATCGATCTACACAGCAACTCCCCCCACACCAAAAGCAGCTTTAAGAAACCTACACCATTACCAAACAAGCCCTACAGCTTCCCTCCATGCAAGGGTGTAGAAGAAGGATTCATCATAACCTGCGTATTTTTCTTTGACATGAAAGCCTTAATCATCAAAGGCTTGAACTTCTCGGTACCCTTTACAATGCCCAGAAACAGAAGTCGATAAAAGGCAATCATCCCTAGCAAAACGGCAAGATCACCCCACTTGGAATAACCCATTTCAGCATGCCACGTGTTTCTCAGAATATCATCTCCATTTTGGTGATTGGGAAACATTTTCCCTCCAAACTCGTTTTTGAACATTCCTTGGTAGGCATACTTGTGAAAAGCGATTTCATGCAAAGGGTATTTCCACAATGGCTTTGGAAGATCGTTTGGCAATCTGAAGAATCCACCGACCAAGATCATTAGGCCTTGAATTCCTGCACCAGTTATTATGCCCATGAGGTAATTGGGCACGATGCTTGCAACAATCATCATCAGGCTCTCCACCAGCACCATGGAAGCAAAAAGCACAAGAGCAAAGTAGAGAAAGAATTGTAGGCCGCTGCGAAGGCCAGGGAGGAAATAAGCAATTGCTCCAGGAATGACTGAAACCAGGACAAGGTATGGGAGGGCAGAGAGTGTGTTGCTGATTACAAATGCAGTAGCACCATAATGCCCGTTTAATCTTTCTCTTTCAAATATCTGGATCAAGGTTGAAGAAAAGTTTAAGAGAAGTTGTATATAATCAGGGGCGGGACTAGAATTTTAGGAGAAGGCGGGGGACAAAACTAAAAAAAAAATAAAATTTTTGGGGTAAAAATTAATTTTGGAAGGTACATTTCATAAAGATACTTAAAGTTTAAGGCAAAGTTTATAAAACTCCCTATAAACTTTTACTTAAGTTTGACACTACATACCTTAAAATTTAACATTACGTACCTCAAAGTTTAAAAACTCTCAACTAAGAGCCTGTTTGAGATTGTGTTTGAAAAATAGTGTTTTTAAGTCAAAAAAAGCTTTTGAGCAAAAGCTTCATTTACTAAGAGCATGTTTAAGATTGCGTTTAAGAAATTGTGTTTTTAAGTCAAAAAAAGCTTTTAAGCAAAAGCTTCATTTTTAAGCTTTTGCCAAAAGTGTTTTTTTGGCCATTTTGAGGTTTTTTGGACCCTTAAAAACGCTTTTAATTTATTTTACCAAACGGATACTTTTTTCTTCAAACGGACTTTTTGAGTGTTAAAAACACTTTTACACCCCTTAATCCCAAAAAGACCCCAAGGGTATTGAGCTTTGAATTTCTTTCAATTACCTTCTTTTGTTATGATTTTTTGTTAAATTTTGACAAAATTTTCAAAATGCCAATTGTTTTTTAATAAAAATAAATAAAAAATTGAAAATATGTTTTCTTTTTATAAAAAAAAAAAACATATGAATCTTTATAATTTTTATTATATTTTATTTAAAAAAAACAAAGGTATTTTGAGAATTTTGACAATATGTAACTGAAAATTCTAATGGAATGTAATAATTAAAAGAAATTGAAAGTCCAATACTCTTAATTGAGAGTTTTGTGAATTTCGGGGGTAGTTTAAAAATATGTGAAAGTGAAGGAGAGTTTTATTAAGTTTTACCTAAAATTTAAAAGAAATTTTCAAAATTTTATGACATTTTTTAACTTTTGGAGGGGCTAAAACCCCCCAAGGCCAGGGGTGGCTCCCCCGCTGCATATAATGTTAGAAAACATTTAAATTTTGAGTATTTCGAATGATTTATATTGGCAAGAAGCAAAGAAGTCAACTAATTTTTTTTTAAAAAAAAACATTCTCACTTAACAATAAATTGAGTAATAAAAAAGAGAGCTAGCCGCGGGCATAAACCGGGGCTATGAGAAGCTATATGAGCAATTAACAAGCTCTATTTTATTTTGGAAATCAAAAGTTGACTACAAATAGTTCCTAAGTTCTTTTTTGTGGATATCTTTTTCTTTTATTTAAGAGAGCTTTTTTTATTTTTGGTCAAAGTGGGAAAGGGAAAGTCAATAAAAGCTGCAACCAATAAAAAAAAAAAGTTGAAAATACCTTCATATCCTCCACAAAGGATGGAAATCCACCAATGGCCATGAATGTCAGAAATGAAGCTATAAAGGTCACCAATGAACCTCTAGCCTGAAAGAATCAAAAGCACAAAAATATTATTCAATTTCAATCCTCTCAAGTAACCTTAATTTGCAAGAATAAAATGAAATTATATATTCTACGACCTGCACTGAGCCATCACCATCCCCAATATTGTAAAACACAGTACCAAGGCCTACAGCTAATGCAATATATATTGCTAGCCGCAGCCAATAGTAGCCCAAATCACGAAACATGTTCACAAAAGATCTTTTTGTCAGAACAAGACATTGATTAATGAAGCTTGCACGCTTTCTCTTCCTCTCCATTTCTCCATAGCTCTGAAACACCAGAAAATATCAGACATATATATATCGCATGTTTTCTATGTATGTATAAATATATAATAAGATATATGATAGAGAAAAATAATAGTTTTTGGGTGTAGTCTCTTTATGTCGGTTTTCAAAGAAACTTTAAGGAGAAAAAAATAAAGTTGTGAAATTTTAGGTGGTTCTGAAGTATTTAATTTTTTTTTTTTTTTTTTAGGAAGTAAAAAGTTTGATTTAAAAATTAATATATGTTTAAAAATATCCTTATAAATTGGATTTTTTTTCTTCCATTTCACTATTGTTTTTCAAAAAAAAAAAAAATCAAAAATTAAAAATAATAATAATTTTTTAAAACATTTCAAAATAATATAGGAAATATTACATGTCAAAAGTATAAATTAAAGGGGAAAATCCACTTTACCCCCCTAAGTTTTAGGAGTTTTTCAATTTGAACCCCAAATTTTAAAAATTGGTAATGTACATCCCTAATGTTTCAAAAATTTTCAATTTAAACCTTTTGTTACTAATTTCCGTTAAATTGGACGAAATTTTTTTTTAAAAAAGCCTGAGAGTAATTATGTAATTTCATAGATTTCTGTCCAATTTGACGAAAATTAATAACGGAAGGTTTAATTTGAAAATTTTTAAAACATTAGGGGGGTACATTGCCAATTTTTAAACTTTGGGGTTCAAATTGAAAAATTCTTGAAACTTCAGATGAGTAAAGTGGATTTTTCCCTAAATTAAACTATTAACTAATTTACTTGCTTACTTGTTTACGTATTTCAGCTACTTCCTTTGTTACTTGTTGCCGCCTGCCTGTTGATTCATACGACCTTATAAGTATTTCAATTGCTTCCTCTGCGGATATTGCTCCAGGCACACCCTCTTCGATGTCCTAATAAAACAAAAAAAATTCTAATCATTATAAAGATTCTTTTGTTCAATCTTAGTATTTTTTTGCTGTTCCAATTGCTAATAATTTGATTATTAAATGAGAGAAAATCTTTATAGGGTATATCTGCTCAAACAGGTCTCGAACAATTTGTTTTTGTTCAGAGAAATAAACTCTTACACATTTTCTGTTGAAATTATTAGCAATCTAGATATAAAATTGTTCGGAGATTTGAAGTCGATATAGAGAGACTTTGAGCTCATTTGTATAGTATCATCTCTAAGAAAGATCAAATATGAGGAAAATCTTACCTTGTCGAAATCCTTGTTGATGGTTTTCAGGTAGTGGTCGGATGGATTTTGGAGAGTAGAGCAGGGGAAACCACTTAGAGCGAAGAACTACGTACATAGAATTAGAAGAGTGGCTAATCAGTTGCGTTTTTCCGTCTTTAATATGCTCCAAAAATACTAATTTTTTTTGCAAAAACTTCATTTACCCTCACAAAATATTGACGATTTTGCAATTATTAATTTTGAATTATCAATTTTTACAATGTCGGTATCTCTGGTTTTAATTCCTTTATTACCAAAAAACCAAAAAAGGGTTTTGGTCCCTTTTAATTTTATTCTACAGGGTTTAAAGTTAAATCAAACAGTAAAAAGATGAAATATCTCTTATATCCTTGTAAAATATATTAAAATACAAATTTATCGTTAATTAAAAAATTAAACAAAAACAAATGTAAATCATCATGGGTCACTAGCCAATTTTAATTTTTTAATTTTTTTTTTAAAAAAATCAAAATGGGGGTATTTTAGACATTTCAGTACCTTCCATTAAGATTTAATAAAACAAAAATTATCATGTGGATGAAATTAAAAAGAGTTCATTAATTAATGAGATACCAAGATTATAAAAATTGATAATTTGAAGTTATAATTACAAAAAGGTGTTAATTTTTTTTTTTTTTTTTATTTATATAAAAAAAAAGGGTTTAATTTACCTCATTTGCTTCAGAAGCAGGACCAAAATAAACGGTTTTACCAGAAGACAGGAGACACAGATGGTGGAAGAGCTGAAAGACTTCACTGCTGGGCTGATGAATGGAGGCGACAATGGTTCTTCTGACCCCATCTCTCTGACTGAGTCGTGCGATTCCACTCATCACATAATACAACGCTGCACTGTCGAGCCCACTCGTCGGCTCGTCCAAAAACAGAAGCTTCGGGCGCGTCAACATCTCCATGCAAATGCTAACTCTCCTCTTCTGTCCGCCGCTGATGCCTTTCACTCCCCACCCGCCAATTCTGGTGTTCACTGATTCCTGCAAACCCATCTCCCTCATAGTCGTGTCTGCTCTCTCCTTCTTCTCCGATTTAGTCATGGAGTCCGGTAGCTGGAGCTGAGCCGAGTAGTACACGGCTTCTCTCACCGTCAAAGTCATCATCAGAGTGTCATCTTGTGTTACGTACGCCTAAATCCAACACAATTGAAGGTTATTAGATTTTCAATTTTTCATTGATGTTAAATTATTAATTTTTTAAAAGTTTAGGTTAATAATTTTATTTTGTTTTATATTTTGTTAGTGGTCGGGTGGGATTTTAGTTTTGATGGGCCATGTTTAAATAGGGCATAATGAAGCATGCTAGATATAGATTGGTTAGGATTGACTTGTAATATTTTAAAAATTATATATATATATATATAAAGTGAGGTCAAATTTAAATTATTAAAATAATTATAATAACATTTTATTTATTTATTATTTTATGGCTTAAACCAAATCCGATCCGATCGTGTACCCTTGCATCGTACCTAACTCATTACACATGGTGGGTGGGCCGGGTAGGCAGTGGGCAGCCCACCAAAAATGGTCACCATTTCCTAGAATACACACCCACAAAGGGCCAAACACTCACAAAGTCCAAAATCAGGAGTTTGAGTGAGTGAAATAGTAAACCCTCTCTCTCTCTCTATCTCTCTCAACCATTTGGTTCTTTTCAGTCTCTTTCATTGCGATTTTTCCTATGAGTGCTTTTTGGAAAGATGCACCGTTAAACTAGCATTTGAAGTTTGGAGAGATAAAATTAAAAAATTTAGAAGTAAATCGAGTTTGGTGGAGGTAAAATTAAAAAAATTTAAGGGTAAGTTTTTTAAACTTTATAAGAAAACGTAGTTCCGCCCTGGAAAGGAGGTATGGCTTTCATCCTCCTCCTCTCTATCGCGCGGTCTCTTTCCCCTTCCTTTCTCTTCCTCTTGATTTTCTCTGTTTTTTCATTTTTCCTTGTATATATCCCTCTCAACATAGCGCTAGCTGGTTCCCTCTCCGACGCACTTCGTTGGGTTTTCCCTCGCTCTCCACCATAACACTGCCGATCTCGACCTTCTCTCCACCCTCCATTTGTCCTACGCTGCTCTCAACATCGAAAAATGACGAGATTTATAGACTTGAATATCCAAAATTACTTGTAATTGGGTCCTGTGACCCTTTGTTTTACTAACCACTTTGTGCACTGTATTCTTTGTTTTGAATTTGTTATCGACAATCAACCCTTTTTCGGTATTTTCTTATTTAATTAGAAGAAAAAAAAATAAAAAAAAATAAAAAAGTCATCCACTTGGAAAAAGAAGTCAAAAAAAAAAATAAATAAATAAAATTGCATGGACCAGCGATTATCTTCTTTCCATACCGAAGTTCCATAAGCGAGGACCTGCTTACGACCATTGATCAGAATTTCTCCTGTTTGCCTTATGTTCGAACCCAACCTCCCTGCAATATCAACAATACAAGTAATTATAGTCTTACAGAGTATAATACCATATATATAGAACGACTATGTATGATATTATTTCCAATTATTATCATATATCATAGTCCTTTATATTCACGTCTATAATAAGCAAGAGTTCAGGCAAAGCTCACAAGTAAAGTAAACCTTTTATACCACTCTTTTATATTCCACAATGTTACGTAAAAGACCAGCTATGCCAAATATAGAGAACTTGTTTTGGAGGAAGTTTAAAAAATACTTTTTAGTACCAAAAAACCGTGTCAAACAAAAAATTTGTCTGTTCCATAAAGTTTAAAAATATTTCTTTGATTTTTTTTTTTTAATCTAAAAAAACCAAACGTATTTTTTGAAAAAACTTTTTTTCAAAGCAACTCTCTCTGATTTTAAAAAACCAAACGTTACCTAAACGCAAGCAAATATTCTGTGTTTTTGTAATATGTAAATGCTCATACCGGCCAATGCATCAAGAAGCGTGGACTTGCCGCAACCGGAAGGACCCATTATGGCGAGAAGCTCTCCGGGTCGGGCATGACCGGTTAGGCCCTGAAGGATCACTTTCGTGCCATTTTTTCCGTTGGAAACAGTCACGTACAGATCCTCCCATGTCAGGAAAACACCATCCTCCGACCGCCTCTGAACCGTCGCCGTTTTAAATGCATCAACGTCTCTTTTGTTTTGAACCGGATTTCCGGTTTCAATTTCTAATGCGACGTTTATTTCTGGGTCGGTGTTGGGATGGGGAGTGGAGGGAAAAAGAGATGCCATGAAGATGAAGATGAAGACGAAGATGAGAGAGAGAGAGATATGGGCAGTGAAGAGGAAAGGGGTTGTGTTGTGTATATATAAGCTTAGCTTAGGTTAGGCTGGCTAATTAACGGTGAGATGGTGGTAGACAGAATGATGATCGGACAAATGAAGGTGAAGGCATATCTATAATTCCTATGTGGGCCTCATATTTTGACTAATATCATCTCTTGCTTGGAAGCTTCCTTAAGTGATGTTACTTATGTGACATCATTTATTAATTCATGTACATATGATCTAATCAGATTTTTACTATATTTTTATTTTAGGGATAAATGTATAATCAGGTTGGCCTTAATTACAAAACGTTCCGGTGGTATCAAAATGTACTCAGAGGTCTTTGGAATATGAAAAAAAAAAAAAAAAAAAAAATTTAATTCCTATAATCAAATTCTGTTAAATATATTAAATTATATAAAAAAATTTTGAATAAATAATAATAATTTGTTTAAAAATAAAAAATAAAAAGCAAAGGGGTGGCTGCCCAACCGGGAGCCACCCCAGCCTTGCCGCCACCCCTAGATCTGCTGGGTGACCCTGGCCCGATTTTTCAAAACCCTGCAAGCAACAAAAAAATAAAACCCCAGGTGGTGCTGAATCTGGTTTTAGGAAGGAGGATGTGGTTAGCACTATGCTTGCTAAGAGCTTTATATTAGGCAAAGATGCAGTCAATAAAGCAAAGACCTTTGATGAGAAGCACCAGTTATCTTCAACGGCCACAAAGTTGCTTCCATTGACCACAAAATCGGGTTCAGTGAGAAAATAAGCGTTGGAGCTTCTATGGTCGGTGATAAAGTACGATAAGTGGATCCGAAATTTCAGGTTTCAGAGAAAACCAAATCAGGATTTGCAGTTGCAGAGGAAAAAGTTAGTAGTGCAGGATCTACAATAATGAAGAACCGCAAGATCAGTTGGGGTGGCCTGCGCCTCTGGGGGTGGCGGCTAGGGTGGCTCACAGGTCACCCTTTTTTTTTTTTTTTTTTGCTTTTTATTAAAAAAATTATTATTTTTTGTTTTAACTTTTATATATTTAATATATTTATATTTTTTTTTATTAAGAGCAATACGTGTCACCATTTCATTAGTGCTGATGTGGCAACTAACGGAATCTGTTAAATTTTTTAACGGGATTGGACTACAGGAACTAAATCCTTTTTTTGGCATACCAAAATAACTTCAGAGTTCATTTTGATATCACATGGAACGTTTTGTAATTTAGGTCAACTACATAGACTAATTATGCATTTATCCCTTTATTTTATAATGTCGATATAATAGTTTTAATCAATTTTTGTTTTTTTTTTTTTTTTTTTAAAAAAATCAAGAGTTGATTGTGACTATCATGCTAGTATTGTGAAATAATTGTAAAAGAAAAATGTGAGTTCTAGTATAACTAATGTACATGCATTTGGAAGTACTTATTTTGAACTGTACCCTTACTAATGCAACAGTAAAATTATTATTAAATTTTAAATGTACTACCATTGAATCCAAAATTCAATAATAGCTACGTTAGAAAACCTACAATAAAGAGAGTAAGCATGCTTCTAACATTTTTTTTCCTAAGCCAAAAATGCAAGAGCGGTTTAATTTATACCTATTGAGAGTCACATAAGAGCGGTTTAGACAGTAAGAATCGTATATCCTTTCTTAAGTCTTATTAAGTCATAGTATGACCAAATCCCACTAAAACATCATCAATATACACATATAATTAGACACATAAATTCCTATTTATTCATTTACCAACTTTTGAATATTGAAATTGAAAAAGCACATTTTAAAGGAGTTTAACTTTTCAAATATAAATGTTACTATATATGACTAAAAAGAGACGTAGAGACTACGCTAATCTAATATATATAATTTATGACTGTGACTATAAATAGCTAGATATGACGTATGAGTCAAATTACACTGCCTTGAGACAAAATGACACTGCTCTTTTTCTCCATTTTTCTCAAACAGCTTGTTTCTCCTCTATGGAACTTTCTTTCTCTCTCTGGAATATGAGAGACCCACTTTTCCTCTCTTTTTTTTCAGCCTACCACGTGTATGGCCACTCTTAAGAGGACAAACCCACTTTCCTTCTTCTTTTTTCAGCCTACCACGTGTATGACCACTCTTAAGAGGACAAATAAGAAAAATACAATTTGATAAAGATTCTGGCTCCGCCATTGCCTTCACACCAAAAAAAATTTCCTTTCTCTTGATAAAACATTTCATAGGCAAAATACTCATTGACAAAACTATCAACAAAATTACCGAAGCTACTTGATGTGTGCCAAGTATTGCACATTTGGACTCTTTAATATACATTAGTTAATCATTTAGCTGTGTCATAATCTAATGCTTTGTGTTAGTTTTATGTTTTTTTTTTTTTTTTGACATGTCTGTACAAGAGGAGAAGGGGGATTCGAACTAGTGATCTCTGCTTTATGAGGTTTGGCCCCTGTCAATTGTGCTACTTATTGAGGACGTTGTTAGTGCTTTTAGGTTGTTGAAGAAAAACATTGCATTTAAAGTGAAAAATACAGAGTTTTGAAAATAAGCCACCAAGGACCAGCATCGCGTGAGTACAAATGCGCAGCAAAGGGTTCTACATGCGTTGGTGCACTCGAGCGCATTGGCCATGCGATTGAGCGCACCCACGGCCAAGACTCGCACCAGCACACAAACACACATGAACTGCAGGAGAAAACTCATGCTCGAGTGCGCTCGAGCTCACCTAGTATGCTATCGAACGCAATAACCTGATAGAAACTTATTTAAGCGCAAGGTTTTAAACCTTAGAAGCTCCTATAAATACAATATTAAGCTTCAAGAAGAGGAGGCTGGTGACAAAGTCCGATTTTCTACAGTTTTTCTGTCTTTAGTTTAGTTTTCCTTAGGTTTAGATTTATTTTCAATAATCATATGGAGCTAAATTCTCAACTAAGGTTGAGGATAAAGCCCCACCGATAAAGAACGACAACACTTTTGTAAGTCAATATTATTATGATTTTATAAGTTTTTAAAGTTTCAACTGTTTTGCTTTAATTCAATTATTGAAATTATTTTTGGATAGCTATTGTGATTCTCGGATACATGTGATGTTTTAAGAGAATTTCATATAATTGTTTGCTTGGATCTTAATTAAAATAAAATTAGATATCTATTTGTTTTTTGTCTGATGGATACAATTGATGATTTAGTTAAATCCGGATATCTTTTGTGATTTTGTAAAATGGATGGATACATTAGATCTTTTGATTGATTTGTGAAGCATAGCAAGACATACATAGGTTTGTATTTGTAAGAACTTAAGATTTTATTGATGAACATGAATGTGTTGTTCCGACTTAGTGGGTGTGGATTCCACAATTTTAGTATTTTTATCTTGTGATTATTTTTATTTTTATTTAGTTTATGTTAGTTTATTTTCAAAATAAAAAACAATTTGGAACTAGGTTAAGATAGAATTAGTTTAGATAAAAATTGACTTTCATGACACAATTTCCTGTGGATTCGACTTTGCATTTGCATAAACTATATTGCAAACGACTCGTGCACTTGCGAGTACTTTAAAACTCACATCATTACTGTCTTAGTTAATTTTAAGAAAACGGGGTCTGAAACTCAAAAGTGAGTGGGGCGTTCAGTGGTTGGTGCCGGGTTAAAATGAATGAAAAAAATTCATAGAGTTCACTTGAATTAAAAATCTAATACTTTTATCTCCATTATATTTGATATTTTTGCCTAATGTATCAAATTTTTATTAAAGGCCGCAAAAAAGAGTTTTACACTGCATTCCGATAAAAATCATGAGTCTTTATTTTTAAAGATGTAATGAAAGTTCTTTTCTCATTAAAATTCAACTAAATTAGAAAAATCAATTTATTAATTAATCCTCTTTAACTTACTCTTACGATCTCAACCGTTCGAATAAAATATATTGCACGGAATCTCTACCCCTCTTCTCGAAGTCTTTGAAAGCATATATATAGTCTTAGTCCTCGTCCTTTCATTCAAATTCGTTGCGTGAAGAAAACTGGTGCGTATATTGCCGGAGAAAGAAAAGGACGACTAAACCCACCCAAGACTTGGAAAAGTAAGTCAAAAGAATAGCGGCAATGAAGACTAGCCTCGTCATTTCCCATTCCTTTGTGATTCTTATCCATCACAGTTTCTAAGTCAATCTCATATTCGTCGTTCACATCTAGATGGGGATTTTATTATTATATTCGTCCATAATTATGAACTATTATTCTCTATTTTTATGACTATTTTATTTCCTACCAACCAACAGAGAAAAGAAAGAGAGTACTGCGAATGACGAAACTTCAAATGTAAGACTTCTTGAAAATAATTTTGAATGGTAGACAAAATTATTTATAAAATAAAATAATATTAATTTAAAAATTAATAATAAAATAAATAAATTATAAAAGATGAAAAAGTAGAATATGAAAAGATCTCACAATTCTATACAATCATATAAGAGCGTTATTTTTAAAAGTTGATTTGTGCGTCTCAGAACATATAACTCGGTGCGATCAAATCTTTTGACTCATAACCTCGCAAAATTATACTATAGTGTATACCTACTTGACACAACCTCGCAAAATTATACTGTAGTTTATACCTGCATTTTAAAAAACGAAGACTAATATAACATCGTTTGCTTGAAAGATTGAGGACAAAGATGAAGAAAATTGCGCACAAAACAAAAACTCCATCTATCTCTTCAGTAGTGAACCATTATAAAATCAAGGTGGAAAACTTAATAAAAGCACTTGTCCTTAGCAAAAGTAAAAGACTCGCTAAAATGTACGACATTTTTTTGATAGCTTTTCCTTTACAAAGGTGAATCCTTTTATATACAAAATGTGGTAGGCTATTACCAGGATCTGACTAGGACTTTACCATGACTTAACCATGACTCGATCGGGACTCAACTGAGGTCTAACTAAGACTTTATTGAAACTTGATTAGGACTTGATTAGAACTGTGCCAAGACCTGACCTGGATCCTGTTGAGGCCCAACCGGGACTTGATCGGAACCGCAAGGAGAAAAAAAAAATATATATATATATATATATATATATATATATATATATATATAGTGACCAGAAATTGGTAGAACTTGGTCCATATGCATGAAGCAAAAGAACATTTACATCTGTTTGTTTCTTCTTCTTCTTCTTTTTTTTTTTTTTTTCAATGTCCTACTTTCAGCAACAGATCCATGGTATATTATTATCCTTATTTGTAAAATAAACAAATACTAGTGTCAAGTGAAAAGAAACTATTGTTCAACTTTGGTAGGGGTTTCACCAGCAAATATTTGGTTCGGTGAGTTCATCGGATCGTAGGTTTGTTTGATTGTGGAAGAACGGTGGGTTGGGTTCGGCGGATTGTGGGATCTAGGGTTGGGTTGGAAGGGTTTGGGGGTATCTGATTGTGGAAGAACGGTGGGTTGGGTTCGTCGGAAGTATCGTGGCCGGAGATTGTGAAATCTTCGTCGCCGGAGACTAGGATGTGTTGGTGGCCGGAGACTGGGGTTGTGTTGGGTTCGTCACCGGAACCTAGGAGCCAAGTTCTACATCGAATGGGTTTGAGGTATCAGATATATCTAGCATTGAGAAGGAACTTGATTGATTCGAATGGCTTGTTTTAATTCAAGGGTATTCAATTTTAATTTTGAATTTTAATACTTTTTTTATTTTTATTTTTTTTAAATCAGGTCACAGGGGTACATATCTAGTTATATTAGATGATTTGACACTTATGACAGGTGTCGAAAATTAATTGGTTCACCTGTCAGTGACGTGCATTTTCGTCAAGTCTTCTAACGACAGATGGATGGAGATATCATCTCCGTCTTTATGAAAAGCACAAGTACCTCCTGTAATAAAAAGTAAACCATAAGGGAGAAAAAATAAAGAGTAAACCTCGGGGGAATAAAGTATTTAACCTTTAACATATATTATAAATCTTGAGAAATGTGCCATTAGTTACTAGCCTTCTTAATTTTTTTTATTAATTTAATTTAAAAATTAAATCTAGAAAAAAAAAAATTGAAGGACTCAGGGATTTATAATATATTTGTTAAGCACACTGCATCTCTTGATAATCCTACTCCTGATGATCCTGTTGTTCCTACAACAGATGTTCCAGCCACACAACCTGCTGATGATGATCTTGTTGTTCCTACGGCAAACGTTCTAGCATCACAACACGATTGAGCTTGAGCGCATCCTCCATAGAGATCGAGCGCACTAGTAACAGCTACTAGTAACAGCTAGAACGTCTGCCGTAGGAACAATTGAGCGTACTAGTAATAGCTAGTAGTAACGGCTACTTACCAGGTTGGGCTGGCTCGAGCGTAGTCATTAGTGCGCTCGAGCCCAGTCATGATCCGCCATGAAATATCTACTTCTACGTAACTTCTCTTCTATCATTGAATGTAAATGTCATTTGTTGGCATTCAATCACATCTCTTGTAATTATTTATGAATTAGATCTCTCATGTGTATTAGGTCTTCTATTGTAATTAGTTTACTTAGATAGTTATCTCATCACATCAAACTTATCTTGTTAAGTTTTGATGATTCATTGTAATTGTAACACTAGTCTTATTTAAGCTCAATGAGAAGGCTGCTGAAAGTATTTCGCCAAAATCTATTTCTCTAAGAAATCTTTTATGGTATCAGAGCACTTGTAGGCACATGCCCCAAATTTCTTATTCTTCTCCTTTATCATCACCAACTTGCCTTTCAATGGCAATTCCAACATCTTCTTCTGCATCAACCTTCTCTCCACCTACACTTTCCCAATTCAATGGAAAGCTTGAAGGTCCAAGCTACCTTGGTTGGACAACACAATTTCTTCCTATCTTGCTCATCCATGATCTGGTAGGCATAGTTGATGGATTTGAACCATGCCCTCCCAAACTGATCAAAGATGACAGTGGGAACGAAACTTCAATCCAAAATTCACCATCTAGAACAGAAAGGATCAATGTATCCCCAGTTGGATCAATCCGACACTCTTTAAGAAAGTTTTGTTCACAGTTTATGGACTGATACTTCTAGACAAGTCTGGTCCACTTTAGCAACTAAGTTTCCTAATGATTCTAGGTCTCGAATTACCAATATCAAAAGACAATTGCTAAGTCTCTACCAAGGCTCCTTGACCTGTTCAAATTACATTCAATGAACCAAGGAATGGTCTAATCAATTAGCAGCAGTAGGGAAACCTATCCCTGATTAGGATCTGATTTCTTTTCTCCTTAGTGGTCTCAATCCCTCCTTCAATAATTTTGTTACTACTGTCTCTCTGCTAACCAGAGAGAGACAACTCATACTGGATGATTTTCAAGAGGAGCTTATCAATCATGAAACACTGCTCAACCAGCAGCAAGCATCATATGCAGACACCTCGACTTTTGCCTTGTTCACACAAAAACAAGGACAAAAGTCCTTCAGAGGCTGTGGACAATACCCTGCCAAGTTTCCAGCAAGGAACTTCAGCCCTAGACCACCTCCTCCTGCTAATAGGTTCTCCACCAACAATTCCAGTGCAGCACCAAGGTACAATACCTCTCCTGGGTATAATACTTCTCATGCTCCAAGGTATAACACCTCTGCTGGCTTACTACCACAACCATGCTCAAGTCAAACATCTCCTTTCAACTCTGCTCCTTGAGTTCCATGCCAAATATGTGGTAAGGTAAACCACCTAGCCTTGGACTACTACCATAAGATGGACTATTCCTTCCAAGGGAGACATCCAGCTCCTCAACTAGTTGTAATGGTGGCTCAATCCAACACTATCTATGAAGATCCACAGTGGTATGCAGACAGTGCATCCAATGCACGCATCACTCAAGACTTGGAGAACCTCAACATTCAACAGCCCTTCCAACACAATGAAACTGTTGCTGTGGGGAATGGAACAACCCTTACTATAGCTAATTCTGGTTCTACAACCCTCCACTCCTCTAACTCTACTTTTCAACTCAATAATGTTTTGCATTGTCCACAATCTGCTGCAAACCTTGTATCCATACAAAGATTCTGTTATGATAACTCTTGTTTCTTTATTTTGACATCCTCTAACTTGTATATCATTCATTTTTAGATCAGAACAATCCTCCTGGAAGGGAAGAGTGAGAATGACATGTATCCTCTATGGTTGGGCAAAAAGTCTCACAAAGGCAACAAGTCATTTATAGCTTTATTAGGAATAAGAACCTCTTCTTTAGTATGGCACTTTGGGTTAGGTCACCCTACTATTGATTTAGTTACTCCAGTTGTTAGAGATAACAATCTCCCTCTTTTACTTTCAAATTCTGTTTCAGATTCAATTTTCAATAAAAGTATCCTTTGTGAATCATGTCAATTGGGAAAAAGTAAGAAACAATCTTTCTGTGCATCTAACTGTGTATCTTTATCTCCTCTACAGCTCATTCATACTGATATATGGACTTCTCTAGTAATGTCAATCACTGGTTACAAATATTACATTATTTTTATGGATGATTTTTCAAGATTCACATGGACTTATCCCTTATAGGGGTGTCAAAAATTACAGGAAAACCGGGAAACCGGAGAACCGGTTTCGGTTCTGGTTGGGAAAAACCAAAACCGGGGACCCCGGTTCCGGTCCTGGTTTTTGGCACCCAGTTTTAACCTGGAATACCGGAACTGGGTGCATATATATAATAATATTTTTTTTTAATAATATATATATAATATTAAAAAAAATATTATTATATATATGCACCCAGTTCCGGTATTAATTTTTGTTTTCGTTTTTATTTTTACTTTAGGGTTTTCTTTCTCTCGGATTGCATTTCTTGTTCATTTTCCGCCATTCTGAACAATTCTACCGGCAAGCCTAAAGCTTTATCACAAAATACACCCAAAAAAATCGCATCCTACACCAATCCCATCAGAATCTTAAATCTTATTTCAAGCTAGAACACACCCAAAAATGACAAATGTGAAAAAGGGTTTGTAAAAGAACCTGTAATCCTTCCAATCTCTTGGTTCCCAGAATCAAATAAAGCTTCAATAACCTTTCAAACTGGAAATTATCACTAACATTTACTCGAAGACTCTGTTTTTTTCATAAAACATAGACTAAATCTTCCTATACAAGAAAAAAAGAATGTCGACTTGAAGAGTAAACCCCAAATGAGTTGGCCAAAACCGGTTACCCGGTCCGGAAAACCGGGTGGAAACCGGAACCAGCTGGTAACCAGGACTTGGTTTCCGGTTCCGGTTTTCCAAAAACAAGAACTGGGGTACCCCGGTTTCGGTCTCCGATTTTAGCCAAAAACTGGGAAACCGGACCAGGTTGACACTCCTAATCCCTTACATACCAAGTCTGAAACTTATGAAATATTTCTAAAATTCAAACTACTTGTGGAAAATCAATTCTCCACAATAATTAAAGAACTCCAATATGATGGAGGAGGTGAATATACCGCTCTTCAATTCCAATCTATTCTCAAAATCAATGGCATTGTTCATAGAAAAAGCTGTCCATACACTTCTCCACAAAATGGTCTTGCAGAAAGAAAGCTAAGGCACATCGTTGAGACTGGATTAACATTGTTAGCTCACTCTCATCTTTCCAATAGGTATTGGGTAGAATCCTTCCTCACTGTTGTGTATGTCATAAATAGATTGCCTACACCTGTCCTCCAAAACATGTCTCCATACTCTAAACTATACACCAAAGCCCCTGACTACCAGAAACTTAGAGTTTTTGGATGCATGTGTTATCCCCTACTGTGGCCTTGCAATGCTCACAAACTAGATTATAGGTCTAAACCTTGTATCTTCTTAGGTTATAACTTTGCAGGTTACAAATGTCTTGATCCAGTCACCAATAAGGCCTACCTTTCAAGACATGTTGTGTTTGATGAGAATTCTTTTCCTGCCAAGGATCTTGCTACATCACACTTTCCATCCAGGTTACACTCCACAGGTGATTCTCCTTTTCCTTTACCTACTATATCTTCTTTTATTAATGAATCACCATCCTGTACTAACTCTACAATTCAACAGTCATAAAACACAGTGTGTCAACAATATGCAGATTGTTCACACACTGTAGAACAACCAACCTTACCCCTTGTAGACCTAAACCTTACTCTGCCTATTGCACCAATGCCATCCCACCCTATGATTACAATATCTAGAACTCAACTTTTAAGCACAACACCTACTACACCTACTGCAGAATCCTCCTCTACTACAACACCTTCATCTGTAGATCATCCTTCCAAACCTATAATTGAACCTATTGCTCAACCTATAGCTGAACTTGCAGTGACCCAAATAATTAACTAAGCTTAGGTAGCTTAGTTAGGGGGTTAATTTGGGCTTTGGGTCATTAAGGACAGTAGAAGGGTAATTTGGACTTTTGGACTGAACGTACACTAGGGTTAGTGGACGTACGCTTCTATTCATAGTTTGGACGTACACGGGGGGACCACTGTACGTATGCTCTATAAATAGTACAAGGACGTACGCGGGACCACACAGACGTACGCTAATTTTTGGAATACCCTTTGGCTAATACCTGGACATATGAGACAGCCTTTGGACCGCTGTGTAAATAGTACCGGACGTACGCTAGGGTTGGCGAATGTTCGCTGCTTTTCTAGAGAGTTGGAAGCCCCCCTTAGCTATAAATACCCCCTACCCCCTTTAGTTTTCATACCTCTCTCTCGCCCCTAGGCTGCTAGAAACCTTTTGTGAGATTGTGAGCGTTTGGTGCTAACAGAAGGGAAGTTCTTGAAGTTTTGCTTAAAGGAGGTAACACTCTTAAGCCTAGCTCGTTTTTACGTTGTTATGCTATTTAAACGTTGTCTTAGTTATTGTTTGAGCTGATAGTCTAGCTTTACCTAGATTATGCTTTAAATCTTGCTTAGAATAGCGTTGTCTTGACTTAGCCTGATTTCGTTTGCTTGAAGATGTTTTTAGTTAGGAGACCTTAGAAAGCCCTTTGATAGCCTTAGAATTTGGTTGTGGAGAATAGGAGGATGAGTGGACAAAATAAGGTTCTCCCTAAAAACCTCGAAGCGGACGTACAGTTCCAATCCCGGATGTACGGCTAGGAGTATGACAGGGGACTTTATTTTGACCAGTCGTTTGATAGCTCCTATTTTCTTGTTTTAGAGTTGTTTTGATAGAAATAAGACTAATAGAAGGTTTTTCACAGATTTGGGGAACCCGAATCATTTGGAATACTTGAAGACGTTATACGACCCAGGTGAGTTTTAACTTACATAATGCTCATTGTTATTTTCCATGCACTACACGACTATTTTGTGTACCAATAACATGCATATTTGCAACTCTCACGATTTATACTTACTGCACATGAACTCTAGCATTTTTGAGAAAAATGTTGTGCTGAATATGTTAAGAAAGTGAGACATGTAAAAGCATGCATGTAAAATACAGATAAGATAATTTGCATCGTATGACATGGTACACCGTTACGTGCGATATAATGGCCATAGGCTTACTATACATGTTACTTTTATGGTCAAATGTATAAGTGTTATGTTGGCTTTGGATCCAATGGTTTTGTGACCTGGTGCAGCCATTCCCAAATGGCTAGGTTACTATAGGACGGACATCATTAACGGTGTGGGCCATTCGAGTTCGGACTCAGTCGTGCCGCTAGTGTTATGTATAGTAGCATATAATGGCTGGGGCACTGGTATTGTATTACAGGTCCCTCGGGACAGCACCAACCTTGCTGAGAATAGGTAATATCTCGGGTAGACCATACTGTTGAACTATGATTGTCACTCTATATCATATGCATATATCATAAATCTATACCACATTCTTGATAAAAACTATCTTATGGAATTGTTTCTTGCTTTATGAAAATAGAATTCATTACTAAACTGGCATAGGCATTATTTGCATTAATATTCACTAAGTCTTAAACTTACCCCCCTTTTTATTTATGTTTTCCCCTATCATTACGAATGTCTACGTGGTTTAGCTATCCTAGAAGCGGTTGCTGTCAGAGTCGACTTGGTTGATAGCACAGGACTTGATTCGGGTCATTTTTTAGGACATGGACCCGGTTTGGTTGAAGTCTATGTGGAAGGATAGAGGAACTGCCCGTGATGATATGATCGAGATTTTAATCTCGTTAGCCCTACTTAAGCTTAGATCTAGGATTTGATCTGTTGATCTTTTGTTGGAACAATGTTATGATATTATGTTAGGGTTTGAAATCCTATTTTGATGACGGTCTGATAACCGGTATCGTTGATGGTTATCGTTATATTATGAGGACTTATATTTACTCTGGTGTATGTTGTGTGGATGTTAAATTTATTACTCTCTATTTCCTATAGTTTTCGAAAGTCTTCTACTGAGATTTTCTCATTTCGACGAAAACGGTTGAAATCCCTAAGTCTTGTCCTGCGAGGGATAGGGCTGGGAGACGAACCATGGGGTCAATTACTAGTTAATTGATTTGCCCATCGGGGTAGGTACAAAACCACCTCCTTCTTTCCCATCCCACTCCATGATCACTAGGTCCATAACAGGAAACCAAAAACCCAAAAACTTCTCAGACTTCAAAATGTTTCAATCCAGATATCCCCTTCTAGGCTACCACACTATCCTACCTGAATCTGAACCATCATGCTATAGTAGAGCTGCTACTGACCCACGATGGCAACAATGTGTCTGGAATTTGAGGCCCTTCTCTCCAACAAAACATGGACACTCTGTCCTAGGCCTTCACACCAACATGTAATTCATAACAAGTGGGTGTACAAGATTAAGAGAAAGTCAGATGGTGCAATAGACAGGTTTAAGGCCAGATTTGTTGCTAAAGGGTTTGAGTAAACATTTGGGGTGGATTATATTGACACATTCATTCCAGTAATTAAGCCATCTACCATTCGGGTCATTCTAGCATTGGAAGTGTACTTCAATTGGATGATTACGCAGTTTGACATCTCTGATGCTTTTTCTTCATGGTTCTTTATTTGAGGAAGTCTACATGGAACAGACAATGGGTTTTGTTGACAAGAACCATCCTTACTCAGTGTGCAAATTGCAGAAGGCCATCTATGGACTTAAACAAGCTCCAAGAGCTTGGTTTAATATACTTTCTACCTATTTATTAGATATTGACTTCACTACATCTCTTATGGATAACTCTCTCTTTATTTTTATATCTGGCAATGTTCAAATATTTATGCTAATCTATGTCGATGACATAATCATTACAGGGACACACCCTGATATGATTAACACTTTAGTCCAACTCATGCAGCAGGAATTTTCTGTAAAGGACTTAGGATCACTGAGCTTCTTCCTTGGCATTCAGGTCACTGGTGGTCATGTAGGTATTCATCTCTACCGATCAAAATACATCTCTGACCTACTCAACAAAACTCAAAGGACTGGAGCAAAGTCTACAAAGTCCCCTTATCCCTCTAGTTCTCAACTTTCCAGACTAGATGGTGAAATATTACTTGATCCCTCTGAATACATAAGTGTAGAAGGAGCCTTGCAATATTGCATATTGACAAGACCTGATGTAGCATTTTCTGTGAACCAGCTTTGCACCATCCCATTGCCACCCATTGGTCTGTAGCAAAGAGAGTCTTAAGGTTCCTTAAGAACTCATAAGATTATGGCATGTTTTCCTCCAAGACTACTCTCTAGCTGAATCCTTTTTGTGACTCACATTGGGCAAGTTGCCCTGATCACAAAAGATCCACATCTGGCTTTGCTGTATTTCTTGGTGATTGCTTGGTATCTTGGAGTGCCAAGAAAGAGTCAGTGGTCTCTAGATCAAGCACTGAGGCTGAGTATTGATCCCTTGCTATTGTTACCACTGAACTGTATTGGTTAAGAATGTTGTTTCATGAAATTCAAATCCCTCTCTCAGTTGCTCCAATTGTATGGTGTGACAATGTGAGTACCCTATCTTTGGCTGCCAATCTAGTTTACCATGCTTGAACAAAGCACATAGAAGTTGACTATCACTATGTTAGAGAAAAAGTACTCAACAGAGATATCACAGTCTCTTTATCTCTACAACAGATCAAATTGAAGATGTTTTTACCAAAGGATTATCTTGAGCACGTTTTCTTTATCTCAAGTCCAAGCTCAAAGTGATTCCATCCACTTTTTTCTTGAGGGGGCATGTTAAGCACACTGCATCTCTTGATAATCCTACTCCTGATGATCCTGCTGTTCCTACAACAGATGTTCCAGCAACACAACTTGCTCATGATGATCCTGTTGTTCCTACGATAGACGTTCTAGCATCACAACACGACTGAGCTCGAGTGCATCCTCTAGAGAGATCGAGCTCACTAGCAATGGCTACTAGCATCCTCAAGAATTCTATTACAAATTCATGTTTTAAACATACAACTCACTAATTAACTCCTTGATACATCCATGGAAATAAGCGTTTGACACAGTTGACATCTATAGTAGCCTACATGTAACTGCATTACCTTTTTTTTAGTACTGAAGCCTCTCTCAAGCATTCCTCAATTAGCATGGTTTTTGCAGGTTTTGAATATATTAAATGCCCGCGTTTGCTAGCTTTTGAGTGCCTCAATATATTTAGAAAGCTTTTGAATATCTCTATCAAGTTGACCAAGAGCATTGTGCACTTCCTTTTTAACATAAAGACCAAAATGAGCATGTGACTCTCTTCAAATGATCAAACGCAAATTCAATTTTAAATCTTGAAAATTGCAGGGTTTTCAAGTATGCCCACCTGCCAAGAAGTACATCAGGTATTTCTCAAGAGATCTATGCACTCATATAACATGCAAAAGGAAAAAGATGTCAACTTAGGACCTAAGGTGGATTTGGCACCAATATGCCGGTGCTTAGAAAGCAAGTGGCCTATGATTGGGGCCAACTTATGCAGGGACGAAGCCAAAGCTTGAGATGGGTATGGGCCAAGGGCCAAAACTTTTAGAGGGTAGAGGCTAATAGGCTAAAAAAAAATTTACCCTTTATAATTTTTTTTTCTTTGGGTTGGGGTTGAGGCATGGCCTACACCAGCCATCCCCTAGCTCCGTCCCTACTAACGAATAGTCATGTAATTCCCAACATTGGCAACCTCTTCTTTTGTACGAGAAAAAAGATTCAAATGATAAGAAAACTTGTTATAAGAAACCTTAGATTGATTGAGAAACTTCATGAAATGTACGTGTATAAGTCTTATCAGAAAACATTATAATTTCCTCTATTTTACTACACATGTTACTAATGGTTAAATTAGCAGACCTAGAGAGTTCCTTTAGAGACGTGTTGTAGCATGTCCTTGTAGCCACATGATCTCTTTTAACTTCTCCAATCCCTTCTTCGGTTGGGAACTTCATCTTCAGGTGGTAAGTTAAAGTTGCAGCCTTCAACTTATTGAACAATGGATGCCCCATGATAGTGTTGTATGCAGATGGCTGAGCAACCACTAGAAAGTCCATCATTATGGTTGCTTGCTTGGGGGCTATCTCTGCTGTAACTGCATGGGAAATTAGCCCCATAGGTTGAACTTTCTCTCTAGCAAACCCAACCAAGGGTGATCCAAACGACTTGATCCTTTTCCGATTAATGTTCATATGCTTGAAAATCAGCCAGTACAAGATATCAGTCGAGCTTCTGTTGTCAGCCAGGATCCGATGGATAGCATGTGTAACACCCCACCCCAATGACACACAATATTGTCTCCTTTTGGCTCCCCTTGAAGCAGATTTCCTAGGAGGTCACCCATCCTGGTACTACTCCAGCAAAAGCACGCTTAACTGCGGAGTTCCGATGGGATCATGACCATCATGGCTTTAAAATGCGTTGTTGTCATTAAGGGTGTAGTATACATTTAAGCACATTCCCATCTCCATACCCAGGCGATGTGGGACGTCACAATCACCCCCTCTTAGGACCCAGCATCCCTGGAAGCGACCTTCATGGGATTAGCCCATTCTTGGCGTCAGTCCCAACGAGTGCCCGCTAGCGACCTTCATGGGCTTGTGTACACTCCCCCCATCTCAGGCTGGGCAATGATTCTGATACCATTTGTAATACCACACCCCAATGACACACAATATTGTCCAATTTTGGCTCCCCCTCGAACTCGACTTCCCAGCAGGTCTTCCATCTTGATACTACTCCAGCAAAAGCACGCTTAACTGCGGAGTTCTGATAGGATCATGACCATCATGGCTTTAAAATGCATTTTTGTCATTAAGGGTGTAGAATACATTTAGGCACATCCCCATCTCCATTCCCAGGCGATGTGGGACATCACAGCATGGTTTGCTATAGTCATCACCACCACCAAAGCATCATCGTGGGGCATCGAAACTCCCACTTCATCCTCATCGGAGAATGAGAGAATTATCGGTTCCTTCTTTAAGCCTTTCAAGAAGAATAATATCCTCTACGTTCACTCTCCTGGCATGAGCCTTCCAGGTGGAGTTGGATTCTCCTCCAGCAGCTAATTCCCCCGAGATCGTGTGAATCTCGGCTCTCACATCTTGATTCTGAAGGTTCTACTGGTTAGCTCGACCACCCCTTGGGTCATCTCGCCTTCGCCTCTGCTCCCCTTGTCCCCGCCTAGTATTGTTGTTGCATGCCTCTTACTACAGAGGCTGGTTTTCTTGAGGGTTTCTCTCATTCTTTCTTTCTCTAGCTAAGAATCTAACCAATCTACCATTCTTGATGAAATTCTCTATCTCCAACCGTAAGGATATGCAATCCTCGTTTGTATGACCGTGGTCATTGTGGTAATTGTAAAACTTCTGGTTGTTGCATTTCTGAGGTGAAGCCCTCATCTTTCCTAGCGATCGGAAATGTGGATCGCTCTTAATCTCCATGAATACCTTGATAACACTTGTATTCAGTGGAGTCAGCTTGTGCTCCTGTTAATAAAACGTGTTCGCAGCTTTTTTCTCGGGTCTCTTCTGGCTTCTTTTTCTAGTTTCCTGAAACTTCCTCTTCTTTCCCTATTCCTCGTTTACCTTTCTGCTGCTACCCGCCTCACCTTGGCCACCTTGTCCCTTTGACTTTAGCAAGCCACTGATGATTTCCTCCTTGTTTATGAACTCTTCGGCTTTGCTCATAAATTGGTGAAGAGTTGTCAACGCAGGTCTTTGAGCTAACTTGGTCATCAGCTTCCCCTCGGTTCTTATCCCATTCATTAGGGCAGCCAGAACCATTTCCTCCTTTGGGTTATCCACGCCCAACTTCTCTCGGTTGAACCTAATCATGTAATCCTTCAAGGATTCGTTCTTTCCCTGAGTTAGGGACAACAAGTAGGCAAGAGACTTCTTCCTCTTCGGGACCGCCAAGAATTGGGTTAAGAACTGGCATCCGAGAAACTTGAAGCGATCTATAGACTTGGGAAGCAGCTTCCTAAACCATTCTCCATATAATCCGTCGAATCTCCATTCTTATCATATCTGTCTCATCACCCGATCAGTGAATGGCAAATTCATGTTTTGCATTAGGTCAACCACAACTGATCGATCCTCTCCTCCTTGAGCCATTTGTCTGGCTATCTCCACGTACTTCAGCTTTAGATCCTTCAGTTCATCATCGACATTTAGGGTCTCTTGATCCCTCTCTTGCCGAGAACAGCCATGTACATTTCTTCATGGTCTCGAGAGGAACTTTGTTGATCGACTTCTCTGCACTTTTCTCTACGTCATGCCTCACGTTCCAGATCTCTCCTCATAGGGAGTTGGGAAATGAGATCTGCATTTTGTTTCCAAAGAATCTCCATGTCTTCGGACATTCGCTTCATACGATCCTCCAGCAAAGCTATCCGACCGTTCAGATTAGCGGAGGTTCCTGGTTGTCCAGCTTGCAAATTTGGTTCGGGAATCTCCCTTGAGCATGTAGTTACCATTTTGGATTTTGTTATGGAACTGAGAGAATTCTCGTATCCCATAGACGGTGCCAATTTGTTGATGACAGTTTTGTGAGCGGTGACGTGACACTAAATTTGAGAGATGCTAGTCTGTAAAAGAAGGAAATTGGATAAGGGCTTGCCGGGGTGTGCCAGCGAGGATAGCTCCGATGCTTAAGTCAGTTTGTGATTTGAGAGAAAGAGAGCAAGTGGGCACAATAGCTTCAGAATGATTAACAGAATACCTGGTTGTGGCTTCTCTTTTATAGGCATCGAATGGCAGTTATCATCCCGGAATTCTCTACCCCACGTTCCTAAGGATCAACTTTGAGAAATGTCAGAGAAGTGGATCATGGGGTTGTGGGTTACTCTACGATCATGAGATTGTGGAGTATGTTAGTGGCTCAGCCACGTTTGAGCAGAACGTGGGTGGCGCTCTTAGCTCGGGCATGCTCACACGTGGCTTTCTTTCTTGTAATTGCTTCTTGTCGTTTTACTCTTAGCGGGCCGATACAACTTTGGGCTTGGGCCTTTTTGATGGGTTTGCTTAGTGTGAACAATCTTGGAGGTCCATTGGGTCTCGTTTGGCAGATCCATTACCCAACAATAACATGTATATATATATATATATATGCGTTGGCATTAGAGAGTGACCAAAGAAGTACTGCCCCTAATAGCAGTGCTCGGTGTCTTCTCTGTAGTTTCTTGCGTTCTCCGTTTTGGTGGTTTTGCAGTCTCGTGTGGATCTCACGCGCCAAGTTGTGTCTTCCCAGGATGTCTACGATGTGTGCTCCTTTGATGCTGCTTCTAGTGGGATTTTGTTGTTTTTAGTTTTTTGCTTTGATTTATTTTTTGTTTTTTGTCCTGGCTTTTGGGTTGAGGACATAAGTTGATTCCTGACCTTTGGGCCGAGGAGGATTAGATTGGAGTGGGGGATTATCTCTCACGGCTGGAAAATAAGTTTTGGGAATTTAGGCTACCCATGTCTTAGATTTAGTCTGTCTAGAGTAAATCTGTTTCATACTTGAAGTTGTACAGGGGTTAACGAAATCTGATGTCATAGATAGGACTTGATTGTAAGAATTTTCTTATTGTATTTATGACTTTGTAAGTTCGTAAATTCATGACATTTGATTATGTTTTATCAGAGCTTTATGCTCCATGATGTAAGGGCTATTATGCTCTTGATATTTTATCTATGAATTCTGAAAGATTCCCGTTTTTTTTTTTTAAAAAAAAAGTACTGCCTTTTCAACATTTTTCTTACACTTATGATGACAGATTGAAGAAACGAAAGAGCAAATGCCCAGTCAACTTTGGCTAATTCTGTCCTTATTCTGCTTTTTTTGCTTTCTTCTCTAGCTCTCTCAATTATAATTTTATAAATGGAGGGAGAAACATAGCGGCCCGTTTGACAATGGATTGGGCATGTAATTTTTAATTTGAAAGTGATTGATACGATATAAAGTGAATACAAGTTAAGGAATTTCTGTATGAAAGAGTGGAAAAAAAAAATTGTTTTATAGTGAATTTTTTATTTGAATAGTAATAAAATGTAATTCATGTAACAAAAAAAGTAAGAATGTTTGGGAGTTAAAAAAAAAAAGGGTTGGACTTTGGCTAGTTCATTGCCAAACAAGGCCACCAAGTGATGATAAAGATTTAACAGGGACGGTACCATTGGCAAGAGGTTCACACTCCGAGCAAGGTGCTTGGATAGTGAAAGTTCCTACACTTGCAGAAGAAAGCCCCATTGAGGCTCCAATTACATGCAGAATATTGGGGATTTCGACGGATTTTTTTACGCTTTCTTATTTTTTTAAGTGGTTCACACTCTAGCGGATCTCAACACTATTCACTTTAAAAAAACTATTATTAAAACATTCTCACTTTTTATATCATATCATTTACTTTTTATATCACGGTATTTACTTTTTACTATTATTTAAATAAATAAATAAAAAATCCATTCAAAACAAAACTTTTTTCTATTTTCCATACCACATTTTTTCTTTTTTATATCAAACATTTTTACTTTTTTCCACATCAATCCATGTTAGCGACAATGTCTAAGGAAAAAAGAGTTTAACAAACACACCCCAAATATAGCCATCTTACCTTACTTAAGAAATCAAAGTAAACTCATTTCATCATCATTTTTTTTTCTTTTTTTATTTTTATTTTTTTCTAAGAAAATAAGGAGTGGGTACAAGGATTAAAACACCAAATAAGGGGTAGACTTCCCAACTATACACTCAAAATGAAAATTACAATGCAATAAGTACACACAAATAGTAGGCAATGGGTCATAAATGACCCGGGCCTCTTTGAAAGGGCCGCTAAAAGCGGTTAAATAAGCAAAACCCATAGACACCCGAAGTTACCCCACGAACAAGCAATGAGAAAGACATCCAAAAGGATGCCGGTGGAAGGAAGGCACTGATGATTTCCGAGATGAATCTGTCAGAGAAGCAAACCAGTATTTGACAACAAGAATCCTCGTAAACAAGCCCAAAGAAAGCAACACAAGGTAAAAATACAAATTAAAAAGTAGAAATAAAAATCCAAACCCAATAACCAGCAACATCTATGAAGTCGTCGGTGAAGTCGCACGGGCGCGTGAGACCCACGAGCAGGTGCGTGGCTGCCAGGAGGAGGAGGGGAAGGCGACGATGGGGACCATGAATGCTGGTGAAGACATCTAAGGCGCGTTGGTGGCCAGATCCCACATAGGAAGACGGATCTAGGTTCAAATGAGCCAAAACTGAAACCCAAAACAGATCTGAATGGAGGTGACGATTTGGCAGTGCAAAGGAGGCAGTACGATGACAATAAAGGTGTAGGTGTTGCAATTTTGGGAGGATAAGAGATAAATCGCACAAGGAAACTCATTTCATCATCTACTTGTTAGAATGCTCTGATGCCATGTTAAATATGCTTTGATACTATAATAGAATAATGGAGAGATGCAGAAGCGGAAGAATAATAGGGAGAGCGGAATCACACAATGAACTACATTGTATTGCTATTCTAATTATGATAATGAATACAGAGGTCTCTATTTACAGAGAGGCAAGTAACCTAATAAACTAAGGAAAGGTAAACCTAGTAGACTAAGGAAATGTAAACCTAATAGACTAATAATGCCTAAGAAGGTAAATAACCCTAACATAATATTCTTAACATCCCCTGTCAACATCAATGTGTAAACTTGAGTTTGGGTAAAATAAAATGGAAAGAAAAAATGAATTCGTCAAAAAAGCTGCTTGAGCTGAAAGAGTTGCCGGAGTGACGCCATAAAGGTTGCTAGAGACCGGTGGATTCTGCCTGAATTGAGCTATGCATTTAAGCTGAAGCTTGGTTCACTTGGTGATAATTTTACTTGAAAACTGATAAGTGCCAAATATTGCATACTTAGACCCCTTTATTTACATTAGTTAATCCTTTAGCTGTGTCGTTATTTAATATTTTGTGTTAGTTTTGTGTTTTTAGTATTTTGTAGGTCGTTGAAGAAAAACTACAGCTTTAAAGGAAAAAATGTGAAGTTTGGAAGAAAGCATACTTTGAGAAGACCTAGATGATGTGGTTAAGTTCAACCAAATCCAAGAAAAATGTTAAATTGGATTAAAGATCAGATTGGATAAGATTTCAGATCAGATTCAAATTCAGATTCTGAACACGTCTCAGTATTTTGACCATAACTGTCTGTTCAAATATCGGATTGAAGTGATTCAAGCGGTATTGGAAAGCCAACTCGAAATAATACAATTCATCGTGAAATATAATTTTCCTAATTCGGAAGGTTACTATGCCAAAATCGCCCCGCAATAAAAGGTCACAAATTTGGACGAATCCTATTCCGATTTCAGACTTCTATTTTGATTGGGAGACAGACCTCCGAATTATCTAGGTTTAATAAGGCTTCTAGGACTTCCCTAAGCCTATAAATAGACTTCTTTGCATTCAAGAAAATACACATAATCCCAGAGAGCAAAATTCTATAGTTTCTCTCTTTTTAGTTTAGGTTTTCTTTAGATTTAGGTTTTATTTTTATGTGGAGCTAAATTCCCAACTAAGGTTGGGGATGAAGCCTCACCGATGAAGAACATCAATACTTTCATGTAAGTCTTTATTTATCTGGTTTTATTAGGTTTAATATGTCAATTGTTTTACTTATTTTCATGTGTGGAGTGATTCTTGGATATCTTTTGTAATTCAAGGATACACTTGATGATTTAAGATAATTTCACATAATTGATTGCTTGATTTTATTTGCCTAAATAATTGGATATCCCTTGTGATTTGTTTTACGGATACATTTGGTGTTTCAATTAAGATTGGATATCTTTTATGATTTACGGATACATCTGATGATTTAATTGATATTAGATTTCTCTTGTGATTTGTGCAATGAATGGATACGTGGGATGATTTTGATTAACTATTGAAGCATAGTAAAACATATCTAAGATTTTAATTGTGAGAACTTCAGATTAATATTAATAAACAAGGAAGCATGTTGTTATGATTCGATAAGTGTGAATTCCCAAACCTTAGTCTTTTATCTTTTAGTTTAATTTAATTAGTTTATGTTTGTCTTTTAATTTCAAAAATCAAAATTCAAAACCCTTTTGGAACTAGGTTAGGATTTAATTAGTTTAGATTTAAATTGTTGTTTCAATAATACAATTCTCTGTGGGATCGACCTCGCACTTGCAATCCAAGAAACTACAATTGATTCGTGCATTTGTGAGTTAAATAAATTTGCACAAGTTTTTGGCGCCGTTGCCGGGGAATTGTTCAATTTTTTAAACCAATTTATTTCTAAATTAGTTTTATTCTTCTACTAGTTATAATTAGGATTTTATTTTTCTACAATTTGTTTTGTTTTATTTGTGTTACTAATAAAAAAAAGAAGAAGATATTTGTTGTTTTTTTTTGCTGTTGTTTTGTTTTGGCTTGTTTTACAGTTCTGCCGCAGCACCTTCCGCAGAGCCCTGCTAGTGTGATTGATCGCAGCCCTGCTACGATCAAGCGCACTTGGGGCCAAGACAACATGCTATAGCACACCTGCGCTCGTTAACTGCCGCATCTTCACTCAAGTTTGATCGAGTGCACATCAGTGCGATCGAGCGCACTCACAGCAAAGGCAGCAACTGCAGCAGTTCCGTAGATTTTTACCGAAAATTTATTTTTGGTCCTTTTTGTGAGTTTTTAAATTTTAGTTTTATTTTATTTTTTTTAGTTAGTCGTTTTTTTTTAGTTTATTTTATTAAAAAAAATAAAAAACTGTTAATGTTTTATGTGGGATATTTACATGCTAAAAAGTGAGAGGGAAGCATGAATTTTCATTTTAAAGATTTTAATGACTTTCCTAGTTGTAGGACACCAGCTCCTACCAACTACCCTCAAAATTTTTGCCTAGATAAACCATGTTCATATTGTTTCAATCCTTATCATGAGGAAAATAATTGTCCAGATTTGCGAGCTGAGCTCAACGACTTATGGGACAAATTAGACCAAATCAGAGCAGCTAGATCTAACTTTTCATTGAACAAGTGAACACTAGTTTCTCCAGCTCGGGGTTTGATTCAAATTTCAATTGTTATAACCCGGACTGGCACAACCAATCTGATTTCTCAGGATCAGCTCAGGCTATAGGAACTTATACTCACCAATTTGATGAATTGCACGATTCAAAATATCTGCAGTTCGATCATCAAGCTCAATTTCCTGTTTATCAGTCTACCACTCAAGTGCCACAGCCTACACCACAGTCATCACTGGAAGACATAATGAAAGCATTCATGCAATCAATGGATAAGAACATACAAGATATGAAGAATACTACCATGAGAAATTCCCAAGATATACAAGAGCTAAAAAGTTTTACCAATCAAGCTGTACAGGAGATGAGGAATTCCAACATGGCTAACAACAGAGACATACAAGAACTTAACCAGGCCATGACCAAGATAGAAGGACAGATCGGTCATCTAGTTGCTGACTTAAACAAAATAGAGGAAGAAGAGCTTCAAAGTCAGTTGATGGCTGAAAGGCACTACATGATTGATGAGGATGATTCCAAAAATTCTTATCATGAGCATGCCCAAGTCACCATCACACTTAAGAGTGAGGAAATTGTGGATAACAAAGAGGAGCAAGTTGAGCACCATGAGAATAGTGAGCCCCCAATGGATCCTAATTTGCCCAGTGATATGGAAGTGAGTATTGAAGCTCCTGCCTGCATCACTGTTCCTCTTGAGACACATCAAGAGCCTAAAACTTCATCGCATGAATGTCTCAAAGAGCCATCTTATGTCAAGATACTCAAGGACTTGTGTACACAAGCACACAAATCTAGGAACCACTTTCCTAAGAAGATCCTTCGAAGCAAGTTAGTCTACATAAAATGGCAACACATCCTTCCAGAGTGCTATGAATTTTTGAAGAAAAAGGAGTGGAAGGGATTGGTTGGACATCCGCATGATCGGGGAAAGTGCTATAAAGTTTTCTCCTCCAGTTTATTTTCTGCACTTCACTCCACAAATTCTTTCTTTCCTTTTCATTATATTGCATTTCTTTTTATTTGTTTTTGTTTCTAACATCAATTAATCTTTTAATGTTTGTTTCCAAAAAAAAAAAATTTGATGTTAGTTTTTGTTGACAGGTGTTTTGGTGTTTAAGTTTGGGGGACGCCCTGGCTTTGTTCACACTCAGATTTCCTTACTTCCGATAATGTATTTCTATACTACACATTGAGGGCGATGTGTAATTCAAGTTTGGGGGTATGGAAAAACACTTTATCTGTTTATTTTTGTTCTTATTTGTATATTTTTATTTGTCTTTTTGCGTTAAAAAAAAAAAAAAAAATTGTGCTATGTTGTTGTCAAGTTGAGTCAAACTGTGACTGTGATTTGCATTTCATTAGCTTGCTTAAAGGGTTAAACACATCATTATGTCATTAGGAGTCTGAGTTCTTTGACTTATTTTTGGGTAAAAGAGATTTCACTTGTTTTGAGATAAATTTTTATGAGCACATTAGCATGTTTTCTGTGAGGTATGATGTTTGAGATTAAACTTGTTCTCTTTGAGATTTGTTGGATGACCTATTGATGAATAACCATTGGCTTGCAAGATATAAAATAAATAAATAAATAAAAGAAGGAAAAAGAAAAGAAAGATCATGTTAAATTCTTCGCTGAGTAATCGGACCTCTTGCCTCATTAAGCATTGAGTGTTCGCGTCAAAATGTGTGAAGTTCAGTGTTGATTTATGATATGGCTAATCCGACTTCGTAGCCTTTTTGACTTAAGTTAATAAGCCCTTAAAGATGTTTTACATCTAGTGTCCTAAAGCCACCTGGCTTGGGAGTTATTGGCAAAACACTTGTTACATGAGTCAATTAGAAAGCTTAAGGGAGTTAGACATTGCAGAGCCTGTAAAAAAAAAAAAAAATGCATATCTTGCCTTGGTTTTTTCATTTGGTAGGGATTCTTACACATTTTATGGAACTTGTCTTGAGTTTAAGCCGAAAGCTTCATGATTGTATGCTAATTACACTTTACACTTTTCAGAACATATGAGGTCTCAATAGTCCATTTATGAGTGATTTGGTTATGGATTTCCTTTTAATTGTGATGATGGTGTTTGTCATTTTAAGTTTGCTCATGAATAAGAACCATAGTTTATGTAAAATTTCTTTCTTGTTAACAATATAGTGCTACAAGGTTTGTAGGTATCATTCCTGTTAAGCCCTTACGAGACTTCACTCGTCCACTAGGGATGCCTAGGGGTTTAAAAGGCTTGTTGCATATGCTAAATGCAATCGTCTCTCCCACGAAAGAGGATTTATGTTTCAGGCTTTCATTATATTTTTCGTTTTGTTTTGCTAAGGGACTACCAAAATGTAAGTTTGTGGGTATTTGATAAGTGCAAAATATTGAATACTTGGAACCCTTTATTTACATTAGTTAATCATTTAGTTGTGTCGTTATTTAACGTTTTGTGTTTTTAGTATTTTGTAGGTCGTTGAAGAAAAACTACAGTTTTAAAGGGAAAAATGCAAAGTTTGGAAGAAAGCATATTTTGAGAAGACTTAGATGATGTGGTTAAGTTCAACCAAATCCAAGAAAAAGGTTAAATCGGATTAAAGATCAGATTGGATTAAAGATCAGATTGGATAAGATTTCAGATCGGATTCAAATTCAGATTACGTACATGTCTCAGTATTTTGACCATAACTTTCCACTCAAATATTTGATTGAAGTGATTCAAGTGGCATTGGAAAGAAAACTCAAAATACTAAAATTCATTGTGAAATAATATTTTCCTAATTCGGAAGGTTACTATGCAAAAATCGCCCCACAATAAAAGGTCACAAATCTGGACGAATCCTATTCCGATTTTAGACTTCTATTTTGATTGAGAGACAGACCTCCGAATTATCTAAGTTTAATAAGACTTCTAGGACTTCCCTAAGCCTATAAATAGACTTCTTTGCATTCAAGGAAATATACACAATCCTAGAGAGCAAAATTTTGCTTTTGGCATCTCTATATGGCAGAAAACAAGATTCTTCTCCAAATTTAGGCATTTGTTTTATGCAGTTCAAGTCGGTTCATGCATTGTCTAATTCGGTTCCACAGCCTTTTTCTTTGGCGCAGTTCAATCCGGTTCATTCTACTTGTGGTAGGCACTCTCGGATCAGACCAATCTTTCCTCAGGTCCATGGGTTTTCTGGCCAAAAAAGCCCATTTCAACCGACCCACTTATGCCTTGTCAAACGCCGCCATCACCTGTCACTGTAGCCTCTCCTAGGCCATTGATCCATTACTAGTGAGAATTTTTTTTGGGTCAGACCTTTCAACGGTCCAAGGGTTTTAGGCATGATTAGCCTCATCAACCGGCCCTTTTTCTCCCTACTTAGCTCAGCAAACCAAGCGAGATGGTCCAAGGCTTTCAGGCATGATTAGCCTCTTCAGCTAGCCCTGCTTATCTCAGCTAAACAGGCGAGACGATCTACTAGTTATAATTTTTGGGTCAAACTTTAGCTCAGCCGACCAGGCGAGACGGTCCAAGGGTTACAGGCCAAACAAGCCCCTTTTAACCAGCCCTGCTTTCTCTCCACTTGACTAGACAAGGCCAGCTATTTCATTACTTGTATATGGGTTTTGTTGTGCAAATTTATTTAACTCGCAAGTGCACGAATCGATTGTAGTTTAATTGATTGGAAGTGCGAGGTCGATCCCACAAAGAATTGTATTCTTGAAAGAGCAATTTAAATCTAAACTAATTAAATCCTAACCTAGTTCCAAAAGGGTTTTGAATTTTGATTTTTGAAATTAAAAGACAAACATAAACTAATTAAAATAAACTAAGATATAAAAGACTAAGGTTTGGGAATTTACACTCATCGAATCATAACAACATACTTCCATGTTTATCAATATTAATCTGAAGTTCTCACAATTAAAATCTTAGATATGTTTTACTATGCTTCAACAGTTAATCAAAACTATCTCATGTATCCATTCATTGCACAAATCACAAGAGGAATCCAATATCAATTAAATCATCAGATGTATCCGTAAATTACAAAAGATATACAATCTTAATTGAAAACACTAAATGTACCCGTAGAACAAGTCACAAGGGATATCCAATTATTTAGGCAAATAAAATCAAGCAATCAATTATGTGAAATTATCTTAAATCATCAAGTGTATCCTTGAATCACAAAAGATATCGAAGAATCACTCCACACACTGAAAATAAGTAAAACAATTGAAATATTAAACCCAATAAAATCAGATAAATAAAGACTTACATGATAGTATTGATGTTCTTCATTTGTAAGGCTTCATCCCCAACCTTAGTTGGGAATTTAACTCCACATAAAAATTAAACCTAAATCTAAAGAAAACCTAAACTAAAAAGAGAAAAACTGCAAAAATAGACGACAAATTTGAAATCATAACGAAAAATTGAGTGGGAAACACCTAGTCAACTTTTAGTCCTGTCAAAGTCAACATTCAACACTATAAAAAGTCAAAGTCAAAAGTCAATGCAAAAAGTCAACTATGGCAAGGTGCTGATGTGGCCGATGTGCTGACGTGGCGGTGAAGCTAACGTGGAAGATCTGATGACGTGGTGGTGAAGCTAACGTTGCACTAACAAGGCCTTCATCCTGACCCGCTAGAGGTTGAAGTCGTTTCTTCCATTGAACTTCTCAATATCGAATTTTGTTGCCATCTTTTGTTGAATCTGTCAATACTGTCACAAGTTACAACTGTGAAACAGGTAAGTCCAAAATACAACTAGGTAAGTTCCCAGGAAAGGCTGAAGGGGTCACAACGGTCCCACTTAAAATCCAGTCTCCATAGACAACTAAGTTGCCGGTTGACAGAACTTCCCTAGACGTAGTTTTGAACAAAACCTGTACACAGTATCTATAAACAGTACCCGGACATATAAAACCCAAGCTCTGATACCAATTTGTTGAAACAAAGGCACCAAAAAAAAATTGAGAAGTAAGAAACAAGAAACAAAACTACCAAAATAGACACAAGGATTTAAGTGGTTCGGCCCTGACTTGGCCTACGTCTACTAGAGAAGACAGATCAAGATCTTTTATTATGAAAAACAAGGGAGATACAAACAGTGGCTCACACCCAAAGACCCAAGTACACCCAAAACAACACTTGATAGTGTTTCTACAAAGAGAATTCTCTCATTCTCTCAAATGGCTCACTTGAGCTTTGGATCTTCTTTCTCTCACTATTCTCTAGCTCTCTTAGAATGGGATGATCCACAAATGAGCTCTCATTCCTTTATATAGGCAAGCTCCACCAACCCTTCTTAAATGCCTATGAGCCCCTCAACTACCCATGTGTAATTAAGATGCCCAACTATCAACCATGAGCCTCTCAACTACCCATGTGCAATTAAGATAACCAACTCTAAACCATGAGCCTCTCAACTACCCATGTGCAATTAAGATGTTCAATTCTTTAACCGTGAGATGGCAAGAATAATTGATGGGTGACAAGTCATACCCAACAATTCTCCACTTTGACTTGATAAGCATCAAGTCTAATAAAGAACGTATCTCCACCTTGTCGGGAATCTGATCATCTGTCTTGTCTTCTCCTCTACGTCTTGCTCAAACATGTAGAATATTGATCAAGTCCAAACAATGATTGAACTTGATTGCTGGAACAATCTTCGTCAACATATCAGCCGGATTATCTTTGGTGTCAACTTTTTGCAAAGAAATCTCACCATTTCCAATAATTTCTCTGATAAAATGAAACTGAATATCAATGTGCTTGGTCCTGGCATGATGAACTTGGTTCTTTGCCAAGTGAATGGCACTCTGACTATCACAATAGACATTAACATATTCTTGTGAGAATCCCAAATCACCAACTAAACCCTGTAGCCATAATGCCTCCTTAACAGCCTCAGTCATTGCCATATATTCTGCTTCTGTAGTAGATAAAGCAACTGTTGGCTGTAACATAGACCTCCAACTGATTGGACCATGAGCTAATGTGAACACATAGCCTGTCGTAGACTGTCGTCTATCTAAGTCACCAACATAATCAGAATCGACATAACCACTGACATGAGACTCTAAAGTATTGTCCCTTTGAAACTCCAATCCTACATCCAAAGTACCACGCAGATACCTCAGCAACCATTTCATAGCTTGCCAATGTTCTTTCCCTAGATTTGCCATGTATCTGCTAACCATACTGACTGTATGTGAAATATCAGGCCTAGTACACACCATAGCATACATCAAACTGCCAACTGCATTTGCGTATGGTACACGAGACATGTACTCTCATTCCTCCTTAGTACTAGGAGATATCTGAGCTGAGAGTCTGAAGTGAGCTGCCAATGGAGTACTTATTGGTTTTGAGTTCTCCATTTCAAATTTGGAAATAATCTTCTCAAGATACTTCTGCTGCGATAAATATAATCTGCCCTTCTTCCTCTCTCGATGAATTTCCATACCAAGAATTTTCTTCGTTGGACCCAAATCCTTCATCTCAAACTCTTTACTGAGTTGAGTCTTCAATATGTTGATCTCTTTCATGCTCTTAGCCGCAATAAGCATGCCATCAACATATAATAGCAGATAAACAAATGATCCATCCAGAAGCTTTTTGAAATACACACAATGATCATACTCACTTCTGGTGTAGCTCTGTCCCATCATGAAAGTATCAAACCTTTTGTACCACTACCTTGGCGATTGCTTCAACCCGTACAAAGATTTTCTCACTTTGCACACATGATCTTCTTTACTAGAAATCTAAAAAACCTCTGGTTGTTTCATGAAGATCTCCTCCTCCAAATTACCATGTAGAAAGGCTGTCTTGACATCAAGCTGCTCTAGTTTGAGATCAAATTGAGCTACAATGGCCAATATAGCTCGTATTGAGGTGTGTTTGACAACTGGTGAAAATACCTCATTATAGTCCACACCTTCCTTTTGAGAAAATCCCTTGGCCACCAATCGAGCCTTATATTTGATACCATTGGATCCTGGAATTCCTTTTTTCTTTGCATATACCCACTTGCATCCAATTGTTCGCTTTCCCTTGGGCAACCTGACAAGTTCCCAAGTTTGGTTCCTTTAAGAGATTCCATCTCCTCGTCCATGGCTGCCTTCCACTCCTTGCAATTATCATCTTGCATTGCCTTGTTGAAAGAAGATGGCTCATCTTCTTCAATGTTCAGAGCATAGGCCACCACGTCTTCAAACCCTTAGCGAACCGGTGCTTTATGTGTTCTTCTTGCTCTACCGCTTGCCAGAGATTGTTGTTGTTGTTGTACTAATTGCTGTTGTAATGGCTGTTGCTCATTATCTGGGACATTATCTGCTTCACTCCTTGATGCCTTTGGAGTATTCAGCTCCACCTCTACCAAATCTACCTTAACCTCCTCTTGCATGTCCTTCTGCTTGTTGGAAGCTGGTATAATAGATTCATCAAATGTCACTTCTCTACTGATCATGAACTTATGCACTTCAGGATACCATATTCTGTATGCTTTCACACCACTTGCATATCCCAGAAAAATTTCCTTTTTAGCCCTTGGTTGAAGCTTATCTTTTGTAACATGAAAATAAGCTGCACAACCAAAGACTCTAAGAGAGCTGTAATCAGCAGGTTCTACTGACCAGATCTCTTGAGGAGTCTTGCAATCGATAGCTGTAGAAGGTGATCGATTTACAAGGTAGCATGCGGTGTTTACTATCTCAGCCCAAAACTCTCTACCCAATCCAGCATTGGATGACATGCATCGAGCCCTTTCTAATAGGGTACGGTTCATTCGTTCAGCAACCCCATTTTGTTGTGGCGTTTTCCTCACTGTGAAGTATCTTGCTATACCTTCATCTTTGCAGAACTTCATAAACGGCCCATAAGTGTATTCACCGCCGTTGTCGGTTCTTAATCATTTGATCTTTTTACCAGTCTGCTTCTCAATCATCGTCTTCCACTTCTTGAATGTTTCAAAGACTTCGTCTTTACTCTTCAAAGTATACAACCATACTTTCCAAGAGAAGTCATCAATAAAGGTAACAAAGTACCGAGCTCCACCTTTTGATGACACCCATGAGAATCCCCATACATCATAATGAATATAGTCAAGAGTACCTTTGGTGCGACATATGGTTGTCGTGAACTTCACCCTGCATTGCTTGCCGAATACACAATGCTCACAGAAATCCAACTTGCCTGTTCTCATTCCCCCTAGCAAGCCCCGCTTGCTCAACTCTTCCAAACCTCTTTCACTCATATGGCCCAAACGCATATGCCATAAGTGTGCTGAGGTTACTGTATTGCTACTCCACCCGTTACTGTATCACCAGCAAGATGATACAAATTTCCCACCTTGCTGCCTTTCATGAAGACTAGGGCACCACAAATAACCTTTAGAACTCCATTTTGCTGCACAATTTTGCAACCGTTGGAGTCTAGAGCACCCGTAGAGATAAGATTTTTCTTCAATTCAGGAACATGTCTCACCTCAGTCAAGGTTCTCACAATTCCGTCGTGCATCTTGATTTTGATTGTTCCGATCCCCACTATTTTACAGGCCATGTCATTGTGCATGAAAACAATGCCTTCAGTACTCTTGTAAGAAGCAAACCAGTCACGGTTGGGACATAAATGAAAGGAACATGCGGAATCAAGAACCTAGCCTTTGGAAGTACTGGAAGATGACACGGTCAAAACATTTCCATTGTCATCGGAATCGCCTTCTGCAACAGCTGCATTCTCAGCATTAGAGACTTTCTCTTTCCCTTTATTTTTTAGCTCAGGACAATTTTTTCGAAAATGCCCTTCCTTGTGACACTCGAAACATTTTAGTTTCTTCTTTTTGGACTGTGATTTGGATCGTCCTCTTGTACTGAAACCAGACTTCTGATTCGATCGTCCTCTTACAGCCAATCCTTCACCCGAGCTTTCTACAACGCCTTCAGATGCTCTTTTCTTCAATTCTTTGGAGTTTAGGGTCACTTTCACATCTTCTACGGATAGAGTATCTCTACCATCCATCATGGTATCAACAAAGTGCTCATATGAAGGTGGTAGAGAACACAGAAGAGCAATAGCTTGATCCTCGTCCTAAATTTTAACATCAATGTTTCTCAAATAATTAATCACTCGATTGAATTGATCAAGATGATCTTTTATCGACATACATTCATGCATATGAAGTGTGGCCAACCGCTTCTTCAAATACAAGCGATTTGTAAATGATTTGGTCATGTACAAGCTCTCCAGCTTCAACCACAACTTGGCAGCTGTGTCTTCTTCTACTACTTCGCGTAGTACTTCATTGTTCAAGCACAACTGAATTGCACTGTATGCCTTTTCCAAGATCTCTTCCTTCTCATCTTCACTCAATGATTCTGGTAGTACATCCTTTCCCTTGAGCGCCTTGGAGAGCCCTTGTTGCACTAACAAGGCCTTCGTCCTGACCCGCTAGAGGTTGAAGTCGTTTCTTCCATCGAACTTCTCAATATCGAATTTTGTTGCCATCTTTTGTTGAATCTGTCAATACTGTCACAAGTTACAACTGTGAAACAGGTAAGTCCAAAATACAACTTGGTAAGTTCCTAGGAAAGGCTGGAGGGGTCACAACGGTCCCACTTAAAATCCAGTCTCCTTAGACAACTAAGTTGCCGGTTAACAGAACTTCCCTAGACGTAGTTTTGAACAAAACCCGTACACAGTACCTATAAACAGTACCCGAACAGATAAAACCGAGCTTGATATAACCCAAGCTCTGATACCAATTTGTTGAAAACAAAGGCACCAAAAAAAAAATTGAGAAGTAAAAAACAAGAAACAAAACTACCAAAATAGACACAAGGATTTAAGTGGTTCGGCCCTGACTTGGCCTACGTCCACTAGAGAAGACAGATCAAGATCTTTTATTATGAAAATCAAGGGAGATACAAACAGTGGCTCACACCCAAAGACCCAAGTACACCCAAAACAACACTTGATAGTGTTTCTACAATGAGAATTCTCTCACTCTCTCAAATGGCTCACTTGAGCTTTGGATCTTCTTTCTCTCACTATTCTCTAGCTCTCTTAGAATGCGATGATCCAGTTTTCAAGGGATAGCTCAATCGGCTGTGGACCACGCCTCACAAAGCGAAGGTCACTAGTTTGAATCCCCGCTCCCCATTCTCATGTGTGGACATGTAAAAAAAAAATAGAATGGGATGATCCACAAATGAGCTCTCATTCCTTTATATAGGCAAGCTCCACCAACCCTTCTTAAATGCCCATGAGCCCCTCAACTACCTATGTGTAATTAAGATGCCCAACTCTCAACCATGAGCCTCTCAACTACCCATGTGCAATTAAGATACCCAACTCTAAACCATGAGCCTCTCAACTACCCATGTGCAATTAAGATGTTCAATTCTTTAACCATGAGATAGCAAGAATAATTGATGGGTGACAAGTCATATCCAATAGGTGTGTCGGAGGGCCGATGGCAATTCCAGATCTATAGGCTGGTTTTGAGACTATGGGCAGCACAAAATTTGGCGGCGCTTGACGTAAGGCGACAAGACTAAAATTCAACAAAAGGAAAAGACTAGAAAAGATGTTTATTGAAAGCCACAGAAAAGTGGCTCAGATACCATGTTAAAATGCTCTGATGCCATGTTAAATATGCTTTTATACTATAATAAAATAATGGAGAGATATAGAAGCGGAAGAATAATAGGGAGTACGGAAGCACACAATGAAATACATTGTATTGCTATTCTAATTATGATAATGAATCGAGAGGCCTCTATTTATAGAGAGATAAGTAAACCTAGTAGACTAAGGAAATATAAACCTAATAGACTAATAATACCAAAGAAGTAAATAACCATAACATAATATTCTTAACACTACTCATCATTATTTTCTAATATTTCACTTCCACCATTGTTCTTCTACAGATTCTCCCCATGTAAAGGTGTAGCAGAGGGATTGATCATGACCATTGCAGTTTGCTTGGGAGTCCTCACCGACACCAAAGCTCTTAAAACAGGCCTAATCTTTTCACTCGTCTTAATGAAAACCAAAAACAAAATTCGATACAAAACTACCATCCCTAATAACACGCCAAGATCCACCCACTTTGAGTAATCCGTTTCCATTTGCCACGTATCGCTCAAAATCTGTTCACCGGTGATTGTGCGTGGCCCTCCGGCGGGATTGCCCGGAAAAGTTAGCCCTTCAAACTCGTTCTTGAACAGCCCTTGGTAGGCATACTTGTGGAAAGCAATGTAGTAGAACGGATATCTCCAAAATGGCTTGGGAATATCATTTCGGAATCGGAAGAATCCGCCGGCTAAAATCATGAGCCCTTGAATTCCGGCGCCGGTTATTATACCCATTAGGAAATTAGGCACGATGCTTGCAACAATCATCATCAGGCTCTCCACCAGCATCATGCAAGCAAACAGCACGCAAGCAAAGTATATGAAGTGTTCAGCTCCTTTCTGAAGTCCGGGAAGGTAATAAGCAATTGCTCCGGGAATCAATGAAATCAGTAACAAGTATGGAACAGAAGAAAATGTGTTGCCGATTACATATGCACTTGTCCCATAATGCCCATTTAATCTTTCCCGTCCAAATACCTGCACAAAATAAAATGATATGACGTTTTTACTTTCCACTAACGTGGTAAGTAAAATTTAGGGAAAACTTTACTTGTTGGATAAAGTGTTAAGCGTTTTGTAATTATAATTTCAAATTATCAAAATTTGTAATGTTTGTATCCAATAGTTTTTAGCCGCTTTTAATTTTATCCTTATTTTTTTAGAGTTTAGGATTAATAAATAGCGAACTGGTGAAATGTCTGATATACCTGTATAAAATTTTTAAAAGATTAAATTTCTCTGATGGCAAGGCCATGTGACACCAGAGTAGAATTTTACAGAAAATTCTAACGAAATAATGAAATAAAAAACGACTGAAACTTGGAATACCAATATTACAAATTTTGATAATTCGAAATTAGGATGGTAAAACTCTTGACACTTCAGATTATAAGTGAAGCTTTCCCTGCTTTAAAATTGATTAATAGTTCAACAATGCTAAAACACAACAAACCTTCATGTCCTCTACAAAAGAAGGGAATCCACCGATGGCCATGAAAGTTAGGAACGAAGCTACAAACATGAGCAGTGAACCTCTTGCCTGAAAAATTCAAAAAAGTATAATAATTAATTTAGCTTTTCTTTTTGGTTTTTTTGGCAGGTAATTAATTTAGCTTTTCAAGTGATCCTAATTTGTAAATAATGAAACTTCAACCAAAGTATTGATTAAATAAATAAGTTTATTCTTTCCTATAAATTTCAATTACATATTCTATGCGTTGGGTCGACGTCACTTAGGGCCTGTTTGGAATTACAATTTTAAAAAGTACAATTTGAAAACGTGATTTTTAAAAACACAGTTAAGCGTTTGGCAAAATTGCAATTTGGCTTTAAAATCGCAGTTTATCCTTTAAAATTGTGCGTTTAAAAAAAAAAAAAAAAACCATCATTAACTGCAATTTGATCGCAATTTGTAAAAATGCAATTTCAGTTTAAAATCACTTTTTTTTTTTTTTTTTTTTGGTCTATGAATACACAATGCCCTCAAACGTGAGGGACTGTTAGACCTTCTTTGGGATTACGTTAGCTACGATAAAAAATACTTTTAATACTTATAAAGTTATGCCGAACAAAAAGCTGAAATGTTTGATAAAAATTTTAAAAACTAAACAAGCCCAAATGCACTACTTCTAAAAATAGTTACAACACACTTTTGAGAAAGCTTAAAATTAAATTTGTTTTCTAAAATATATCTATTTATTTTTTCATTTTTAACTTTAAAAGCTCTATTACTCAACGCAATTTCAATCATGCTCTTAAAATATCGATTAAATTTACTCTTTTCTATTAACTTAAACTTTTGTACCAATTACTAAATCACCTGAATTGATCCATAAGAAGAACCAAGATCGTAAAACATGGTGGCGAGGCCTAAAGACAATGTGACATAGATAGCCATGCGCAGCCAGTAGTAGCCCAGATCACGATACATGTTCACAAAAGACCTTCTCGTAAGAACCACACACTGAGTAATAAACCCTGCGTGCCTTCTCTTCTTCTTCTCCTCTGCTCCACATTCCTGAAACAGAGGTGTAAATTTCAGTCTTCATTTTCTCTTTCTTTTTCTTTGGAAAAAGGAAATTAAACCATGAGATTAATTGCCTGCTTCATTACTTGTTTACATATTTCTGCTACTTGTCTTCGAATGTCCTGGTACGCCTCAGATGATTTGTATGACTTTGTAAGAGTGTCAATTGCTTCCTCTGTTGGTGTTCTTCCACCTAAACCTTGCTCAAGATCCTGCATGTAATTGAAAGAACAAAACAATGATTTCTTAGATTTATGACAAGAACATCAGTAAGACCGAAAATTTTCTGAAATTTCACTTACCTTTTCAAAATCCTTGTTTATGGTTTTGAGAAAGTGATCAGATGGATTTTGGAGAGTCGGGCAGGGGAAGCCGTTTGAAGCGAAGAACTACGTTAAATTGAAACAGGGGAAAGTTTAGTTGCATATTCCAACCCCAAAGGTATATATTGTCCGGAATATTAGAAGTTATAATTTAGAGAAAGAAATGAAAACAAGAAAGAGAGAATCATAAAAGTTCACATGGTTCGGCTATCGCCTATGTCCACACATCAAAGCCTTTTTATATATATATATATATATTTTGTTGATATTTTTGGTTGTGTCTTATTTATAGAGAAAGACTATAAACGTTACAAATTTTTTCTATTTTTACTTTAATAACAATAAAATTAATTTATGATTTGTAATTTTTGTCTCTTGATTTCTTGTAACTTTTTAACTCTTGAGTTGGGCAGACACGTATGAATTGGTCCAGCATTTGATACCAGAAAACTGTTCTAAACGATATATATATATATATATATATATATATAAAGCAGAGATACTTGCCTCATTCGCTGCAGAAGCAGGGCCAAAATACACTGTTTTCCCAGACGACAGAAGGCAAAGATTGTGGAAAAGCTGGAAGACCTCACTGCTGGGCTGATGGATGGAAGCAATTACGGTTCTTCCAACTCCATCCTTTTGATCCAGGCTTGCAATTCTGCTCATCACATAATATGATGCTGCACTGTCGAGTCCACTCGTTGGCTCGTCGAGGAAAAGAAGCTTGGGGCGTGTGAGGATCTCAATGCAAATGCTGACTCTTCTCTTCTGCCCACCGCTGATGCCTTTGGCTCCCCACCCACCAATTCTTGTGTTCATGGCATCCTGCAACCCCATTTCTGTGATTGTGGTATCAGCCCTCTCCCTTTTCTCTGACTTTGACATGGAGTCTGGAAGTTGTAGCTGAGCTGAGTAATGCACGGCTTCTCTCACCGTTAATGTTGACAGCAGAATATCATCTTGTGTTACGTATGCCTAAGGCCACCATGGTGAAATTAAAGTAATTAGTAGGGTTTTATTGTTAAGAAGAATTCAGTGATATTAATTAAATGATTAAATTGTAAGTTTAAATTTTTGAGATAATTAGTTATTTAATATGGTATCACATCAAAGGTCATCTGTTCAAACCTGAATTTATAATTAACCTCAATTTCAATTAAATATTTTATTTGTTGTGAGTCTCACTTATTAAAGGGAAATTTGAATCCTTATTTGTGGGAGAGTATTAATTAAGTAATTAAATCAATTATTTTCTATAAGAATGATGATACTTGTATTTTACATCAACTAACAATACGTGCTTTAAGTGACTTTTCTTTTGTCTTTTTTGAGTGGCTGAAATGAAAAGTGACTTAAAATACAAAGTCAATCTATATATAAAATGCATGTGAAGAATATTTCCCAGGAGTAAAAAATAGAGATTCCTTTCTCTTTTTTCTTTTCCCTTACCGAGGTCCCAAAAGCCAGCGCCTGTTTATGGCCATTGATGAGAATTTCCCCTGACTGCCTTATGTTCGAGCCTAATCTCCCTGCAACATAAAATACAAGAGTTATACATATGTCCATAGATTTTTGTTGAATAATCTTTTTTTTTTTTTTTTCTCTGAACAATTAACATTCTAAAATAAAACAAGAAAAAAAGGTAAACTAGGGAGGATCATATCCGGCCATGTTCTCATCATTTTCAATCATCAGTTGCTCACCCAAAAAACCACATACTATTGATCATTGATAGATAGATAGAGCCAACAAAGATTTTATATCTTCTAGTGTTTTTACTCGTGAGAGCCCACACGATAAGTATCAATATTCAAAAAAACACAACGGTTACCACACAACAGTGATGTAGAGGATATAGAGCACACAAGATATATATAGTCTTCAGCTATGTTTTCGTCACCAAAGAAAAAAGACAAAAAGAAAAAGGAAGTAGCACTTTGACTATACTATATATCATTACAATATATTATCAAATAGTGAAACTTGATTGGTTTGTGGAACTTTATCCGATTCATATAAAAGGTACGTTTTGTACGGTGTTTCGAAAATTTAGTTGAGCGAAGTCCTATATATATATATATATATCCTTTTATTTTTATTTTTTAAATTGAAAATTTTACCTGCGAGAGCATCAAGGAGGGTAGACTTGCCACAACCAGAAGGACCCATTATGGCCAAGAGCTCGCCTGGTCGTGCAAAACCAGACACACCCGCAAGTATTGATCTGCTACCACTCTTTCCGTTTGTAACCGTCACCCACAAATCTTCCCATGTCAGGGAAACACCATTCTCCTCCGACATACTTCTAACGACGTCGTTTACTCCTCCTCTGTTACCTGCCGCAGGCATCGGATGAATATCAATGGTTTCCACCTCTAAAGATGAAGAACGTGGAGCTCTTGGGTTCTGGTTTACTTCATAATGAAGAGAAGCCATTTCCAGTTAATTGTTTGCAAGTATGGTTATGTGTGGAAAGAGCTGAGACGAGCTCACTACTTAAAGGCGACGCTCAATAAATTAATGCTACATAGAGAGGTTTTTTTTTTTTTTTTTTTTTTTTTTTTTAATGAGGTACAGATACAGAGAGTATTTAATTATTTATGAGCTTGTGGTTCACAATTCAAATTTGACACGGCAAACGTTTTCGACGTACGTGTGTGGTCTAGATTCGTTTTTTCACATTTTGAATCATTAATGTTCCTTCTGTCCTACCAACGTTTTTCTCGTGGAACAATAAAACCTACGACAAATCTTCAATTTTTTCTATCTAAAGACTAAAATAATGTGAAATAGATGATAGGAATTCATGACAATCGCTTGTTAATAATTTAGACAAATAGTATATATGAGATATGAAGCTGCTCAAAATTTATTCAGACCATAAATTTTATATGAAGAATTGATGTACGTGGATCTAGTAAGAAATATCAAGGAAACTTCATGAATTTCTCAGAAGATGACAGCTTATGTCCCCACTGTAATTAGGTTGACGAATCACACGAGCTTTTGTTTGTGTTGTAGGACAAATGTTGCTTTTCTGTTGGTGCAATACGATCCACAATAAATTAACTTATATCTAGAATAAAATATTTACAAAATATCTCCAATATTGAGACTTGAGAGTACATAATTAGCTTTACATATGTACACTACACTAAACTCTTTAATATCTAAGCTAAACTTCTTTTTAAGAAAATAACGTGGAATATTATCCAACTAATTCAACCTAATTAGTTAACGAACTTCATCTATAAGTCAAAGGTTATTGACTGCTTTTTTCCCTCTTGAAATTCGGTTGAAGAATCCCATGCACTAGTATTTGTTTTAGAACATAAATACAGCATAATACTACGTAGCCAAAACTGATTTTAGACATACTTTCAGCCATGTTTATTCTATCTTGCTTTTGATTTGAAGTAGAAACTCAGCTAAATAGAAATTCGAAGTAGATTTTCGCGAACTCAATAGACAAGTAAATTACGTCGAGGCTTATTTACTATGCACTAGATGAGTAAATTCGTATGTGTACCTTAAAACATGATTTTCGAACATGAGTATCTCGATGTGAAATATGCATTTTTATAATATCATGAATGCTTTCTGATTCAATGTCATCAGCCCTAATTTTCTAAGTATGATGACATGATTCTTACAATGAATAATTTGGTGATACTTTTACTGTGATTTACATGTGTGGCGGAGTCAAGATTTTGGTTGAAGGGGGTCAAATTATTTTATTTTATTTTTTTTTTGTTATGAAAAAAATAAATAAATAAATTTGAACAAAAATTAATTAAAAATAGAAAAATGTTTGGTATTCATGTTTTATCCATCATTGAATATGTGAGACTCACGTATAAGTTTTACAAATTTAATGGTAGATTTTTTATTTTTTATTTTTTATTTTTTTTTTAAAAAAAAAGAAAAATAGACAAGAAATATATAACTAAAAAGAAAAGAAAGAAAATAAACCAAAAGCGGCGTAAAATAGTGTTTATAAATGTCCGTGGAATGAGAACTTTAAGTGAGGGGGGACGAAATTTTATTTTATTTTATTTTATTAAAAAAAAAAAAAAGAAAGTATTTTTGGGGAGACCTACCTCATAAAAAATGTATTTTTTGATGGGTATTTTAAATATTTGGGGGACTTAGGCCCCCAAATCTTGTGCTAGTTCCACTCCTGAGAAAAACTTGTTTCATACAAAAAATAATAATAATAATTTACTATAAAACTTGTGAAGTGTGAAAGATAATTTTTTTTTTTCTCTTTTAATTAGCCGTTTTGTATTTATAAGTTATTTTAATACTATGGGTAAAAAAAAAAAAAAAAATGTCTTTGTTACTACATTTCTTTTCATAAGCACGTACAAGAGACTTATGCGTCTGAAAGAAATGTAATTTTATTGTTATATATTTGACTTTTCAATATTGTTACTTTTTTTATGTAGTGTGAAAAGGTCACGTTGATCCTAAGCTAAGAAAAAATTTGATGTAAGAGTAGACTTTAGCTTGTCATTTGAAGAGCGAAAATGAGCAAAAAAGTAATTTTGGGGGACGAAAAGTAAAATATTAAGGTACACCCCTGAATGAATGGTAAATTCAATTAAAAATAATAATAATAAAAAAGAGTTAGGAGTAATGAACTAATTTTTATTCTTCCGAAAATTAGATAAGAATAATTCCTTGAGGATTATGTTCATTTCAGAAAACTTTGCAACGGTTTTGACCATTTAAAGAATGTTGTGCATCCTGTTCTTACATTTTTTTTTTTTCTCATATATATCAAAGTATCCATCTAATAAATCATCCAGCTTCACCCAAGACATAGAAACGCACACATCAGGCTGCATGTTTCACCCCACAAATTATGTACTAATGTGCTTGTGTAAGATCAGATCCAATATGTGAATTCTCAACTGCCTAAAGCAAGTAACCAAACTGAAAAATTTTATCATCAGATCATGTGTTCAAAATTTTAAGCTCACCAATGAAATCAAATCACAATTCTTAAGATCAACCAAAATTTTAAGACAAACATGAACATGCATATATATTTTTTTTCTTTTCACAAACAACAAAAATAAAAATAAAATAAAACTGAGACAAAGTGTGTGTAAAGTGTCTCCCATGCCCCTAAACTTAAATTACACATTGTCCTCAATGTGTCTATAACATGGAAAGAATTTACTCAGGATATGGACAAAATTGTCTGGAATAGCATGGCTTATAGCACATCTCCAAACTGGAACTGAGGCACACTTGTCCCTGCAAAATAGAACACTAAAACAAATATAAAGGAAGCAAAAATAAAACTAAATATAAAAATAAATTGAAAAACAAATAGAAAAATAACTGGATAAATTATAGGGTGCCTTCCATGAGCGCTAAGTTTAACGTCTTCAGCCAGACTATACAGTAGCTTCAGTACTACTGGATGGAGGTGTGCTCGATTGCATTGCTGCATAGTAGCTCAAAGTTGCAGACAGAAAACAAAGAAAAATTAAAGCTACAAAAAAATAATAAAAACTAACAGACTTTTAAAACATAAACATAAAACAAAAGGCAAAATAAAAGAAAACAAAAAACAAAAAAAGTAAAAATAAAAATAACAAAAAATATAAAAAAAAAATAAAAAAATAAAAAATAAAAAATAAAAGCAAAATTGAAATCAGCAACTTCAATACTGCTGTCTGGCTGTGCGCACGACCGTAGTGCACTTGCGCTCGATCGCACAGCTGCACTTGATCTCCCTAGAATAGGCGCTCGAGCTTACTATCGCAGAACGTAAGCATATAGGGCTCACATGCAGTAGTGCGCTCGATCGCACTACAACAAATTAAATCAGATTTGCATCTAGAAACAGAAACGAAAAACAAAACATAAAAATTAACAAAAATAAATAGAAATATAAAACAAACAAAATAAATAATAATAATAAAAACAAAAAACAAAACAGAGAAAAGAAAGCAAAATAAAAAAATAAAAAATAAATAAAAGAAACTAAATTAAACTAAAGGAAAAAAATTTGTAGACATAATTTAACACAATCCCCGGCAACTACGCCAAAAACTTGTTATGCAAATATCTACCTAAATTAATAGGCAAATAATTATACGTTTTACTCACAAGTGCACAAGATCAAGCGATAGTATAGCAGGCAAATACGAGATCATTTCCACGAGGATTGGTAAATTATGTTTAAAAGTAATTTTCTATTTAATTAAACAGTTAGAATTCTATTGTTAGGATTGAATTTAAAATAAAGAAATAAAATAAAAGATAAACTAAACTTAAAAAGGATTAGGGTTTTGATATCCACCACTAATCAGACTAATTAAGATAACAATATGCCAATGCGCCAATTATACCAGTATATTTAATGTTTGTCAATCTAAGGGTATGGGTGTTTACTCCTTAAGCTATTGATCTCCTTAAGCAATGAATTAGTCATGGATGTCTACTCTAATTCTTTTCTTTCTTAAAGGATTTAGCATGGGTGTATACTAAGTTGTTCTTTAAGAAAGCATATATCTGTGAAAATCAACAAACACATGAGGCCTAGGGCATGGGTGTCTACTTCCGTTTCCCCATGTTGATTAAACTAAGAACCGGTGTAGATTTCTTTTGTTACTCTTATTAAATCTAGGACTCGATCATCCAAATTGATTTAATTAACTAGTCCATACCACATGCATATGTTGATCAGACAAACACATATGAGGAATTCAAGATAACAGAAATTAATCAAGTTAAATACACCAAAATATAATTGTAGTAAAGGTGCCAATATTAAAATCCTAAAAAGACATGATTAGGGCTTCAATCTAGCCCTAATTAAAATACTACATAATAAAATAAAAGGTGGAAGAGAAGAAAAACCCAAACTCCTCTTGATCTAGCCTTCAGTTCATTTCTAGAGCTTGTGCCTCTTTCTCCATATTTTTTCCTAGAAACTAAGAGGTCTATTTATACGTTTTTAGAAGTCCTTGTTACACTAGTAAACCTAGAAAATTCATAGAGTTTAGTCCTATTACAAGTGGGACTTGGAATACCATAATATAGAAGGATAGAGCATTCTAGCCGCAGCTCATTGTTCTCCTGCGCACGGGTGCGATCGATCGCACGTCTGTGATTGATCGCACGTCTGCGATCGAATCTCCTTGTGTGTGCACGAGTGCAAGGCTGCACTCATCTGGTCCTTTTGCTTGTAATGCGCTTGATCGCAGGTTCCTTACAATCGATCGCACTACCAGAGCCTCCAATTTTTCCTGAATTTGCTCTTTAAGGTCAATACTTCTAGGTTTTCTTCCTTTTCTTCCAAAGACTTACAAAGACACAGAAAATACAGAAAAGGAATAAAATGGCATAAATTAACAACACTAAAAAATTAACACATATAATAAGGACTAAAATATGAATATTTTAGCACTTAACATAACATAGAACTAAAATATGAATATTTTAGCACTTAACATAACATAGAACTAAAATATGAATATTTTAGCACTTAACATAACACTAGTTCTGAAATGAACATAATCCTCAAAGTTACATAAAGAATTTTTATCATCTGCATCTGCATCTGCATTCACCAGTCACCTGCCACCGTTGCTGGCCACCCCGCCAGCCTCTATCTCTTCTGGCAGTCACAACCATCTATGGCTCGTTTCCGGCCTCCACCACCGCTGTCATCATTGTTTATGATTTCAAACTTAAGGTTCTAGAATATTCCACCTTGAGTTTGAGGGGAGGGGGGGTGTTAGAATATATGTAAAATATATAATATTTTCTGTATATTCCATAATTATGCTGATATCAAATATTCTCTATTTATGAGTTGATTGTAATCAAATATTGAGATTATAATCAAATCAAGGAGATTTGATAACATTAATTGTATTTAGACACTACCATATAAATAGGAACCTTTGTATTGTAGACAAATTAAGTTAATGAGCACAATGTAACCTTAAAGGGTATTCTAAGTGGTGGACGTAGGTATCTAACACCGAATTACCTGTAAAGCTTTTTATGTTCATTTTCTATACTGCTTCCGCTCATATTTCCACATTTTCACTATTTTAACATAGCATATGAGCTATATACTTCAACAGTTGAAATTCATAATACTCTCCGACAAATGTAAGGTTGTTGTGACCAAAAAGTCTTCGTTTCACATTTGTGAAAGGAACGATCAAAGGTTGTTGAAATTAATAACACTCTCCGACAAACGTAAGGTTGTTGTGACCAAAAAGTCTTCGTTTCACATTTTGTGAAAGGAACGATCAAAGTATTTTTTTTTTTTTTAAAAAAAAAGTATAATAAATTGAGGTTGTTGAAATTAGGGGAAATTTCATAAAGCCCCTCTGAACTTTCTGCCGTTTTGACATACCCCCCCTGAATTTTCAAAACTCTCACTTAGGCCCCCTGAACTTTGGTTTTCTCTCACTTTGGACCCTTTTAACGTTAAAGTCAAACAATTTGACTATTTATACCCATTTTACCCTCAACCAAAACTACGTCGTTTTGGACTCCAAAACTACACCGTTTTGGGCTTCAAAACTACATCACCACTCAACTCAAAACGACGTCATTTTGAACATGATATTAAAAAAAAAAAAAAAAAAACTCAAAACGACGTCATTTTGAACATGATATTAAAAAAAAAAAAAAAAAAAAAAAAGGAAATGGGAATTACCCCAATGGGGTGGCTAGAGAATTAACTAGAGGATTTCGAGGGTGCATTTTAGAGTGAGGACCACCAGAAATTTGGGGGGGGGGGTGGTTTAGGCCACCCTATCTGGCCGGTATGGGGTGGCGAAACCACCCACCCAGCTGAAGTGGTCCGGTAAGCGCAATCCCCTTTTTTTTTTTTTTTCACTGAGGTGGCGGACCACTATGGCCATGGGATGCGACCACTTGGCGGATGCGACGGTGGCTCAAGCCACCTTGACTAAAATAAGTCGTCTGGCCACCCCATTTTGGGAGCCACCCCTAATTTCGTTTTATTATTATTATTATTATTTTATTTTGCTTTTCATTTAAAAAAAATTAATGCCTAAAACGACATCGTTTTGGGCTGGGTAAGTGTTGTAGTTTTAGGACACAAAATGACGTAGTTTTTGAGAGGGTAAAATGGTATAAAAAGTCAAATTGTTTGACTTTAACGTTAAAAGGGTCCGAAGTGAAAGCAAACCAAAATTCATGAGACCTAAATAAGAATTTTGAAAATTTAAGAAGGGTATATTAAAATGACTAGAAGTTCAAGGAGATTTTCGGAAGTTTTCTCTTAAAATTAATAACACTCTCTGACAAACGTAAGGTGGTTGTGACCAAAAAGTCTTCGTTTCACATGAATGATTAAAGGTTATCTTGTTCCTCCGTACAGCGTGCCGGTCCCATGCATACCCTGATGCAAGACATGCATACATGCATCGCTCAAATGTGACAGTAACAGTTCGAGATGAGGGAGATACACGATTTGCAGAGGAAGAACATAATAGTTTCAATATATATATATATATAGTAGCGGAAAGTGTTTCTATATTTTTGTTAACCGGCCGCATAAAATAATCATCTCGAATTTAAGTCAAATAGCTGCCAAAACATCAAAATATTTCATAATTAACAAGATTAAAAATTAGTACTGTGTTGAGTTGATCATATATATATATATATATAGTAGTGGAAAGTGTTTATATATTTTTGTTAATTGTTGAAATATATATAAAATACTAAAATAAGAAAGAGAAAGGAAAGAGAGAGGAAGCTGAGAAAGACATATGGGCTACATCTTGGGTAGGCTACATCTTGTATATTCAAGATATATATCAAATAATATTACATAACTTTTTATTTATAGAAAAACAATGAGTACTGATCAAGAAGCCCTAAAGTAGACCTAAACTAATTAAGGAAGAAAATAAACCTTACAAAGAAATATAATAATGGAGAATAAAAATATTCTAATATAAAGAGAAATAACTTACTAAGAAAAATATTAATAAACCTAATTTAGAAAATATAAAATATTCCAACATCCCTTCACACTCAAGTGTAAGCTTGAGTTTGGAAAAGATAATAAATTAAAGGCATCCGAAGTTGATCGTTGGATCAGGGCAATGCTGACGAGAAAGACTAAAAGTGACGGCTGGAGAAATACCAAAAAACAGAGACAAACCGCTAAAAGAATCTAGTGAAGGGCCAAGCCTCCAGTGGCGGAGCCACATCTTTAGGGGTGCCACAGCACTCCCAAAGATTTTTAATTTTTTTTTTTTTACCCCCAAAATTA
>NC_081544.1:9811119-9817497 GCF_901000735.1 Corylus avellana | reverse complement strand
TTTTTTTATATGTTGTGATAGTTATCTGAATTCTGAACTTTTTTTTGTATGTTGTGTTGAATTTTTTTTTTTTCCTAAAAAAAAAAAGTTAACGAGGTATGATTTAATATTTAAGGAAATTTTTTTTTAAGTACAAGTAAATGTAAATTTTGGGTCAAATATTTTTGATTTTTCAATATGGCCTCTTTTTATAGCAATTGGGCCCAAGAAGATATTAAAAATACAAGAAAAAAAAATGAGGGTAAAAAAAAAGCCCAAAAAAAAGCCCAATTTTAAAAAAGCGGTTAGCGGGCGGTTATCTATTTCACTAACCGCTAACCGGCCACTAACCGCTAGCGGTTAGCGGTTGCGGTTAGTGAAATTTACTAACCGCTAGGGCGGTTACGGTTAGCGGTTATTGCCACTAACCGCTAACCGTAACCGCCTTTGCACCCCTATCAAAGACTCTCACTCTCTTTGTTCTTTCTATCTCAAAGACTCTGACAAGCTCCATAGTCCCCCCTCCAATCTCCATAACCTCCACTCTCTAGGCTCCATCTCTCATTCTTTCCCTCTCTGAGTAGTGAGCACTCACCGTAACATGATAATCGGCGTTTGGACCTTGGTAACTTTGCTTGTTTTGGCCCTTATAGGTCTAGCAGGTTCTTAAAAAATCGAAATCAAGGTAAAGTACAATTTAGATTCAATACTTGATGATTTTTTAGTTCTTAAAGATCGTGAAATGCAGTTCTAGACACCCTTTTTTTTTTTTTTTTGTATTTCTGTCTTTTTGATATAGTGCCGACATGTTACATTTTTAATATGTTTATTTGAGCACATATTTATGAACTTTTATAGATATCTTTTTTTAAAAATCTTTTATTTTTATTTTTTATGATACATATATTTTGTGAATTACTCAATTTGTACTTTTATAAGTTTTGTGGGTGCTGTGCACAAGACCGGGGTTTAATCTATAGGGGTGGGTTCGAAGGGTCCTGCATTAGAAAGGTTCTCCGACATCAAAGAAAATAATAATAATAATAATAATATATATATATATATATATATAATCACAATTTTTCGCCATTGTGAAAGTGAGGTATTAGCGCCATCAACTTCAGACTAAAAGACCTTCCACGGCACCGAATTAGTGAAGAATTTAGAGGCTTAGCAGTAAAATGTAAAAGCTCTATCCTTATGCTATAAAAGGAGAGCTTAGGCTTTGTATTCGACACAACGAAAACACACACCATTTCCGCAAGCACTTTGAATTCCTAGCTATGAAAAGCTAAGAACCTTAAGTTCTATAGCACCCAGGACATACATGGTCATATCCTATATATCTTCGAAGTTTCAATAAAGAGTGTCTTATTTATCCACATCTGCTACCATTGATTCCCAATCTTAGTCCTTAGACGCTATTTTCCTGGAGCGCTTTTGTTAAGGCGGGAGGCCGTTTCGTGTAGCGTTGGTATCGATCAGCCGAGAAAAGGAGTGGACGGAACGGGAAGAATGTGGTGGACCCATAAGGTAAGAGTTATTAAGGCTTCAAGATATCTGTGATATACCTGTTGGTAGTAGGTTGCTGTAGTTAATAATTTAGTTGACCAATGTCTATTCTTAGAAACCCAGAATAGAGAAATATTAAAAAGCATCAAAGATTACTTTGAACAAATAAATAGGCTTAGCATTAAGCTTGAACAAATAGAAGTAAGCATCCATAATCTAGAATGACTAGATCAGGATCAGTAATAGACTTCGTTCCAGATGGAGATCTTCATGATAGCAAGAGTTATTTATACTGGATGTTTCATTCAGGGACTCCTTATCCCTATAAAGAACAATGGAAAAATCTTCTAAAAAAGATGCTTTCCATAGAAAGAGAAAAGAACTATATGTTCGATCAGGAAGTAATAGGAATACTAAGAAATGGTATAGGAAATCAATTATTATCATCACCATGTTTACCTCCTAATAACATGCTAGTTGGACCATATGGTATGGGAAATCAATTTTTATCATTACCATGTTTACCTCCTAATAACGTGCCAGGAGTTGTACCAAACAATACAGCAGGATGTACCTGTGGAGAAATACAGAACAAACTCGATACGCTAATTATTGAGTTAACCAAAATGAGAACAGGATGCAAATAGTGTCAGAAATGATACTAAAGAAATCTTGCAAACTGAGTTGGATAAACAATTGCAAAATCAAAATAGAATCATCAATAGACTTGATGAGATTAATAATGAAAGGATTAGAGAAATCCAAGAAAAGATTAAGCAAATTCTTTTGCAACAACAAAAGAATAATAATAATCAACAACTTGAGGCTAATCTCAACAAGTTGATACAAGAAGTCAAGGAAAATGACAATAAGAACAATGAAGAATTGAAAAGTTCACTAGAATCCAAAAGTAAAGACACTTATAATCCTCATCAGGACATAAGTGAAACAAGAAATAAAATAGAAAATCTTAAGATTGACCTCACCCCGGTCAATAATAAGCAAGACGAATTATCAAACAAAATTGATAATACCGTGATTAGTATAGTCACAGATATTAGAGATAGCCTTATAGGAAGAAAGGCTGAAATACTAAAGAATAGGGAATTAATTCTAGCCAAACTAGAAGCCCTATCCAAAGAATCAGGAAATTCTGAGAACATGGAAAACTAATTGATAGTTTAAGAAAGGATATTAGATCCGAAATGAAAAGGTGCGAATGCACAAAGAAACTAGAAGAGGATCTTAAGAAGATCATAAAAGATCAGAAACCTAGGTATGAGGCTCAACCTCAACCTTCAGGACCACCTCAGGACTCGTTTTTTGGAAATCATTATCCAAAAGACCTTAAACCCCCACCGGAAGATTTATGGAAGGATCGTCCGCAGGTTTAACAAAACAGTTAGAAAGAAGGTTTGAAAACCCTTCAGAAAAAGAAATAGTAAATATCATTAAACTTCTTAGTTTAGATGATAAAAGCTTAGAACAAAAGATTCTAAAAATGGAATCTATCTTCAAAGAAGAAGAGTATGTAGACTCTTCAGGAAAAGAAGAATCAGAAAGCAGTGATTCAGAAATAGAACCATCATATAGAAGAGTTCATATGGATGTCACGCCAGTAGATATCAAACCAGGTTTTGAACAAGGAGAATCTTCTGATAATAGGAGAAGACCCAGACCTGATTCAGATACAATTCCATTGAGGGATTATGATAACAATCAATTAAGGAGACGACCAGCGTCACCTGTAGACAATTTTGGACATGCTCCAAGAGATAGGTTTAACCGTAGGTTACCAGAAGAATTTACTCTTAAAGGAGATAATCTTTATGGAGGATCTCAAGATACAAATCTAAACTTAGACGGCGTCAGAGATAGAGCAACAGCCATTGAAAGATGGAGTTCAGAATTAAGTTTGATTATTCAAGCAAATCCAAATTTGGCAAACAGACAAGAAGCTACCTTTACCCTTACAACCCATAGGTTAGAAGGAAACGATAGGACTTGGTGGAGAAGTCTCTCTGCAGCCAAATTAGAAGCATTAAAAACCCCGGGATCTGGAGGTTATGACACCTTAAATAATGTTGTAGATACTATCTACTCAGAATTTGTAGGTGAAGATAAAAGAAGACACAAAAGAAAGTGTCAGCAATGGTTTAACTATTATCAATACCATGTCGAACACATTGAAGGAAAGAAGAATTGTCTAGCACATGCTATGACTAGAGAACTAGCAGGAATTAACATGATGTGTGTCCCTGCAGGAAAAATGGATGGACAAGTCGATAGAGATCTTGAAATCCAAATCAAGGAAGCAGAGGTAAAACTCTTGCAACAACAGCTGGAGCTCATGAAGCTTAAGCAAAAACAAGTCAAAAAGGAATCCTCTGGTTCAGAAGTGATTCTTGACAATAGGCCCACCATAGCCACTGAGGAGAAAGGAACTCCTAATGTAAGCCATATCAAGGCTGAACCACAATCTTCGCAAGAAGAGACTGTAGAAATACCTACAGGAAAATATTATGTGGTCTATAATGGACCCTCCCCTGGTGTTTACACCAGCTGGTCAGAAGCTAGTAAGTTCGTCACTGGACTGAAGGGCATAATCCATAAGTCTTTCCCTGACAGGAAGAAAGCTTATGAAAGTTTGGGCAGCTTTAGGATTCAAAACCCTGAACTCCTAACACCAGCAGATATTCTGAAAGATTTATATCAATCAGATAAACCAATATCAAAAGTTAGCTCCAAGTTAACTTTGGCCAGTCCCAATAAGATCATTGTTAATCAACGGTCTTCTGCGAAGGACAAGGCACCTGTCATTGAGAACGATGAGAAGAGTTTTTCTTCCGTCACTCAGAAAAATAGGGATTGCAACCCTAACCAAAACGCCTTCGATGCGTTAAGGACAAATGAAAATAGATTAACCTCTCTTGGGAAAATTCCCGTGATTTCAACTAACAAAGTGCAGGTTTCAGAACCAGAAGAATCAACAATCGAAGAATCATCATTGATCTTTGACAATCTAGATCCAAAGCTCACACAAGCTTCGACCATCCATGAATTATCCATTATCAAACCAGAAACATGGTTTAGATGGTCCAATCTAGCTAGATCCCACAAGGGTGAATCAGTAATGGAGGATTGTTTTTATACAACCGACAAGTCTACATCAACCGGTTCCAAGTTCAACTTCATTGCCGGGGCAGATCCAAAAATGGTCTATCAGACTTATTTATGTGGATTAATCGACAATATTTATCCTCATAATAATTTGGTAGAATTAACCTATTTTCCTGATAACTTCAAGAAAGCTATCAAGAACTTCAGGAAAAAGATCAAGGCACAAGACAGGCCAGTATTTCTTAAATTCTACAGTTCTACTTTGGACTGGGATGAAGAAGGAAATGAACTAAATCCTTATCATTTAGTGAAGATAGGAATTGCCTCTGAGAAGAGAATTGTTGAAGAACCTACTGTTCTACGGCCCAGACCAGTAAATCCATATATGCTTCATCAGGAGCGAGCCATGATGTTGAGTCAGATTAACTTCGAACTCAAAAGAATTAATGCCAATAGCCAGGTAAAAGTCAATTATGCCAGCCCGAAGGTATTAATGATCAGCCAATTTCCCGAGACAATCTCGGAGGCAGATGCAGAAAAAGTCATAAACTTTGAACAGAAGTTTAATGACGGGCGGTTGGATGTCTCCAACAAGACAAGCAAGCTGTTTTGCCGACACGCGAAAAAGCAGGATGCAATTAATCACAATTGTCGCCATTGTGAAAGTAAGGAATTAGCGCCATCAACTTCAGACGAAAAGTCCTTGGATGGCACCGAATTAATGAAGACTTTAGAGGCTTAGCAATAAATGTAAAAGCTCTAGCCTTATGCTTGTGCCAAAAAAAAAAAAAAAAAAAAAAGCCCTATCCTTATGCTATAAAAAGAGAGCTTAGGCTTTGTATTCGACACAACGAAAACACACACCACTTCCGCAAGCACTTTGAATTCCTAGCTATGAAAAGCTAAGAACCTTAGGTTCTATAGCACCCAGGACATACATGGTCATATCCTATATATCTTTGAAGTTTCAATAAATTAAGAGTATCTTATTTATCCACATCTTCTACCATTGATTCCCAATCTTAGTCCTTAGACGCTGTTTTCCTGGAGCGCTTTTGTTAAGGCAGGAGGCCGTTTTGTGTAGCGTTGGAATCGATCAGCCGAGAAAGAAGTGGACGGAACTGGAAGAATGTGGTGGACCCATAAGTAAGAGTTATTAAAGCTTCAAGATATCTGTGATATACCTGTTGGTAGTAGGTTGCTGTAGAACTACATCCATAAGGAATGAAAACAAAATCAGTAAGCCATAATAGGAGAAAGAATAATCCTGATGGGTTATATAGATCCAAGGTATTTAAATACCAAATATAATAAATCTCTTGAAGATGCATTTTATTTAGAGTCAGCCATCGGACATAGTTATTAATAGATATAAATCATCTGTCAACAGAGGAAAGGTTGTAGAAAACCTTCAAGGATTGATGGATATGCTTAATAAACAGCATAAAAAGAAGGAATCTTTAGGAGAATCTCCTAGCATCATTAATTTAGAACAAGCTCTAGACTTGAGTCTAAACGATATGGAACCCTTAATCTATGCAGATTTTGGAGAAAAACAAACAACTGAAGCTTTAATTCAGACCCCAGCCTAAATAAGTTCCCACCTTTACTTCAATTTGTCGCAGTTTTAACTCACTATGAGATAGACGCTGGACAGCCTGCGATGTTTCCATTAATTTTGCAGGATCTGAATGACTGATTCATTTACAAGAGAAAATCTCTCAGTCATATACAAAATCTTATTGAACATTTATGAATACAGCGAAA
>NC_081544.1:9772096-9811019 GCF_901000735.1 Corylus avellana | reverse complement strand
TCAAACAAAATTGATAATACCGTGATTAGTATAGTCACAGATATTAGAGATAGCCTTATAGGAAGAAAGGCTGAAATACTAAAGAATAGGGAATTAATTCTAGCCAAACTAGAAGCCCTATCCAAAGAATCAGGAAATTCTGAGAACATGGAAAACTAATTGATAGTTTAAGAAAGGATATTAGATCCGAAATGAAAAGGTGCGAATGCACAAAGAAACTAGAAGAGGATCTTAAGAAGATCATAAAAGATCAGAAACCTAGGTATGAGGCTCAACCTCAACCTTCAGGACCACCTCAGGACTCGTTTTTTGGAAATCATTATCCAAAAGACCTTAAACCCCCACCGGAAGATTTATGGAAGGATCGTCCGCAGGTTTAACAAAACAGTTAGAAAGAAGGTTTGAAAACCCTTCAGAAAAAGAAATAGTAAATATCATTAAACTTCTTAGTTTAGATGATAAAAGCTTAGAACAAAAGATTCTAAAAATGGAATCTATCTTCAAAGAAGAAGAGTATGTAGACTCTTCAGGAAAAGAAGAATCAGAAAGCAGTGATTCAGAAATAGAACCATCATATAGAAGAGTTCATATGGATGTCACGCCAGTAGATATCAAACCAGGTTTTGAACAAGGAGAATCTTCTGATAATAGGAGAAGACCCAGACCTGATTCAGATACAATTCCATTGAGGGATTATGATAACAATCAATTAAGGAGACGACCAGCGTCACCTGTAGACAATTTTGGACATGCTCCAAGAGATAGGTTTAACCGTAGGTTACCAGAAGAATTTACTCTTAAGGGAGATAATCTTTATGGAGGATCTCAAGATACAAATCTAAACTTAGACTGCGTCAGAGATAGAGCAACAGCCATTGAAAGATGGAGTTCAGAATTAAGTTTGATTATTCAAGCAAATCCAAATTTGGCAAACAGACAAGAAGCTACCTTTATCCTTACAACCCATAGGTTAGAAGGAAACGATAGGACTTGGTGGAGAAGTCTCTCTGCAGCCAAATTAGAAGCATTAAAAACCCCGGGATCTGGAGGTTATGACACCTTAAATAATGTTGTAGATACTATCTACTCAGAATTTGTAGGTGAAGATAAAAGAAGACACAAAAGAAAGTGTCAGCAATGGTTTAACTATTATCAATACCATGTCGAACACATTGAAGGAAAGAAGAATTGTCTAGCACATGCTATGACTAGAGAACTAGCAGGAATTAACATGATGTGTGTCCCTGCAGGAAAAATGGATGGACAAGTCGATAGAGATCTTGAAATCCAAATCAAGGAAGCAGAGGTAAAACTCTTGCAACAACAGCTGGAGCTCATGAAGCTTAAGCAAAAACAAGTCAAAAAGGAATCCTCTGGTTCAGAAGTGATTCTTGACAATAGGCCCACCATAGCCACTGAGGAGAAAGGAACTCCTAATGTAAGCCATATCAAGGCTGAACCACAATCTTCGCAAGAAGAGACTGTAGAAATACCTACAGGAAAATATTATGTGGTCTATAATGGACCCTCCCCTGGTGTTTACACCAGCTGGTCAGAAGCTAGTAAGTTCGTCACTGGACTGAAGGGCATAATCCATAAGTCTTTCCCTGACAGGAAGAAAGCTTATGAAAGTTTGGGCAGCTTTAGGATTCAAAACCCTGAACTCCTAACACCAGCAGATATTCTGAAAGATTTATATCAATCAGATAAACCAATATCAAAAGTTAGCTCCAAGTTAACTTTGGCCAGTCCCAATAAGATCATTGTTAATCAACGGTCTTCTGCGAAGGACAAGGCACCTGTCATTGAGAACGATGAGAAGAGTTTTTCTTCCGTCACTCAGAAAAATAGGGATTGCAACCCTAACCAAAACGCCTTCGATGCGTTAAGGACAAATGAAAATAGATTAACCTCTCTTGGGAAAATTCCCGTGATTTCAACTAACAAAGTGCAGGTTTCAGAACCAGAAGAATCAACAATCGAAGAATCATCATTGATCTTTGACAATCTAGATCCAAAGGTCACACAAGCTTCGACCATCCATGAATTATCCATTATCAAACCAGAAACATGGTTTAGATGGTCCAATCTAGCTAGATCCCACAAGGGTGAATCAGTAATGGAGGATTGTTTTTATACAACCGACAAGTCTACATCAACCGGTTCCAAGTTCAACTTCATTGCCGGGGCAGATCCAAAAATGGTCTATCAGACTTATTTATGTGGATTAATCGACAATATTTATCCTCATAATAATTTGGTAGAATTAACCTATTTTCCTGATAACTTCAAGAAAGCTATCAAGAACTTCAGGAAAAAGATCAAGGCACAAGACAGGCCAGTATTTCTTAAATTCTACAGTTCTACTTTGGACTGGGATGAAGAAGGAAATGAACTAAATCCTTATCATTTAGTGAAGATAGGAATTGCCTCTGAGAAGAGAATTGTTGAAGAACCTACTGTTCTACGGCCCAGACCAGTAAATCCATATATGCTTCATCAGGAGCGAGCCATGATGTTGAGTCAGATTAACTTCGAACTCAAAAGAATTAATGCCAATAGCCAGGTAAAAGTCAATTATGCCAGCCCGAAGGTATTAATGATCAGCCAATTTCCCGAGACAATCTCGGAGGCAGATGCAGAAAAAGTCATAAACTTTGAACAGAAGTTTAATGACGGGCGGTTGGATGTCTCCAACAAGACAAGCAAGCTGTTTTGCCGACACGCGAAAAAGCAGGATGCAATTAATCACAATTGTCGCCATTGTGAAAGTAAGGAATTAGCGCCATCAACTTCAGACGAAAAGTCCTTGGATGGCACCGAATTAATGAAGACTTTAGAGGCTTAGCAATAAATGTAAAAGCTCTAGCCTTATGCTTGTGCCAAAAAAAAAAAAAAAAAAAAAAGCCCTATCCTTATGCTATAAAAAGAGAGCTTAGGCTTTGTATTCGACACAACGAAAACACACACCACTTCCGCAAGCACTTTGAATTCCTAGCTATGAAAAGCTAAGAACCTTAGGTTCTATAGCACCCAGGACATACATGGTCATATCCTATATATCTTTGAAGTTTCAATAAATTAAGAGTATCTTATTTATCCACATCTTCTACCATTGATTCCCAATCTTAGTCCTTAGACGCTGTTTTCCTGGAGCGCTTTTGTTAAGGCAGGAGGCCGTTTTGTGTAGCGTTGGAATCGATCAGCCGAGAAAGAAGTGGACGGAACTGGAAGAATGTGGTGGACCCATAAGTAAGAGTTATTAAAGCTTCAAGATATCTGTGATATACCTGTTGGTAGTAGGTTGCTGTAGAACTACATCCATAAGGAATGAAAACAAAATCAGTAAGCCATAATAGGAGAAAGAATAATCCTGATGGGTTATATAGATCCAAGGTATTTAAATACCAAATATAATAAATCTCTTGAAGATGCATTTTATTTAGAGTCAGCCATCGGACATAGTTATTAATAGATATAAATCATCTGTCAACAGAGGAAAGGTTGTAGAAAACCTTCAAGGATTGATGGATATGCTTAATAAACAGCATAAAAAGAAGGAATCTTTAGGAGAATCTCCTAGCATCATTAATTTAGAACAAGCTCTAGACTTGAGTCTAAACGATATGGAACCCTTAATCTATGCAGATTTTGGAGAAAAACAAACAACTGAAGCTTTAATTCAGACCCCAGCCTAAATAAGTTCCCACCTTTACTTCAATTTGTCGCAGTTTTAACTCACTATGAGATAGACGCTGGACAGCCTGCGATGTTTCCATTAATTTTGCAGGATCTGAATGACTGATTCATTTACAAGAGAAAATCTCTCAGTCATATACAAAATCTTATTGAACATTTATGAATACAGCGAAAGTGCAAGCTCTTTACAGAGTAATAGAAATCCAGACAACCATTCCCTTGCAAACTTGTTCCCAGGTTATACAAAGCAGAGAGTGATTACTTACCACAAAAAGAAATAAAAGAACGTAAAAATGAATTATTGAAGGCATTTCAAATCCATAAATCGGTTGTGACGTGAAATATACTCAACACAAGAAAAATAAAGGTTAGTCCATTATCAAATTGAAAATTACAATATAAATATTCACATGGCAGTCATTGTCAAATTGAAAATTACAATACAAATATTCACATGGCAGTCAATAGGGTTTAGGGTTTAGGCTTCCGTTCTTTTTTACCTCATTCCAGTTGTTTTGTTTAGGGTTTTGGCTCACGAAAATGCGAAAGTTCATTCATGTTTATGGTAGCATGCATTATTTTCAAAGGGGGAAAACAAGAAAAAATCCGAATGCCTGAATTTCGGCCGAAACAACCTTAATGAGATAAATATCGAACTTTTTGAGCTAGATTAAAACAGAAATTAGAATTTTCGGTCATTCTAGGCTACGAAAATGCGAAAGTTCATTCATGCTTACGGTATCATACTTTCTTTTCGGGGGGGAGAAAACAAAAAAAATAAATTCGAATGTTTGATTTTTGTCCGAAACAACCTTAATGAAATAAATATCGGACTTTTTGAGCTAGATAAAAAAATAAAATAAAATAATAAAATAAAAAAAGAAACTCGAATACGAAAATGTGAAAGTTCATTCATGCTTACAAGCTTTATTTTCGGAGTGAGGAAAATAAGAAAAAATTTGAATGTCTAATTTTCGGCCGAAAAAACCTTAATGAGATAAATATCGAACTTTTCGAGCTAAATAAAAAAAGAAATTCTAATTTTTTGTCGTTCTAGGTTACGAAAATGCTAAAATTCATTCATGATTACAATACCTTCTATTCTTTTTGGAGGGAGGAAAACAAGAAAAAATCTGAATGTCTAATTTTCGGACAAAACAACCTGAATGAGATAAAAATCAGACTTTTTGAGCTAGACAAACAAAGAAATTCAAATTTTTAGCCGTTCCGGGTAACGAAAATGCTAAAGTTTATTCATGCATACGGTAGCATTCTTTCTTTTCGGAGGGGGAAAGCAAAAAAAAATCCGAATGTCTGATAATCGGGCGAAACAACCTTAATGGGATAGATACCAGACTTTTTGAGCTAGACAAAAAAAGGAACTTGAATTTTTTGCCATTTTGGATTACAAAAATGTGAAAGTTCATTCATGCTTACGGTAGCGTGCTTTGTTTTCGAAGGGAGGAGGACAAGAAAAAAATTCGAATTTTTGATTTTCAGCTGAAACAACCTAAGTGAGATAAATATTGAACTTTTTGAGCTAGATAAAAAAAGAAATTCTAATTTTTGGTCGTTCTGAGTTACGAAAATGCGAAAGTTCATTCATGATTACAATAGCTTCCATTCTTTTTGGAGGGAGGAAAACAAGAAAAAATCTGAATGTCTAATTTTCGGACAAAACAACCTGAATGAGATAAAAATCAGACTTTCTGAGCTAGACAAACAAAGAAATTCAAATTTTCAGTCGTTTCAGGTAACAAAAATGCTAAAGTTCATTCATGCATACGGTAGCATTCATTCTTTTCGAAGGGGGGAAAGCAAAAAGAAATCCAAATGTCTAATAATTGGGCGAAACAACCTTAATGAGATAGATACCGGACTTTTTGAGCTAGACAAAAAAAGAAACTTGAATTTTTTGCCATTTTGGATTACAAAAATACGAAAGTTCATTCATGCTTACGATAGCATGCTTTGTTTCGGAGGGAGAAAAGCAAGAAAAAAATTGAATTTTTGATTTTCAGCTGCATCAACCTTAGTGAGATAAATATCAAACTTTTTGAGCTATATAAAAAAAGAAATTTAAATTTTTTGTCGTTCTGGGTTAGAAAATGCAAAATTTCTTTCATCATTACAGTAGCATGCATTCTTTTCAGAGGAAAACAAGAAAAAATTTGAATGTCTGACTTTTGGCCAAAACAACCGTAATGAGATAAGTATCGAACTTTTTGAGCTAGATAAAATAAGAAATTCGAATTTTGGGTCGTTCTGGGTTACGAAAATGCGAAAGTTTATTCATGCTTACGGCATGATGCTTTCTTAAGCGAGGAGGGAAAAAAAAAAAAAGACAAATCCGAATGTCTGATTTTTGTCTGAAACTACCTAAATGAGATAAATATTGGACTTTTTGAGCCAGATGAAAAAGGAAACTCAAATTTTAAGTCTTTCTAGGTCATGAAAATGCGAAAGTTCATTCAAGCTTACAAGCATTATTTTCGGAGGGAGGAAAACAATAAAAAATTAGAATGTCTAATTTTCGGTAGAAAACAACCTTAATGACATAAATATCAAACTTGTTGAGCTAGATAAAAAAAGAAATTCGAATTTTCAGTCTTTCTAGGTTACGAAAATGCGAAAGTTTCATGATTATGGTAGTTTCCGTTCCTTTTGGAGGTAGGAAAACAAGAAAAAATTCAAATGTCTGATTTTCGGCCAAAACAACCTTAATGAGGTAAATATCGAACTTTTTGAGCTAGATAACAAAAGAAATTCAAATTTTCTGTCGTTTTGGTTTACGAAAATGCGAAAATTCATTCATGATTATAGTAGCATGCATTCTTTTCAATGGGAGGAAAACACGAAAAAAATCGAATGTCTGAATTTCGGCCTAAACTACCTTAATGAGACAAAATATCAAACTTTTTGAGCTAGATCAAAAAAGAAATTCGAATTTTCGGTCCTTTTGGGTCACGAAAATGCAAAAGTTCATTCATGCTTATAGTAGCATGGCTTTTTTTTTCGGAGGGAGGGAAAAAAAAATCCGAGTGTCTTATTTTCTGCCGAAACAACCTTAGCGAGATACATGTCGGACTTTTTGAGCTAGAGAAAAAATGAAATTTGAATTTTCACTCCTTTTGGGTTACGGAAATGCGAAAGTTTATTTATCTTCACAGTGGCACGCTTTCTTTTCAAATGGATGAAAACAAGGAAAAATCCAAACTTTTGATTTTCGGCCGAAACAACCTTAATGGGATAAATAAACAAAAAAAGAAATTCGAATTTTTGGTCATTCTGGGTTACGAAAAAGCAAAAGTTCATTCTTGATTATGGTAGCATGCGTCCTTTTTGGAGGGAGGAAAATTAAAAAAAAAAAAAATTAAAAAATCTGAATGTATGCCTTAGTTACTTAAATATCGGACATTTTGAGTTAGACAAAAATAAGAAACTCGAATTTTCAGCTGTTCAGGGTAATGAAAATGTAAAAGTTCATTCATTCTTATGGTAGCATACTTTCTTTTAAGTGGGAGGAAAACAAGAAAAAATCTAAATGTCTGATTTTCGGCCAAAACAAGCTTAATGAGATAAATATCGGATCAACTTTTTGAGCTAGACAAAAAACAAGAAACTCGAATTTCAACCGTTCTGGGTCACGAAAATGAGAAAGTCCATTCATGCTTACAGTAGCATGCATTCTTTTCAGAGGGAGGAAAACAAGAAAAAATTTTGAATGTCTGATTTTCGTCTAAAACTACCTTAATGAGATAAATATCGGACTTTTTGAGCAAGACAAAAAAGGCAACTTAAATTTTCAATCTATCTAGGTCACGAAAATGCGAAAGTTCATTCATGCTTACAAGCATTATTTTCGGAGGGAGGAAAACAAGAAAAAATTTGAATATCTGATTTTCTGCTGAAACAACCTTAATGAGGTAAATATCAAACTTTTTGAGCTAAATAACAAAAGAAATTTGAATTTTCGGTTGTTCTGGGTTACGAAAATGCAAAAATTCATTCACGATTATGGTAGCATGCATTCTTTTCAAGGGAAGGAAAGCATGAAAAAATTCGAATGTTTGATTTTTGGCCGAAACAACCTTAATGAGATAAATATCGAACTTTTTGAGCTAGATAAAAAAAGGAATTTGAATTTTCGGTCGTTCTGGGTTACAAAAATGCGAAAGTTCATTCATGCTTACAGTAGCATGCATTCTTTTCAGAGGGAGGATAACAAGAAAAAATTTGAATGTCTAATTTTTGGCCGAAACATCCTTAATGAGATAAATATCAAACTTTTTGAGCTTGACTAAAAAAAAAAAAAAAAAATTTCAAATTTTTGGTGGTTATGAAAATAAGAAAGTTCATTCATGCTTTCTTTCCGGAGGATGAAAAAAAAAAAAAAAAAATTGAATGTCTGATTTTTGTCCAAAACAACCTTAATGAGATAAATGTCAGACTTTTTGAGCTAGATAAAAAAAGAAAATCAAATTTTCAATCCTTTTGGGTCATGAAATATATATAGAGATAAATGCTGCATTTACAACCCCATTGCTTGGCTCTTGATTGAGGCTTACCACACACAACATATATAGCATGGACTGTGACAAAAAGGGAGAGTTTTATTAACTCATATTTTATGTGTAATGTTTTGTCCCAGAATGGCCAAAGGGGGAGTTTGTTAGTTTTAGATCATCTCGGTCGGTGTTTTCATTGTAATCAGTTGAAAATGAGTTTGTAGCATGAAGAATTCAGCCGTGTTCGAACAGCCAGAAACCGTGTCCGGACACGAATTCTAGAGAATTCATTTTGCAAGCCATGTCCGGACAGCCAGAAGCCGTGTTCAGACATGAATTCCAGAAAGTTCATTGCGTAACTCTAGCCGTATTCGAACATGCACTTAACGGTGTCTAGACACAGCCACTTTATTTTAACCTAATTCTATTTTGAATAAGTATGTGTTGTAGCCAATGTATAGGGACGGTTACATACATTTGTTTTCACGTATTCCAAGAGTGAATACGACTGTACTAAGAAAGCTTTTAAGATTCAGAGCTTTAAGTCTCTCTCTTTAAGTTAGAGGTTGTGTCTTCATCCATAGATCCAAAACAACCGAAGCCTATCGGAGTTCCAGTAAAGGAGATCACATAGAAGAAACATTCCAGAGCTTCTGAGAGATTATCGCAGTAGCGGGCAAGTGGGTCACTTGTCTAGTATATGAGATTGTCAGTTGCAAGGTTTGTAAGTGTTGACATTGTGTAATTTCTTGTTATTATATTGTGAGTGATTTCTTAGATTTGGCTATCCTGAAGAAGTTTTGCTTTTAGAGAGTTCTCAAAAAAATTTCATCTTCGTAACCAAATATCTGTGTTTTTTTGATTTACAGCTTTTATATATATTTGGTGATTTGTTGCATGCTTAATATTTTTTAACTTCCACATATTGTTGGTGAACACCTATTCAACCACTTTCTCGGTGTAGGTTTGAGCATATTAGATTTTTCACATAGTATTTCTCATGCGATTCATGCACTCACATAACATGCAAAAGAAAAACGATGTCAACTTAGGACCTAAGGTGGATTCGGCACCAATATCCCCGTGCTTAGAAAGCAACTGGCCTAAGATTTGGGTACAACTCACGCAGGGACGAAGCCAGAGCTTGGGATGGGTGGGGTCCAAGGGCCAAAAATTTTAGTGGGTAGGGGCAAATAGACACCCAAAAAAAAAAAAAAAAAAATTTACGTTATAAATTTTTTTTTCCTTGGGGGGGGGGGGAGGCTACTTACGAGTAGTCATGTAATTCCCAACATTGATAACTTCTTCTTTTGTACAAGAAAAAAGATTCAAATGATAAGGAAACTTGTTATAAGAAAGCTTAGAATGATTAATAAACTTCATGAAATGTACGTGCATAAGTCTTGTCAGAAAACATTACAATTTCCTTATTGTCATAAGGTGGATCTGGATCCCCTGGAATTCCAGATTCTGGAATTAGAAGATCTTAGCCTTTCATTTTATTTCAAGGTCCAAAATATGCCACGTGGCTAAAATCACTTTCCTCCCAAAACCCACTTGTTTTTAGATACCAAAAGATTGTCCCTCCTAAACCCCACTTCCTCATCACCTCTGAAAAAAGAAAATCCCAGCTTTACACTTCTTCTTCCTCTGCCTCTGCCTCTTCTTCCTCTACATCTAGACATCCCTCCCAAAACCCACTTCTTCTTCACGTCTGAAAGAAAATCGCAGTTTTACCCTTCTTCTTCCTCTTCTTCGGAAAACCTAAAGAAAAAATGCATTCGCCGCTGCGTCTAGGCTAAAAAAAAAATTTGAGGTGGAGGCGTTGCTTGAATCGCGCGGGCTTTCGGTCGCTTTTGGTGGACTGTCGCTTGTCGGTTTTTCGTCACCGATTCGTCTTTGTCTACATCTGGGCCAAAAAAAAAAAAAAAAAATTGAGGCGGAGTCAAATCCACACTCAAAATCCAACGCCAAACACCAATACCAAATGTCCTTTCAGGGCGGGTTCTCTGATTTGGGTTATTGTGTGCTTTTTTGGATTATAAGTTTTGTTAGTCTTTTTGTATTGAGGCAATTTTTTATTTTTTATTTTTTTATTTTTTTATTTTTTTATTTTTTTTTTCGGTACTATGAATTTTTTTTTTTGACATTCAGATTCGATACTTGGTATTTTAGTTGTGTGAATTGAGTGGTGTTTTTATAGTTGTTTTTTTTTTTTTTTTTCCTGAGAGAATTGAGAAAAAGAAAATTAATCGTGAGAAAATTTGTTTGTTCTGAACTTCTTGTTTGCTGGTGTTTTGACATATATGGCACAAAAAGGTTTTTTTATTTTTTTATTTTTTATTTGTTTCCAGAAATGTCTTAGCATTAATTCATGAAATGAGTTGTTTACTGTGGATTTGGATTATACTTTGTACGTCTTTTTGGATTCATTTCAGTCTCTTGCAGGAAGTTATTTGTGGGTTAATGGTATTGTTAACCAAGGAGGATGAACATGTGTGGGAATTTTGGATTCACTACATTTGTGGATTATACTATTTGCCACGTTTTGGATTATACTATTTGCCACGTTTTGGATTATACTGTTTGCCACATTTGTGGGAATTTTGGATTCACTACATGTGTGGGAATTTTGAATTTTGGATTCCCAGCATTTTTGGATTATACTGTTTGCCACGTTTTCTAAGACCAAGGAGGATGAACATGTGTGGGACACTTGTAATTGTTAACCAAGACCATCACTCACTATAGAAACCTACCTTCAAGGAATCTCTCAGCTCACAACCACAGATGGATAGTGCTGCTCATATCAACCACATCTCATAGTGCTAATCTCAATGGCATCTCATAGATTAGATAGGATTACTTGTATACATTATATTGTTATTTTGTATTTGGATTAGTTTGCCCCCCTTGTAATTTGCGGCCTTTGTCAAAATTTTCAACTTAATGAGTTCAAAATGTATGCAAGAGGTGCCTTCTTAAAATCCTGTTTTCCCTACGTATCACATTGATTCTAGTAAGTTTCCTTTTGTCATTAAGCACGTCAGTTTTAGTGGAAACTTTTTCTCAAGTAACTTGGAATACCATCTTAAAGCTCAATATTATGTCACTTTCACATTATAACACAATAATTAAGTTTAAATGTTGCATCTAACATTCTCATACATTAATTATCCTTCACAAGAACAAGACCAAATGGTAATGAGGAATGCAACATTTCTCAAAAATCAAAACACATAGTCCCAAAACAAATCTTTTTTTTTTTTTCCTCAAACCAAATCTGGTTGCCTTCGGAACAACAAAAAACCACCATCCAAGCTCGCACCACCACAGCGACCTAATTAATATTTCCAAGTGGCAATAGAGAATTCAATGTCCTGAACATGTTTCAAAACTAAAGTTAATTTTTCAAATCAATAAGAAAATATTGACAAATTTATATCCAATAGTAAGTTTGTTATGTACCATGAAAATTTATGAAGCCCATATTTGCATTTGTGCTACAGCAAGAGATGCCATAAAATTGAACCCATTAGTTCCCTAACAAAACATTGTCATTAAACTAGTTAGCCTAATATGATATGCATTATTGTTTTCAAGCATAAATGAAATGTTTTTTTACCTGATTAGTATATGCATTATTAAATGGTCTGTTATCAAATGGTCCCTATATAATCACAACAAATTGTTATCAAATGGTCCCCATATAATCACAACAATCACAAAAACACATTTTTTTCTTCTTGAAAGAGTAAAATGGTGAAATGTTACCGGTGGAAATTCAATGAGATTGATTCCACATCTATGCTGAAATGATTCTTCAAATGTTGTCCTTGGTACCAAATAAGGCACTTGATCAATGTGCTATATTATAAAACAAAATAAAATTTTATTAAGAAAAGCCACAAACAAATAATGCATTTAGACATATCATACATTTGTAAAATGATTTTACTATGAACTCAAATAATGCTTACCTGATGGGAATGACTTTCTACATGTGAGTTAGAGTTGACATCCTGAATGTTGAGTGAGCAATTAATTTCCTGTCAATAAGAAGAAATTTTAATTAATCGAATCATATTATATATAATAAGTTGAGATGAACGCAAATTTATAGAGCTAGAATTTTACATGAGATGACTTTTTTCCAATATTATCCTTTTCTGTAATTTTTGTTTTCTTCCTTGATTGCTTCTCAATTCAACCTCTGAATCTTTTTCCTCCCTTCTGACCTTCTTTCTTCTTGATCCCTTTGACCGTTTCAAGTAATTTCTCAATAGATTGGGTATGATTTGCAATTTCATTGTCATCTGACAATGATAATTGAGCTTCATTATCAAGACTAACACGTGAAACATTTTTAATTTTTTGAACTTGCTTTTACATTTCTTTTACCATCTTCTCTACAAAAGCATATGCATCTTCATTATCAGCTGCTTCGGTGGCTAATCCCACTAGCATTGGACACAATCTTCTATATCTTTGTGTAACATTTAAATTCACACCATTTTCCATATTCATCGTCGTAGTATTTAAGATGTATTCACTCTTTGCTTCTCTTGTCCACCTCTTCAAAATGTATGTACTAGGAATCATCTTTATATCAAGCAAGTCAAAAATCTTCAAAGCATGGCAACACAAAATCCCAAATGTTTCGAACTTTCTGCAACTACATGAAATTATCTTATTAACATGGTCGCATAATACTTTATACTCTCTAGTTTCAGCAAAAATACCAACAACATATTCATGCACTAATTGGCTATCATTGCGATGTTTAATTACTGTTGCTGATGCATAGTCATACTCATTATGAAATTTTTTAAATATCACAGGAATATATGTATGTGATGCCTGCTTCAACATTGGGGAATTCTTCAATCCTAATGTAGGCAATTTTTCTTTAGCATGAAATTCAGCCTCCAATTCCTTATGTCGCTTTTGCTCTACCACCCGCTCAAAATGTTGAAAAAATTCCATCATACTCAAATATGATTTTAAGTAAGCTTTCAAATCACTATTTATGCTTTCACTGAGTTGAGTACTTCGCACACCTAAAGTAAAGGCATTCTTCATGTGAGACCTAGCCCATTTTGTCTTTAATTTGTATATACAGTCCAACCAACTAATTGACCCAACATTATACTTCTCAATCATTTTGTCCTAATCTTCTTCAAATTCAGACTCATCGTCATGCTCAAACATACAAGATTTAAAGTCTCATAGAAAATGAGAATCATCTTTCATCAAATTCCCCAAATGCGTAATGCCATTTTGCATGATGTGCCAAGTACATAATCCATGATAGGTTTCTGGCATCACCTCACTTAATGCCTTTGCCATTGCAACATCTTGATCAGTAAAGATTGATCGAGGCTTTTTACCCGCAATGGCATCTAAGAAATTTTCAAAAAGCCATTTAAATGACCCTATTGTTTCATCATAAAGAAGTGCAGCCCCGAAAATCACAACCCCTCTATGGTGATTAAAACCGTAAAAATAGCTAGAGGCCTCAATTCTTTATTAGTGCCAAATGTAGTATCAAAGGTCATCATGTCACCAAAATAGACATAGTCAGCGATCATTCTTGCATTAGCCCAAAAAATGTTAGTGATTTTTTCTTCAGCATCTAATTGAACTGCATAACAAAATGATGGATTTTTATTAATTTGTTCCTGAAAATACCTCAATAAGCAATTTGCTTCACCATATATCAAGTTCCTTTGCCGTCTTGTCTGAAGATAGTTTTTTTGATCAAGCTCAGTATATCCAAGATTTGCCCTCCCACCAGCCTCTATACTCATCAGTGCATGTGTTGCCTTAGGAGAAATTCCAGAAGCACATGCAAGGTCAATTTCAAATGCTTGAACTTCTAACATTTTACGATGCGACCTCATCATATAAGCAGTTTCTTCAAGATGCAAAATATGATTATATTCAACTACAAAATCATAAACCTTATACTTTCCAGTCTCTCGTACTAATGAAACATGCAATCGTACAGGACAATTAGTCCTTACTTCATCTCGATGACGAGTGTAAAGATGATTTCGCTTGTCTATTCCTCGAACACCTGCCTTACAACAAGTAAATCCCCTTGTTGTTACTTTTCCATCTAGCTTACTTTTATTTAGAAAACCTTTCCTTACACGATAACTCATTTGCTTTCCATAATTTCCCCAATGATTCCATGCATCCTCTAGAGTATTAAATTCCATACTAACTTGAGGTGTCCAATCTATCTGGGTATTCACATTTTGAGAGGAATCATCCACGATGCCATCCATCTTTTTTTATTGTTTGTTTGTTTTTTGGTATAAAGGTATATTGCTGTCATTCACAAAAATTAAATAAAACTCAAAATATGCCAACATAACATTGAGTGTGATCTTGGAAGAACAACATAAAAACTTTACATAGAAAGATGGTGACATATACCACCATAAATAAAACTAACAATGTATAAGAAAAAATACCCTTGCACCATTAACAACATTAAAACATACTGTGAACATAAAACTAAAATGCAGCTAAAAGATGAAATAAGAAAGTTATCCTGATGTAAAGACCCTAATACAAAAGAAACATTAAAATCATGTATTCACTAAAACTCATCTCAACGAAACCTAAAAGCTCATGCACCAATCTGACTTTTGCCAACTAACTTGCATTTAATCTAATTTCTCAATATGTATTAGAGGCCCTCAGGCCACATATCACAACTGCATAGTAATAGTAAATGGTACATTTCCTAACAAATACACTCACCAACTTGCATTTAATCTAATTTCTCAATATCTATGATTCCAAAAAAAAAAAAAAAAAAAAAATTCTCAATATCTATCCCAGGCCAGTATCACAACTGCAGAGTAATAGTAAATGGTACATTCCTGAACAAATACACTCACGGAAATACCATAGACCAAGTACCTTTTTTTTTAGAAACCTTAACGCCCTCAAAGAAGCTAGATTTTTCTCAGAAGTTATTTTGCAGATGCTTTGGCGTTCTCCAGAAAAGGAAGAAATTGATTTTCTCTACATGTTCTACTTTTTCCAGAACAGGTACATAATCAATGTTAATCCTCTCCGAAAGAAAAGAAGCCTTAGATGCAGAGGAAGAAATGTCTAGATGTGAGGAAGAAGAAGCCTTAGATGCAGAGGAAGCAGCTTGAAGAAGAGGAAGAAGGGTAAAGCTGGGATTTTTTTATTTTTTTTTTCAGACGAGATGAAGAAGTGAGTTTTGGGAGGGAAAGTCTTTTGGTATCTAAAAACAAGTGGGTTTTGGGAGGGAAAGTCTTTTGGTATCTAAAAACAGTGGATTTGGGAGGAAAGTAGTTTTAGCCACGTGGCACATTTTGAACCTTTAAATAAAATGAAAGGCTAAGATCTTCTAATTCCAGGGGATCCAGATCCTCATAAGGTTCTATCATTTAAGCGGTAGTTGTTTACTTTATTCTATCGGCTATGAGATCCCCTTCCCTATGCTCTTCTTCACTCAAAGTACGTAAAACTTCATCCGAGGTTAATGTCGGCTTGAGTTGTTTATCTTTGTTTTGCACATCTCTTTTGCCACGTCCTTGGTAAATCACCTGACCAAACTGTCCTAGGGGATTCCTCAACTCTACATCTCCATATTTTCTGATGATATTACCAACAAACCAACTATAGACCGAGTTAAGAGCCTAAACCAATTGTAAAATGTTCGCTAATTAATGAAAGCCTTTGATATATAAATTTATGGATAAAGTTTTCTCAAAATTAGGTCAGAGAAAATTCCTTCAATCAAGTATATTACATTGACATATATATATATGTTCCTAGAATATATATGATTCTCACATACATTTTAAAAAAATTCATATAAAAATTGCATGATCTTATTAAAAATATAGGTAAAAAACACATTTTTTATGTTAGTTTATATAGATTTCAAATCCAATTTGGAGGGATGATTTTACCTAAATTTTTTAAACCAAACGTGAGCACCAACCAGCCCACATGAAGTGAAATGACACAAACCTGTATTTGTGAAAAGGGAAAATGCTACTCATGTATATGAAATATGAATCATATAATTCTTTCATTTACCTACCAAACGAAAGACGAGTTTAGTTAAGGAAATACAAAATTTATTCAATAATTAATTTGGTTGCTCAATATTTTCGATAAATCGTAAGATGCTTATTAAAAAAAAAATAATAAAAAGAATAGCAAGCCATTGTCGGTGACGTTTTGACATGACTTATTTGATAATTTGAATAATATCTTTAAAGCAATATTTTTCTTATTAATCCTTTTTAGGTTATACTTATTCAACAAACCATCCGTCACTTTGAAAAATCTTCTGAATCAAGTAATTTCTGGAGTTTTATCTCGGTGGCATATTCAGGTGGTTAAAAATATGTTAGTGCATAAATCTGAAACAGAAAATTAAATATTCTTAAGGTGTGTTACAATATTACATAGTCGTTTCACTTAAGAATTTATTTGTCCCCACTAATTCTTATAAAATTGGTATACATTGGGTAATATCAAACACTTCTCCAAGAACAATGGAGCACATAAAAACCTTTGGATTTTGGTTGCGTTTTGTACCGAACGAAACCAAACCAGCACAGATATTTTGAGAAAGACAGAAGAAGATAGAATTTGTGTCTTAAACTAGCTAGTCTGTAGTAGATTATATTTAGTGTTAATTTAGCAACTTCAATGTATGTTCACAAAGTAATTATCTGGATTTGATATATGAGCAATTACCTCCGAGATGACGCAAGAAATTTCAGCCACAAAACCATAGTCCTTGCAATAATAAATGGTAAGAATGGATCTTCAATTTCTTCCTCACAAGCACCACAATAGAATTCAATATCCCCTGCCTCATCTTCATATACAGCAAGAGAATCCGAGGATAAGGGGATCTATGTGGCATTTGTATCAAGGTACCGTTTGTTAAATCCGTCCTCCTCCTCTCAACATTATTTGACTTTTTTTGAAAAAAATAAAAAAATTAACATTAAAACATTCTTACTTTTTATTATTATTTTAATTTAAAAAATCATTACAAAAACATTTTTGTTTTTTACTTTTCCTTACCACTTTTTTACTATTTTATATTAAATATTCTTACATTTTTTTACATCAATCCACACCCGCTACGTTGTCGAGGAGAAAAAGAGTTTAACAAACACATTCCAAATATAGCCAATTTACTTAAGAAATAAAAGTAAACTCATTTCATAATTTACTCATTATTTTCTGATATTACACTTGCAACATTGTTCTTCTACAGATTCTCCCCATGTAAAGGTGTAGCAGAGGGATTGATCATGACCGTTGCAGTTTGCTTGGGAGTCCTCGCCGACACCAAAGCTCTTAAAACAGGCTTAATCTTTTCACTCATCTTAATGAAAACCAAAAACAAAATTCGATACAAAACTACCATCCCTAACAACACACCAAGATCCACCCACTTTGAGTAATCCCTTTCCATTTGCCACGTGTCGCTCAAAATCTGTTCACCGGTGACCGTGCGTGGCCCTCCGGCGGGATTGCCCGGAAAAGTTAGCCCTTCAAACTCGTTCTTGAACAGCCCTTGGTAGGCGTACTTGTGGAAAGCAATGTAGTAGAACGGATATCTCCAAAATGGCTTGGGAATATCATTTCGGAATCGGAAGAATCCGCCGGCTAAAATCATGAGCCCTTGAATTCCGGCGCCGGTTATTATACCCATGAGGAAATTAGGCACGATGCTTGCAACAATCATCATCAGGCTCTCCACCAGCATCATGCAAGCAAACAGCACGCAAGCAAAGTATATGAAGTGTTCAGCTCCTTTCTGAAGTCCGGGAAGGTAATAAGCAATTGCTCCGGGAATCAATGAAATCAGTAACAAGTATGGAACAGAAGAAAATGTGTTGCCGATTACAAATGCACTTGTCCCATAATGCCCATTTAATCTTTCTCGTCCAAATACCTGCACAAAATAAAATGATATGCAAGTAAAATTTAGGGGAAACTTTACTTGTTGGGTAAAGTGTTAAGTGTTTTGCAATTATAATTTCGAATTATCAAAATTTTCAATGTTTGTATCCCATAGTTTTTAGCCGCTTTTAATTTTATCCTTACTTTTTAGAGTTTAGGGTTAACAAATACCTGTGTAAAACTTTTAAAAGATTAAAATTTTCTGATGGCAAGGCCGTGGGACACTAAAGTAGGATTTTACAGAAAATTCTAACGAAATGATGAAATAAAAGACGACTGAAACTTGAAATACCAATATTACAAATTTTGATAATTCGAAATTAGGATGGTAAAACTCTTGACACTTCATATTATAAGTGAAGCTTTCCCTGCTTTAAAATTGATTAATAGTTCAACAATGCTAAAACACAACAAACCTTCATTTCCTCTACAAAAGAAGGGAATCCACCGATGGTCATGAAAGTTAGGAACGAAGCTATAAACATGAGCAGTGAACCTCTTGCCTGAAAAATTCAAAAAAGTATAATAATTAATTTAGCTTTTCTTTTTGTTTTTTTTTTTGGCAGGTAATTAATTTAGCTTTTCAAGTGATCCTAATTTGTAAATAATGAAACTTCAACCAAAGTATTGCTTAAATAAATAAGTTTATTCTTTCCTATCAATTTCAATTACATATTCTATGTGTTGGGTGGCGTCACTTAGGGTCTGTTTAGGATTGTAATTTTAAAAAGTACAATTTGAAAACGTGATTTTTAAAAACACAGTTAAGTATTTGACAAAATTGCAATTTGGCTTTAAAATCTCAGTTTAGCTTTTAAAATTGTGCGTTTTCAAAAACAAAAAAAAAATCATCAACTGCGATTTGATCGCAATTTGTAAAAAATGCAATTTCAAATAATCAATTTTTTCCGATTTAGTTTAAAATTGCATTTTTTTTTGTCTATGAATACACAATGCCCTCAAATGTGAGGGACTGTTAGACCCTCTTTAGGGCTACGCTAGCTACGGTAAAAAATATTTTTAATACTTATAAAGTTGTGCCAAACAAAAAGCTAAAATGTTTGATAAAAATTTTAATAACTAAATAAGTCCAAACACACTGCTTCTAAAAATAGTCAAAACGCACTATTGAGAAAAGCTTAAAATTAATTAATTTTTTTTTTTCAGAACTTTAAAAGCCCTATTACTCAATGCAATTCCAATCATGCTATTAAAATATCGATTATATTTACTCTTTCCTATTATCTTAAACTTTTGTACCGATTAGTAAATCACCTGAATTGATCCATATGAAGAACCAAGATCGTAAAAAATGGTGGCTAGGCCAAAAGACAATGTGACATAGATAGCCATGCGCAGCCAGTAGTAGCCCAGATCACGATACATGTTCACAAAAGACCTTCTCGTAAGAACCACACACTGAGTAATAAACCCTGCGTGCCTTCTCTTCTTCTTCTCCTCTGCTCCACAATCCTGAAACAGAGATGTCAATTTCAGTCTTCATTTTCTCTTTTTTTTTCTTTGGAAAAAGGAAATTAAACCATGAGATTAATTGCCTGCTTCATTACTTGTTTACATATTTCTGCTACTTGTCTTCGAACTTCCTGGTACGCCTCAGATGATTTGTATGACTTTGTAAGAGTGTCAATTGCTTCCTCTGTGGGTGTTCTTCCACCTAAACCTTGCTCAAGATCCTGCATATAATTGAAAGAACAAAACAATAATTTCTTAGATTTATGACAAGAACTTCAGTAAGACTGAAAATTTTCTGAAATTTCACTTACCTTTTCAAAATCCTTGTTTATGGTTTTGAGAAAGTGATCAGATGGATTTTGGAGAGTCGGGCAGGGAAAGCCATTTGAGGCGAAAAACTACATTAAATTGAAACAGGGGAAAGTTTAGTTGCATATTTCAACACCAAATATATTGTCGGGAATATTAGAACTTATAATTTAGAGAATAGAAATAAAAACAAGAAAAAGACTCATAGAATTAACTTGGTTCGGCTATTGCCTACGTCTATACATTAAAACCTTTTCATAGTTACAATTTTTCCTTATATTTTTTATTGTGTACAATAGTCTTATTTATAGATAAAGACTATGAACCTTACTAATCTTTTATACTTTTACATTAACAACAATAAAATTAATTTATCATTTATTATAATAACTCTTGTCTCAATAAGAATTGTGCAAATATGAATTGGTCCAACATTTGATACCAGAAAACTGTTCTAAACAATATATATATATATATATATATATATATATATATATATACACAAAAAGCAGAGATACTTGCCTCATTCGCTGCAGAAGCAGGGCCAAAATACACTGTTTTCCCAGACGACAGAAGGCAAAGATTGTGGAAAAGCTGGAAGACCTCACTGCTGGGCTGATGGATGGAAGCAATTACGGTTCTTCCAACTCCATCCCTTTGATCCAGGCTTGCAATTCTGCTCATCACATAATATGATGCTGCACTGTCGAGTCCACTCGTTGGCTCGTCGAGGAAAAGAAGCTTGGGGCGTGTGAGGATCTCAATGCAAATGCTGACTCTTCTCTTCTGCCCACCGCTGATGCCTTTGGCTCCCCACCCACCAATTCTTGTGTTCATGGCATCCTGCAACCCCATTTCTGTGATTGTGGTATCAGCTCTCTCCCTTTTCTCTGACTTTGACATGGAGTCTGGAAGTTGTAGCTGAGCTGAGTAATGCACGGCTTCTCTCACCGTTAATGTTGACAACAGAATATCATCTTGTGTTACGTATGCCTAAGGCCACCATGGTGAAATTAAAGTAATTAGTAGTGTTTTATTGTTAAGAAGAATTAAGTTTTATTGTTAAGTAGAATTCAGTGATATTAATTAAATGATTAAATTGTAAGTTTAAATTTTTGAGATAATTAGTTATTTAATATGGTATCACATCAAAGGTCATCTGTTCAAATCCTGAATTTATAGTTAACCTTTATTTCAATTAAATATTTTATTTGTTGTGAGTTTTGCTTATTAAAGGAGAATTTGAGTCTCATTTGTGAGAAAATATTAATTAAGTGATTAAATCAATTATTTTCTATAAGACTGATAATACTCGTTAAATTTATTTATCACACTAATTTTAGGTCGACTAACATTACGTGCTTTAAGTGACTTTTCTTTTGATTTTTTTAGCGACTGACATTAAAAATTACTTAAAATCAAGTCAATCTATTTATTGCATGTGAAGAATAGGTCTAAGGAGTTAAAAATGGAGATTCCTTTCTCTTTTTTCTTTTCCCTTACCGAGGTCCCAAAAGCCAGCGCCTGTTTATGGCCATTGATGAGAATTTCCCCTGACTGCCTTATGTTTGAGCCTAATCTCCCTGCAACATAAAATACAAGAGTTATACATTTGTCCATAGATTTTTGTTGAATAATCTTTTTTTTTTTTTCTCTAAACAATTAACAATTAATCATCAATTGCTCACCCAAAAAACCACATACTATTGATCATTGATAGATAGATCGAGCCAACAAAGATTTTATATCTTCTAGTGATTTTACTCCATTTGGCTCGTGAGAGCCCACACGATAATATATATATATAGTCTACAGCTATGTTTTCGTCACAAAAGAAAAAAAACAGACAAAAAGAAAAAGGAAGTAGCACTTTGACTATACTATCATTACAGTATTATCAAAAAGTGAAGAACTTGATTGGTTTGTGGAACTTTATCCGATTCATATAAAAGGTACGTTTTGTACGGTGTTTCGAAAATTTAGTTGAGCGAAGTTCCATATATCCTTTTATTTTTATTTTTTAAATTGAAAATTTTACCTGCGAGAGCATCAAGGAGGGTAGACTTGCCACAACCAGAAGGACCCATTATGGCCAAGAGCTCGCCTGGTCGAGCAAAACCAGACACACCCGCGAGTATTGATCTGCTACCACTCTTTCCGTTTGTAACCGTCACCCACAAATCTTCCCATGTCAGGGAAACACCATTCTCCACCGACATAGCACTTCTAACGACGTCGTTTACTCCTCCTCTGTTACCTGCCAGTGCCGCTGGCATCGGATGAATGTCAATGGTTTCCACCTCTAAAGATGAAGAACGTGGAGCTCTTGGGTTCTGGTTTACTTCATAATGAAGAGAAGCCATTGCCGGCCAGTTAATTGTTTGCAAGTATGGTTATGTGTGGAAAGAGCTGATCAGACGAGCTCACTACTTAAAGGTGACGCTAAATAAATGCTACCTACAGAGTTTTTATTTTATTTTATTTATTTGATTTTTTATGAGGTACAGATACAGAGAGTATTTATGACTTAATTATGAGGTTATGTTTCACAATTCAAATTTGACACGGCAAACGTTTTCGACGTACGTGTGTGGTCTAGATTCGTTTTTCACATTTTAAATCATTAATGTTCCTTCTGTCCTACCAACGTTTTTCTCGTGGAACAATAAAACCTACCACAAATCCTCAATTTGTTCTATCTAAAGACTAAAATAAGGTGAAATAGATGATCGGATATCATGACAATCGCTTGTTAATAATTTAGACAAATAGTATATATATATATATATGAGATATGAAGCTGCTCAAAATTTATTTAGACCATAAATTTTATATGAAGAATTGATGTACGTGGATCTAGTAAGAAATATCAAGGAAACTTCATCGATTTGTCAGAAGATGACAGCTTATGTCCCCACTGTAATTAGGTTGACGAATCACACGAGCTTTTGTTTGTGTTGCCGGACAAATGTTGCTTTTCTGTTGGTGCAATACGATCCACAATAAATTAACTTATATCTAGAATAAAATATTTACAAAATATCTCCAATGGTGAGACCTTTTTTTTTTTTTTTTTTTTTGACATGTCCGCACAAAAGAGGGGAGGAGGATTCGAACTAGTGACCTTTGCTTCATTAGGCGTAGTTCCAGTCGATTAAGCTACCTCTTGGGGACTCTAATGGTGAGACCTGAGAGTACATAATTAGCTTTATGTATGTACACTACACTAAACTCTTTAATATCTAAGCTAAACTTCTTTTTCAGAAAATAACGGGGAATATTATCCAACTAATTAAACCTAATTAGTTAACGAATTTCATATATTAGTCAAAGGTTATTGACTGCTTTTTTCCCTCTTGAAATTCAGTTGAAGAATCCCATGCACTAGTATTTGTTTTAGAACATAAATACAGCATAATACTACGTAGCCAAAACTGATTTTAGACTTACTTTCAGCCATGTTTATTCTAACTTGCTTTTGATTTGAAGCAGAAACTCTGCTAAATAGAAATTCGGAAGTAGATTTTTGCGAACTCAATAGATAAGTAAATTACGTCGAGGCTTACTTACTACGCACTAGATGAGTAAATTCGTACGTGTACCCTAAATCATGATTTTCAAGCATGAGTATCTCGATATGAAATGTGCCTTTTTATAATATCATGAATGCTTTCTCATTCAATGTTATGAGCCCTAATTTTCTAAGTATGATGACATGATTTTTACAGTGAATAATTTGGTGATACTTTCACTGTGATTTACATTTGTGGCGGAGCTAGGATTTTGGTTGAAGGGGGTCAAATTATTTTTATTTTATTTTTTGTTATGAATGAATAAAAAAAAAAAAAAACTAAATTTGAACAAAAATTAATTAAAAATAGAAAAATGTTTGGTTTTTATGTTTTATCCATCATTGAATCTGTGGGATTCATGTATAGGTTTTACAAATTTAATGGTAGATTTTTTTTTTTTTAAAAAAAAAAATAGACAAGAAATATATAACTAAAAAGAAAAGAAAGAGAAAAAAAAAAAAAAAAAACAAAAGAGGCGTAAAATATTAGTGTTTATAAATGTCCGCTAAATGAGAACTTTGAGTGAGGGGGGACGAAATAAAAAAATAAAATTGAGGGGGATAAAATTAATTTTTGGAGACCGGCCTACCTCATAAAAAATATTTTTTTTGATGGGTATTTTAAATATTTGGGGGATTTAGGCCCCCAAATCTTGTGCTAGTTTCTCCTGAGAAAAACTTGTTTCATACAAAAAAAAAAAAAAAAAAAAAAAAAAAAGGAATTTAATATAAAACCTAGTGAGATAAGTTTTTTTTTTTTTTTAATTAGCCGTTTTATATTTATAAGTTATTTATCTTTTTTTTTTTTTTTTTAGCCGTTTTATATTTATAAGTTATTTTAATACTACGGGTAAAAAAAAATAATCTTTGTTACTACATTTATTTTCATAAGCACAAGAGGCTTATGCGTCTGAAAAGAAATGTAATTTTATTGTTATATATTTGACTTTTCAATATTTTCACTTTTTTATGTAGTGTGAAAAGTCATGTGATCATAGATTAAGAAAGAATTTGATTTAAGAGTAGACTTCAACTTGTCATTTGAGGAGCGAAAAGGTAATTTGAAGGACGAAAAGTAAAATATAAAGGTACACCCCTGAATGAATGGTACCCTTTCCCCAATTCAATTAAAAAATAATAATAATAAAAAAGAGTTAGGAGCAATGGGTCGGGAAGCTTCCATGGCTTTTGTTTCGAAAAAGCTTTTTTCTTAGAGAGCTGAGAGAAGATGACTTGAGGGTTAGGAATTCACCACTAACTTTAACACGTGTCGAACTTCTGATCAGCTCTCATAGTGATTTATTTATTTATTTATTTTTGACAAACTCTATCATAGTATTAGAAAATGAGTAAATCTATAAGTCACTTTTGTTTTTCTTTTATATCACTTTAGGAATGAAGTGACTTTTAAAATTATTATTTGATCAAAATTTAATAATAATTAATTACAAGCTCAACGTTAATTTTAGAAGTAATATCATTTTCAGAGTGACACAAAAGTGACTTCTACCATTTTTCATTAGAAAACCGAGTGCTAAAAAAAAAAAAAAAAAAAAAAAAAAAAAAAAAGTAAAAGAAAACTGAAAACACATGCATTTATACTTGAAGTCTGGCCCGTTTATAACCAAAAAGTAAATCATTGAATGAACCGCAATATTAAACGAAGCATTTGGTATTAAAAAATAGAAACAGAAAAACGCAACACATCTTTTTAAGTTACACGCACCATTTTGGTCGAAAAAACTAAAAGCATTGAAGTCTTCTTCTTCCTTCATTCTATAATTGTATGACATGGCCAACATTGCTAACTCTTATGAATCTTTTGTGAAAGAAATATGTGGCAAACGGTTATTGACACGGCCAGCAGTGGTGTGTCTGAGTTTCTACCCTAGATCCGAGGATTATTGTGATTAGGGGTGAAAATGTGATTTCAGTTGGCAGTTATCGTTGCTAACCGAAACTGCCTTAGTTGGTTACTTTATTTTTATAACTCCAACCGCTCTTTCTTGGGGGGGGGGGGGTAGCGCTTCTTTAAAGTTATAATCGCACTGCATAATCACTTTTAAATTTGGGCTTTTTGGGCATATTTTTGGGTGTTGAGCTTTAATTGAACCTTTTTTGGGGCTTATTTTAGATGTATTTTTCCTCCCCCCCTCCCCTTTTTCAGGGCCTATTTCGACTAAAAATCATAATAGCTCCATTTACTAAAGTTCATGATATACTCAAAGTATCTTGTATTCGAGGAAAAAACAAACACACAAAACAGTACGCTGATATTTCACTTATAATGATGAAATATTACATAAAATTATATCGGTAAATGCTAATCATTGTTTAAATTCATAGACTTTAGTCCTAAACGAAAAAGCTCGTGGGTAAATCCAAACTACAAAATAACACCAGCACCTCATGTACTCAATGTCGACACATGAGCTCCTTCCTCTCAAGGCCTCACAAAATTCAATTACCTAGATTCCTTACAGGAATTTGAATTTTGTGTAATAATGTACATAGCCTACACAGGAAGAACACCTCATGTACCAATCTTTATCATATATCAAATATAAAATAGAGGTTGACTAGTTTTTTTAAGGTGATATCTAGCGTTTTTTCATAGTTTGTTATAAATGGTATCAAAGCCACATAGTAATGCCAGGTTATCTCATACTGTAGCACTGCATGATCTAGTCCTAATGAGGACGTCAGGAGCTTAAGAGATGGAGTTTGTAACACTTCAGTCTTATATTGGAAAGATGAGGAGTAGCCTACATAGAGTGTATAGTTTATAAAGATAGTCATGAGCGCTAAGTCCCACATTACCTAATTAGTAGGTGAAACTGAGTTTTATAAGAAATTCTATGGAAGCTCCAAGTTGACTAGTCATTTTGAGGTGATAGCGCAGATGAGGCTAGCGTTTTTTTTGGTTCATTACAAACTCTATTTCTTAAACTCCTGACGTCCTCGTTTGGGCCACCTCATGCAATGCTCTAGTTCCACATTATAGACTTAGGATGACTTTCACCCACCAAGTAGTGTGTGGGGCATTGCTTCCTTGTCTTATTTGTTTTAGGTCTCCAATCGTTTTTGTATTGGATTTCTTTTCACCTTCCTCTTGTTTGTCTTGTATTTGGAAAAGTAGCCGACCTAGGACTTCTATAAAAAAAGTCTTTTGTTTGTTATGATAGTGCAATAAGACAAGCATAAAACCGCACACGAGTAAGTGTGGGCTGCCGTGTAGGAGAAGAAAAAATGCCACAAGAGCATTAGTGAAGCACGCCATCCTCGAAAATAGGATAAATTTCCTAATACACATGGCCTGGTATTACTAGGTGGCTCTGATACTATTTGTAACACTTCATTTTGGTTCCAAATGGGGAAAATGAGGAGTAGCCCACATATAGAGTTAGTGGTTTATAAAGATAGTTATGAGTACTAAATCTCATATTGCGTAATTATTAGGTAAAATTAGGATTTATAAGGAATTTTAAGGAAGCTCCAAATTGACTAGTCATTTTGGGTTGATGGTGCAAATGTGGCTAGCTTTTTCTTAGTTCATTACAAATTGTATCAAAGCCACCTAATAACACCAAGTCATGTGGTATTGGAACACTACATGACGTAGCCCGGACGAGGATGTTAGGAATTTAAGAGAGTGAATTTGTAACACTACGCTCTCATATTAGGAAGATGAGGTGTAGTCCAAATAGAGTAGGTAGTTTATAAAGATATTTATAAGTATTAAGTCTCACATTGCTTAGTTACTAGATAACACTATGATTTATAAGGAATTCTAAGAAAACTCCAAATTGATTAGTTATTTTAGAGTGAAACGTAGGTGTGGCTAATGTTGTTTTCTAGTGATGTGGTCTTTTTGTGTGCAAATATCAATAATAAAAAAAATCACTCGCAATCAAATGAATCCTTGTGGGATAGGGTTATATTGAAGGTGTCGAACCTCAAGGACTACACATGCGTTGTTATTAAGCTTGTCAAAATTGAAAGCAACTCAATTTAAAGAAAGTTGATTTTTTTTTTTTTCTAAAAATAAATACATAAAAGTAAAGATAGATAGTAATTATAAGAGAAAAAAAAAATAAGGGGTTGATTTCACCGCTAACCCCATAACAATGGTCAATCATAAATTAACAAGGAAAATTTATATTATGCATGATATATGGCTCGTCTCACTTAAGTAGTCAATAAAATATCATAATTAAGAAATAAGTATAATCTATCTTCGGTTGGCATAGACCGTCTGCTTAACCTCTAGATGCGGTACGATCCGTATTCCCTAGGTATGGACTATCAAATCGCTTAATCAGTTACACACAATCAATGGATAAGCATAACTCATCTGCTTGTCATATGAATTGTCTACTTAAATTACACTAAGTTAGGGTGTATAGTAATCCACCTTCCCTAGGCATGGCCTATCAAACCCTCTTGATCATGTGTAAGTTAAAACTGTTGTATAACAATCATTCATATAATCACAAAAAATATGAAGGATTGAGTTCAATCAAGATAAAAAGTTTTATAAGACAAAAGAAGAATTTTATAATGATTGAATATAAACATTAAAACCAAATCTCTAAGTTATACAACCATCATGCATATAGAAAATCCCCAAATTAAAAATAAATTAAATCATTGTTACTTAGAAAGGGCTACATCAACACCTTATAATGAATTTAGCTGCTCATGGTGGTGCTAAAATGGCCTCGTGTCATGTTCATATTCTCTTCAACTCTTCAAACCTTCAAGAAGATATTTTCTGTCTAAAACTAAGGACACCTTCTCTTCAAGGCTTAGAGGTGTATAGGGAGTAAAAAAAATCTTGAAAGCCTTAAAAATTTCAGAAAAATTGTGCTTCAATCTCCTAGTCCAATTAGGAAGAAATACTAGTAGAAATCATAATAGGATTCGTCCAAATTTTCGTCCTTATATTGCGGGAATTTTGTTACATCAAACATCTGAACTAGGAAAATATTATTTCACAATGATTTGTATTATTTTGAGTTAGCTTTCCAAGTCCGTTAGTTTCACGTCAATCCAATACTTGAGCTGAAATTTATAGTTAAAATACTGAAACATATGCAGAATCCGAAATTTAATCTAATCCGATTTCAACTCCAATTAAAGAAATTCCGATTTAATCATTTTCTTGATTTGATTAAATTTAACCACATCATATAGGTCATTTACTATGTTTGGTTAGGCTTAACCACATCTTCTAGGTCTACTCAAAGTGTGCTTTAAGCCCAAAATCATTGGAATTTCTTGCATCTTTATTAAAAACCTGAAAACACTAAAACATGAAGTAAATCAAATAGATAATAGTGCTAAAGAATTAACATATGTGAGTTAAGGTGTTTGAATGTGTAACATTTGGTGCTTATCACCTAGTTCGTTACAATTACATTTTAGAATGATTTGAACTCCACTTTTATTAAAATGATTAATGAGTAATGAAGAAATGAAATATAGAAGCTTTGGAAATGCATGCATGTGAAAGATAATTAATAATTAAATTGTATGACATGGTATCCCTGTAACGGGATAACGGCCATGAACAACTATTGTACAAGTTAACTCTATATTTAAAGAAATTTACTTTTATGTTTGACTTTGGATCTAATGGTATTATTGTGATCGGCACAACCATGTTTTATTAATGATTACTAGGACGAACGTCATTAGTGGTGTGGGCCACCTGAGGACGGATTCAGTTGGGCTACTAGTGATGGAGGGTATGCGGCGACATTTAAGGCATTTGTGTTGTACTATAGGGCTCTTAGAATAGTGTCAACCTTGTCGAGAAAAGGTTAATATCACGGGTAAACCATATAGATGGTTAACATATGATATGCTTACTTAATATATCATGTGCTATATTTATAACGTATTAACATGGCATTCTTTTTATTCAACGGAGGACTTTAAGTTGCTGCTTGTGATTTACAAAATTTTACTAAATAACTCAGTTCCCTATATAATAACATGTACACTGTGTATTATTGCTCAATAAGTCGTGGACTTAAGCTTTTCTCTTTCTACCTATAACACATGTATTGTTTTATAATTAATTTGACTACCTTTAGATGCTAGATTTGAGTAAGTAGGATTTCTAGGCAGATGTGGCTACTTGATCTAATGATTGTGATCATGTTAATGTTTGAGGATTCATCGTAAGATTTCAGAGGCTGTTCATGATAATTAGTAATTTTGGGTGATGTAGTAAACTTAGATTAAAGACGTGTATGTATTAAAGTTTAGTTAGGATCTTTTATAATTACGATATATATAATATAATTCCAATTAATGTGATGATTTTTAGCAAATGCTCTAATTGTAATGATTAATGTTGATAGAAATATCATATCTTTTCGCTGATTAATATTCTCTTTTGAGGAGTAAAAGATTCCCTAGTTTTATTCTTTGGGGAAATTAGATGAGGATTCGTACTAAACAAAATAGCATAGTAGTGACTCTAATACCACATGTAAAAAATAAGTAAGTTAGAATAAGCAACATAAGTAATCTAGACATCCATCCAACCATATTTCTTCGAGCTAACTTTTGATCTTAAGAAGAAATCTCAACAACAGAAATTTTGAAGAAAAATTTAGAGAAAGATGTTTCTTCTAAATTATTCTCAATAATATCTTAATGCTCATGTTGATGTAGTACACATACTCTTTATTTTATTTTGGGGAAAATTCACTTTACCTCTTGAAGTTTCAGGAGTTTTTTAATTCGAACCTCAATGTTTAAAAATTGGCAACGTACCCCCCCTAATGTTTCAAAAAAATTTCAATTCAGACCTTCCATTACTAAATTTCGTCTAATTGGACGAAAATATCCCACGTGCATCTCAAGTGGGAATTTGATGCCCTCTATTCCAATTTTTTCCTCATTAAAACCTATGAAATTACATAATTACCCTCAATTTCATAGGGTTTAATGAGGGCAAAATTAAAATAGAGGCCATCAAAATCCCACGTGAGACGCACGTGGGATGATTTTCGTCAAATTAGACGAAAATTAGTAATGGAGGGTCTGAATTGAAAATTTTTGAAACATTAGGGGGGTACATTGCCAATTTTTAAACATTCGGGTTCGAATTGAAAAACCCCTAAAATTTCAGGAAGGTAAAGTGAATTTAACCCTTTTATTTTTTTAGACTTTGTTTATAGGGAAATATTAGGTGTTCTCTTGGATATTAATTTTTTTTTAAAAAAAAAAAAAACAAAAAAGAAAGTGACATTTATTTCTCTCATTTGGTTTTTATAAAATGATAACCACCTAGGAGTAGGAAACACCTAACATTTCCCTCAAAATATTAAATGTACCATAATTTGTGGCCTTAATACCTTTACTCAAAAGTCCTAAATAAAAGAAGTGATTTATTCATATTTCCTTTGTGTACACAATGCATTGCATGCTAAATGACAGAAGAATGAAATGCATTAATGCACTTCAATTTTTTTTTTTTACCTCTCCACATAAAGGAAGAGAAATGAGAAAGGGGGATTCGAACTAATTACCTCAACTTCATGAGATGTGATCTCAAGTCGATTAAGCTACCCCGCTCCCTTTTAGTAAAATTGTTTTTATGCATTTAAGATGGAATAAAAAAATTACCTAGGAGTATGATTTTTGATATAAGGCCACAAAACACTTGCTAGTTGCTATCATCATACCGTGTAGGTCCACATGATTTTTCCCCTGCCTAATTTGATTTTCCTCGCTCGCATGGCGAGATAACAAAATAATATCAAAAGTGGTTTGAGTCCCAACCTATTTGTCAAGATCTATAATTTGTCATTTGATTGAGAAAACTTTGTTTTTATTGAGAGAAGAATGGCAGATTTAGGAAGATCGGGTTTGTATGTATTTGTGCTTGCGTTTGAGAGAGGGAATTGTAGTTGAGAGTGAGAGAGGGAATTGTATGTATACTTACTCAATGACACATGAGCTCTCTCCTCTCTAGGCGTCGCAAAATTCAATTACCAGGATTCCTTACAGGAATTTTGTGTAATAATGTACATAGCCTACACAAGGAAGAACACTTCATGTACCAATCGTTTATCATGTACCAAATATAAAATAGAGGTTGACTAGTCATTTTAAGGTGATAGATAGCGTTTTTTCTTAGTTTGATACAAATGGTATCAAAGCTACCTAGTAACGCCAGGTCATCTAATATTGTAGCACTGCATGACGTGGCTTTGATGAGGATGTCATGAGCTTAAGAGAGAGAATTTGTAACACTTCAGTCCTATGCTAGGAAGATGAGAAGTAGCCAACATAGAGTGAATGATTTATAAATATAGTTATAAGTGCTAAGTCTCACTTTGCCTAGTTACCAGGTGAAACTGAGCTTTATAAGACATCATAGGGAAGCTCCAAATTGACTAGTTATTTTGGGGTGATAGTGTATATGTGGCTAGCGTTTTTCTTGGTTCATTACAAACTCCACTTCTTAAACTCCTAATGTCCTTGTTAGGGCCACCTCATGCAATGCTCCAGTACCATATTATAGACGTAGGGTGACTTTCACCCACCAAGTAGTGTGTGGGCCATGCTTCCTTGTCCTATTTGTTTTAGGAGATGTTCTCCAAATCGTTTTTGTATTGGATTTCTTCACCTTCCTTGATTGTCTTGTATTTGGAAAAGTAGCCGACCTAGGACTCCTATAAAAGAGAGTCTTTTGTTTGTTATGATAGTGCAATAAGACAAGCATAAAACCGCACACTAAGGGTGAGCGCCGGTCGGTTACGGTCGGTCTCGGAAGAAAATTTTTTGTTTCGCCCCAGAGTCGGTAAAGTCAGTAAATTCACCAACTTCTTCCGCCAAGCTTTTGTTCCGTCTCCGACCGTAACCGATAAGTCGGTTAAGATGTCGGTCGGTAAGTCAAAATGGATTTCGGTAGAAATATTGTTGTCCGCCCATTTTGTCGAGATATTTGAGGAAGAAGTTTTAACGTTTGAGACTTTTTTACAGAGAAGGAGAAGATACCGGAGAAAAAGATGAATAATATTTTGTTTTTTATTAGGGTAAACAAATGGACGGTGGAGATGACATCTTGGAGTCTTGGGAATAGAATTAGTTGTGAATGGGAGTATGGAGTCTATGGACAAGTCTCGGACAACATCATGGAATAAGACAAATGAAAGAGGAAAAGTAGACATTATTTGGGGAAGTGGGAAATAAAATAATACAAATAATAACAACTTTTGTAATAAATAAATGAACATTATTTGGGGAAGTGGAAATAAAATAAGACAACAATAATTTTGCAATAAATAAATGAATAATGTCAATCAAAGGTCGCATATGCGTTTCATCTTCTTCTTCTACCAGCACCAGTTTCTTCCTCCAGTACTTCTCAAATGCAGAGTCACAATTTTTTTTTCTAAGCCGTAGAGTCACAGTTGATTCATCAAGGTAGGATATGTGTTGTATATGTATTAACAGGTATTGTCGGTTCGGTGTTGGTTGAAAACCGACTTATATAAAAGCTCTTCCGCCTACCGAACCAACAATGTCGGAAATCTTAAAAGTCTACCATCTACCGGCCGGCCGGTAGTTGGTGTCGGTCGGAGTCAGGGCGGTTACGGTCGGAACACGGTCGGTTGTCGACTAATCGGTGAATTTGCTCAGCCCTACTACACACGAGTAAGTGTGGGCTGTCGTGTAGGAGAAGAAAAAAATGCTACAAGGGCATTAGTGAAGCATGCCATCCTGAGAAATAGGATAAATTTCCTGATACACATGGCCTGATATTACTAGGTGGCTCTGATACCATTTGTAACACCTCATCCTGCTTTCATATGGGAAAGATGTGGAGTAGCCCACATAGAGTGGGTGGTTTATAAAGATGGTCATGAGTGCTAAGTCTTATATTACGTAGTTACGAAGTGAAACTATGAGTTATAAAGAATTTTAAGGAAGCTCCAAATTAACTAGTCATTTAGGGGTGATAGTGCAAACGTAGTTAGCTTTTTTCTTAGTTCATTACAAATGGTATCAGAACGACCTAATAACGCTAGGCCATGTGGTAAAGAACACTGCATGAAGAGGCTCGGATGAGGACGTTAGGAATTTAAGAGGGGAAATTTGTGACACTCTGGTCCCATATTGAGAAGATGAGGAGTAACCAAAATAGAGTGTGTAGTTTATAAATATATTTATAAGTAATAAGTCTCACTATCCCTAGTTACTAGGAGAAACTATGATTTATAAGGAATTCTAAGAAAAGTTTCAAATTGACCAATCTTTTTATAGTGAAGCGTAGATGTGGCTAACGTTTTTTCTTAGTTCGTTACAAATACAATTTAGAATGATGTAAACTCCACTTTTATTAAAATGATTAACGAGTGATGAAGTAATGAAATATAGAAGTTTTGGAAATGCATGCATGTGAAAGATAATTAATAATTAAATTGTATGACATGGTACCCTGTGTAACGGAATAACGGCCATGAACTAATTTTGTACAAGTTAACCCTATGTTCAAAGAAATTTACTTTTATGTTTGACTTTGGATCTAATAATTGTATTGTGACCGGCACAACCATTTTTAATTAGTGATTACTAGGACGAATGTCATTAGTGGTGTGGGCCTCCTGAGGTCGGATTCGGTTGGGCTACTAGTGAAGAACAGTATGCAGAAACATTCAAGGCATTGGTGTTGTACTATAGGTCTTTCAAAATAGTGTCAACCCTGTCGAGAAAGGATTAATATCACGGGTAGACCATATAGATATTTAACATATGATATGCTTGCTTAATATATCATGCACTATATTTATAATTGATTAACATGGCATTATTTTTATTCAACGGAGGACTTCATGTTACTGCTTATGATTTACAAAATATTACTAAATAACTTAGTTCACTACATGATAACATGTAGACTACGTGTATTATTGCTCAATAAGTCGTGGACTTAAGCTTTTCTCTTTCTACGTATAACACATGCATTGTTTTATAATTTGACTACCTTTAGATGCTAAATTTGAGTAAGGAGGATTTCGAGGCAGATGCAACTACTTGATCTAATGATAGTGATCATGTTGATGCTTGAGGATTCATTGCAAGACTTCAGAGGCTGTTCATGGTAATTACTAACTTTGGGTGATGTAGTAAACTTAGATTTAAGACATTTGTAGGTATTAAGGTTTAGTTAGGATCTTTTATAATTACAATATATATATAATATGATTCTAATTAATGTGATGATTCTTAGCAAATGCTCTGGTTGTAATGATTAATGTTGATAGAAATATCATATCATGTGTTTTCTGTAATTAATATTCTTTTTTGAGGAGTAGAAGATCCCTTAGTTTTATTCTTTGGGAAAATTAGATGAGGATTCGTACCGAACAAAATAGCATAGAGGTGACTCTAATATCACATGTAAAACATAAGTACATTAGAATAAGCAACATAAAGTAATCTAGACAGACACCCAACCATATTTATTCGAGCTTAGTTTTGATTTGAAGTAGAAATATCAACATCAGAAATTTTGAAGAAAAATTTAGAGAAAAAGAGGTTTCTTCTAAATTATTCTCAATAATATCTTACTGCTCATCTTGAAGTAGTAAACACATACTCTTTATTTATTATTTTTTTTATATATTTTTTTTTTCAAAATGACTCTTTATTTATAGGGAAATACTAGGTGTTTTCTTGGATATTATTTTTTTAAAACAAAAAAAGAAAAAAGAAAGTGATATTTATTTTTCTCATCTTGTTTTTAAAAAATAATATCCACCTATAAGCAAAAGAACACCTGAAGCACACCTAAAATTTTCCTTAAAATATTAAATGTACCGTAATTTATGGCCTTAAGACCTTTATTCAAAAATCCTAAATAAAAGAAGTGATATATACATATTTCCTTTGGTGTAGACAATGCATTGCATGCTAAATAAGAGAAGAATGCAATGCATTAATTGACTTCAACCTTTTTTTTTTTTTTTTTACCTCTCCGCATAAGGGGAGAGAAATGAGGAAGGGGGATTCGAACTAATTATCTCCGCTAAATGAGGTGTGGTCTCAAGCCGATTAAGCTACCCTGCTCCCTATAAGTAAAATTGTTTTTATGCTTTTAAGATGGAATAAAAAAATTACCTAGGAGTATGATTTTTGATATAAGGCCAGAAAACACTTGCTAGTTGCTATCATCATACTGTGTAGGTCCACATGATTTTTCCCCCGCCTAATTTGATTTTCCTCGCTCGCATGGCGAGACAACAAAATAATATCAAAAGTGGTTTGATTCCCAACTTATTTATCATGATCCATAATTTGTCATTTGATTGAGAAAACTTTGTTTTTATTGAGAGAAGAATGGCAAATTTAGGAAGATCGGGTTTGTATGTATTTGTGCTTACGTTCGAGAGAGGAAATTGTAGTTGAGAGTGAGAGGATATTTTCTATTTGAGAAATTTTAAAATAATTTCTTAAATTTCTAAAATCAATTTTAAACTCTTTAGATTTTTTATTTATTTATTTTTTGTGTTTTTTAATTTATTGCTTCGTTCGGAAACTAATTATGTGGCGCTTAAGGGATAAATGCGATGTACGTAATTTGCCATGTCACATGCTCATGTGTGTGTGATGTGTTAAAATTAAAGTTTTATTATATTAATGGGAAACTTTACAAAACTCCTTTGAACTTTCTCGCGTTTTGAAAGTACTCTCCAAGTTTAAAAACTCTTAATTAAGGGTATTGAACTTTCAATTTCTTTCAATTACCCCGTTCCCTTAAAAGTTTCCGTTAAATTTTGTCAGAATTTTCAAACTACCCATTTTTTATTATAAAAAAACATTAAAAAAAAAAAATGTAAAGATTGAGGCTTTTAAATGAGTATTTTGACTAAATTTAATGAAAAATTCTAACAAAATGGGACAATTAAATGAAATTAAAAGTTTGATATGCTAAACTGAGAGTTTTTAAACTTTCAGTAAATAGCGTCAAAATGAGTGGAAGTTCATGACAATTTTTTGAAGTTTTCCCTTATATTAAAAATTTTATAAGAAGTTAATAAAAAAGTGGTTCAAAATCCTTGTAAGGGGTTGTCGGACCACTCCCTAAGAGGTGGTAAGAAATTTTGGGGTGATTTGATCATCCTCTTATTTATGAGTAGTCCCAACACTCTTAGAGGGATTTGGGAAATCCCTTTTTTTTTAAAAAAAAATAAAATAAAAAATAAAAAATCTATATATATATATATATATATATATAGGAAACTACCCATGCCATAATGTAATGTAAGTAATTTTTATTGAAAAATACAACCAAAAAAAAAAAATCAAAAGAATAATTTAAAAGTCGATTTTAGATATCAAATGAATAATTTAAATGTGATTCACGGGTGAAAATGACTTGCAAAAGCAAAAACTTTGACTTATGAAAGAATAGTTCACGGATGAGAATGCATGAGACATTGCAGGAGTCATAAATGGGCGGCTCTATGTGAATCGAGAAAACTAATGTGTGGACGTTGCAAAAAATCCACATTTTGTGCCATCATTCAGAACTTGAAACCTCAGCTTATAACAAAAAAATCAAAATAGAACAAAATATTAGATTATTTCCCCACAGTCATTTGATCCACTGCTTCCGTCCGCCGCCACCCACCAACTGCCTCCGTGTCTCTCTCAGTCAGCTCGTGGGGGTGGCTCGTGGCCACCCCAGCCACCCCCGGCCCATGGGGTGGCGCGCAGAGCCACCCATAACCGCGGGCCACCCCCAGTGGTGGCCGCACAAGTCACTCTCGGCACAGAGAGAGAGAGAGGGAGAGAGAGAGATCCAGCAGCGGGTGGGCAGCAGCAGACGAAGGTCAACGGTGACTCAATGACTGTGAAAGGATTAATCCTTGTTTTGCAATCATGCATTTTTTTTTTTTTATATATATTTTTCTTGAATTAATGAGATATCTCATTTTGAGTGGTGGACAGAAAAGCCGCCTTTTGTGCCACAATCACAGAGAAGAAGACGTTCTCTTGTAAATCACATGCCGATGTTGCAATTCATGGCCACGGATGTGTGGCTTATTACATCGTCTACAGTGTCTCCAACATTGATAATCAATTTTCATAAATGTTGTGAAATAATGGTGATGGGAATTCAATGAGAATCGGATGCATGCACTTCTGCATGCTGTCATCAATCCCCCCAAATATTAATGGAGGTTGGAACTCATCAATCAACCAAAAATTGTATACTCTCCAATTGATTTTTTTTTTTTTTTGTTTTTTTTCAATCCGTGAAGAGTGGTCCCTTTTAAGTGAAGGACAAAATTGTCATTATAATAATAATAATAATAATATTCTATCCTTCACTTAAAATGGATTGGCTCCTCTCTGAAGGAGATTCAAATACGGTATTATTTTAAAATTAGTAATAAGTTAAAATTTAAAAATGATGATCTTAAATTTAATGCTAATTTTAAAAATTACATCATATTTGAACTGGCTCTAAAAAAATTATAAGATAAATGTAAAATTGGTTTATGTGCTTGGCCTAAATTATAAATCACTACATATGGTATAACAAATAATATATAGGTCGCTGTAATTGGCCTAAATTACAAATCACTCTCTGTGGTATAAAAAATAATTTATAGATCTTCAGGTATACCAAAATAACAGTTTACTCCCAAAAATCAATTTCCGTTAAATAACTTAACAAAATCTGTTACTTTGTCACGTCATACCGCTACAGTAAATTAATATAATCTCTTATATCCCCAAAATTTTACTCCATGCGTAACCCTTTTTCATTTTCATCTTTCTCGCCATGATTTGGGAGTATTTTGTGAGAATTTGATAGTCGCATTTTGTGAAGCAGCCGAAGAAGATGAAGATGAGAGAGAGTTACGTATGAGGTAAAATTTTGGGAATATATAAGATTATGTTAATTTACTGTACCAATATGACGTGGAATGATGACTGATGTGTAATCCTAGCAGGCTTCGTAAAATGGTGTCAAAAATCCTAATTGTCATTTTTGAAAGTCAGAAGTAATTAATAATGACACGTGTCGCATTTTTATTGGGTATGATGTGGCAAAGTGACATATTTTGTTAAGTTGCTTAACGAAAATTGATTTTAGGGAGTAAACTATTATTTTGGCATACCTTAAAGACTTATAAATTCTTTTTTATACCACATAGAATAATTTGTAATTTAGGTAAACTATAAAGACCTACAAATTATTTTTTATATCACATGTAATAATTTATAATTTAGACCAATCATAATAACCAATTTTACTTTTATTCCAATAATTATATCGCTCTCGTTATAGTATTACTATTTTATTCCACCTCCCGTAAGATAGCAGCCAACAAAA
>NC_081544.1:9765976-9771996 GCF_901000735.1 Corylus avellana | reverse complement strand
GGGTGGGCAGCAGCAGACGAAGGTCAACGGTGACTCAATGACTGTGAAAGGATTAATCCTTGTTTTGCAATCATGCATTTTTTTTTTTTTATATATATTTTTCTTGAATTAATGAGATATCTCATTTTGAGTGGTGGACAGAAAAGCCGCCTTTTGTGCCACAATCACAGAGAAGAAGACGTTCTCTTGTAAATCACATGCCGATGTTGCAATTCATGGCCACGGATGTGTGGCTTATTACATCGTCTACAGTGTCTCCAACATTGATAATCAATTTTCATAAATGTTGTGAAATAATGGTGATGGGAATTCAATGAGAATCGGATGCATGCACTTCTGCATGCTGTCATCAATCCCCCCAAATATTAATGGAGGTTGGAACTCATCAATCAACCAAAAATTGTATACTCTCCAATTGATTTTTTTTTTTTTTTGTTTTTTTTCAATCCGTGAAGAGTGGTCCCTTTTAAGTGAAGGACAAAATTGTCATTATAATAATAATAATAATAATATTCTATCCTTCACTTAAAATGGATTGGCTCCTCTCTGAAGGAGATTCAAATACGGTATTATTTTAAAATTAGTAATAAGTTAAAATTTAAAAATGATGATCTTAAATTTAATGCTAATTTTAAAAATTACATCATATTTGAACTGGCTCTAAAAAAATTATAAGATAAATGTAAAATTGGTTTATGTGCTTGGCCTAAATTATAAATCACTACATATGGTATAACAAATAATATATAGGTCGCTGTAATTGGCCTAAATTACAAATCACTCTCTGTGGTATAAAAAATAATTTATAGATCTTCAAGTATACCAAAATAACAGTTTACTCCCAAAAATCAATTTCCGTTAAATAACTTAACAAAATCTGTTACTTTGTCACGTCATTTACTTCATCTTTCTCGCCATGATTTGGGAGTATTTTGTGAGAATTTGATAGTCGCATTTTGTGAAGCAGCCGAAGAAGATGAAGATGAGAGAGAGTTACGTATGGGGTAAAATTTTGGGAATATATAAGATTATGTTAATTTACTGTACCAATATGACGTGGAATGATGACTGATGTGTAATCCTAGCAGGCTTCGTAAAATGGTGTCAAAAATCCTAATTGTCATTTTTGAAAGTCAGAAGTAATTAATAATGACACGTGTCGCATTTTTATTGGGTATGATGTGGCAAAGTGACATATTTTGTTAAGTTGCTTAACGAAAATTGATTTTAGGGAGTAAACTATTATTTTGGCATACCTTAAAGACTTATAAATTCTTTTTTATACCACATAGAATAATTTGTAATTTAGGTAAACTATAAAGACCTACAAATTATTTTTTATATCACATGTAATAATTTATAATTTAGACCAATCATAATAACCAATTTTACTTTTATTCCAATAATTATATCGCTCTCGTTATAGTATTACTATTTTATTCCACCTCCCGTAAGATAGCAGCCAACAAAAGATTTATCTTTTATCAAATCTAAAGGAAGAAGTTGCCCTGCTTACCACAAATAACGTCATCGCTTTCATCATATTGTGACAAAGGACATGTTCTGATATAAAGGTCATACTGAGAAATTAAAATGAGTAGTTGAGTTGTACAGAATTAATGGCATCAGAATATTTTTCCAGAAAGGATTAGAACAAAAATGACAACACTCAGACATTCCTTTGGAGTGATCTTTCTCTTTTCAATCGTTATCTTTTTTTTTTATTTTTTTTAGTCTTTATTTCAGTCTTTAATTCTTAATTTTTATTATTATTATTATTATTATTATTATACACTGCCAGAATAATTTTAATTTTGTTCAATAATGTAAGAGAATTAGGTTTATTATTATAAGTTATCAAAACAATCTTAATTCTGTCCAGTATTAATATTGATGTGGAGAATTAGGCATAAGATTTGAAGATTATTTTGTGAATAAGATTATGACAAGAATGAAAATCTATTGAGTTCGACCAAAATTTCACCATATTTTGTTTTGGGTGAATGCATTATGTTTCATTAAATTTAGGGACAATGTGATTCACGGGTGAGAATGAGTTTCAAAAACAAAGACAAAAACTTTGACTAATGAAACAATGGTTTCACGGATGAGAATGCACGAGACATTGCAGGAGTCACAAATGGGCCGCCTCTATGTGAATCACGAATGGCCATGGATGAGTGGCTTATTACATCGTCTACAGTTTCTCCGACATTGAGAATCAATTTTCATAAATGTTGTGATGGGAATGCAATGAGAATCGGATACATGTACTTTTCCATGTTGACATCAATCACATGGATCTTGATGCAGTTAGGAACGCATCAATCAACCGGTTGATTGATAGTATCCTCTCCAATTGATTTTTCTTTTCAATCTCCGTTATCTTTAAGTGAAGGATAAAATTGTCATTTTATATATATTTTTTCTACAATTCTACTCTTCACTTGAAAAGGATTGGCTCCTCTTTAGAGAGGATTCAAATACAGTATTATTTGCGTTGTGTAATGCTATAAGGAAGGTTAAATTTTTTTTTAATTTGATATAACTTTTAAAATTAGTAATAGACCAAAATTTAATAATGATGATCTTAAATTTAATGATAATTTTAAAAATCATATCACATTTAGAATGACTCTAAAAAAATTATAGGATAAATGCAAAATTAGCCACTGTAATTGTCATAAATTACAAATCACTTTATGTGGTATAACAAATAATTTATATACCCCTACAATTGACCTAAATTACAAATCACTCTGTGGTGTAAAATATAATTTATAGATCCTTGTGGTAGGCTAAAATAACAGTTTACTCATAAAATCAATTTCAGTTAAGATAACAGTTTCTCAAAAATATTTAATTGGTTTTGCTTTTTTTTTTTTCCAAATTTTTATGGGTAATTTTATTATTTTAGGGTAAAAGTGAGAAATTACAACTCAAATAGTAAATCAATAAAGTACATTAACCAAAATAAAAGATTGAAAGAACATTGCAACACAGGTGATAAATTGAGAAGACAAATTTAGTTTTTCTGAAAAAAAAAAAGAAAAGAAAAAGGAAAGTAGTTCTTTTGGCGGATTACTTCAACAAAAACAAAGTTCCAACTTTATTTTTTCTTTTTTTCAGGTGATAAAATTCTCAATATGTTCAAGTCAACAAATTCCGATATGAGTCTTTTTCATGTCTATGTCTAGTATATTAAAGGCATTTCCAAGAACTTTTGCACCACTCTCCAACAAGAAATTTTAGACTTTAGACTTTTCTTTATTATTTTTATTATTTTTTTTATTTTTTTATTCGATGTGGGAAAAGGGAAAAGGTATGACTTTTGACATTACTGACAAAGACTTCTTTTTTTTTTTTTTTTGGATGAATGAGTTACTTCATTAACCAAAAAAAAAAAAAAAAACAATTACACCCTAGCAAGGCATACCAAACTAATCTCAAGCACAAACTTTATGTTTGTTTCTCCTAATATATTCTCAATTATTTTGAAGTTACTCAAATGGCTTAATGTACATCTCCAATACTAACACCAGAATCATATATGACACATATGCCATATTTTTCCTTCAAAATCCCATCAGGATGTTCTTTCCTGCTTTTCGTATCCTGATGTATTTACCGCCCCTTTTTTACCGCAACCTTCTCTTGGTGGTTGCCTTTACCCTGCAGGTGTTTGGGTAGGGTTGAACGCCTGCCCGTTTATTCCGTCTTGGTGCTTAAACCATTTTTTGTTGTCCTTATTGAGAGGACCGTGTCATTTTATGATCTATTTCCTACTATTTCTTTGTATTACTTGTACTGTAATTTTTATTCTAAGTTTGTTGTTGGAGAACTCTCCAAATTTTCAGTGTTTTAATCATATAACCCTTTTATTATTTGCTTAGAAAACTCAAATGAGAGTTGCCTTCATTTCATCTGTAGTAATCATCTTCAGCATAGCATCAATGCATGCAACATCCAATTTCTTTGTTAACAGCCTTTGAAGATGGGCAGCCATATTTGTATCAAAACCATACTGGAAGACCCAAGAAGTCTCTGATCATAGGCCACAACATGTTTGATTTGCTCAGCATGTTCAACTCTCTGCCCTGACTCATCCCAAAGATGAGTAATCAATTTTTTTGAATTCCGCACTTTGGCAATCCTATGAAAATATGAGTCGTTTTGGGCACCCAAATTAAGCCACCTACTCTTGGATTTTGCCTAAGAAAGGCCTTTTCTGCTTAGCAAATAGAAGAATACTCCTCCAGTCACTCTGTAACGCCCTAAAAAATTAATTCTTGAGAACATCTACAGTTAATTTCATCAAAGAATAAGACCTAAGATGTAACACCCCGGCCATGTGGGACGCCACATCCTCACCATTATAAAATTCTCTTTAAAATGAAATGAAAATTTACAAATTTAAGAATGTATGGTGAAAATGTTGTGACATGATTTAAGATCTTTAAATAATATGATAGCACATATATTGGTTTTTTTTTTTTTAAGTGAACTTTCAGTCTTTCATTCATAAAAATTAAGTTGTACAATTATTAGCGATTACAATATTATGGTACTCTTCCATTCAAATTTCCTTTGCAGAAGTCTGGAACGCTGTTTTTGTCAACAGGTGTGCCACCATATTTGTTTCCCTCTTAACATGCACCACATTTCATGACTGGAGACTATTGTATTTATTCATTTTGAGTGGACTAGCATAATTATTTGTTTTGTTTTGGGCCCATAATGGGATTAGAGGTGCCAAGGCGGTTACGGTTAGCAATAACCGCTAACCGTAACCGCCTTGGCACCTCTAATCCCATTATGGGCCCAAAACAAAACAAATAATTATGCTAGTCCACTCAAAATGAATAAATAGAGGTGTCAAGGCGGTTACGGTTAGCAATAACCGCTAACCGTAACCGCCTTAGCAGTTAGTAGATTTCACTAGCCGCAACCGCTAACCGCTAACTGCTAGGCGATTAGCGGTTAGCGCACTACAAAAAAAAAAACTAATTATTTTTTGACTCACGATTTTTGACGTGTCAGGTGGCCTGACACGTCAGAAAACCTTCCTGACGCGTCAGTTTTGACGTGTTTCAGGCGTTGCAAATGTGGCTGTCAGAAATTCCTTATGTGTTAATCCAACACGTCAGAAATATTTTGACATGTCATTATTGACATGTCAGAAATTTTCTGACGTGTCAAAAATTGATACGTCAGGAATTTTGGTTATTTTTGACAATTTTTTTTTTCCTCCCCCTATATATTTTTTGAATTTTTTCAGGACTATACCCGAATTTTGAATTACAATTAAGCTGATATATAATTTATCCATCGATCCATGCAATATACAATTTTTTCCATCAATCACAAGTCATATCCTACAATTTTTCCATCAAATAACATAAGTCATATTCATTAACATTAATCACAAACTATCCACAAAAACTAACTTCAAGACACACAAAATGGCATATATATATACCAAGTGCGAAAGGCCAACCACAAATAACATAATATACACCAATTTAATTATCTCTGTTATCATCATCAATAAAACTATCACAAATACAATTACATCAACGAAGTAACTTATATATAAGTTTGTGAATAGGCAACCAGGCGTTCAATGTTGATCACTGACATCGAATGCATCCTCTCCACGATGTCTATTACCTGCAAATGATAAAATAAACAATCACCAAACAATATTCACCGATAAAACAATCACCAAACAAATAAAATTCACTAGCTGCAAATGATAATACAAACAATCATTGAGCAACGTCACGATGTAAAGTGAAAGAAAAATGCCCGAATATTCACTCAACTCAGTTGTTGATTCTTCCACAGTAAATGATATAACAAAAAAGTAAACGTTGAAGTTAGCAGAAAATTAATATAATAAAGAAAAAAAATTAAGATTGACCAATACATATATATATTATATGCATGTAGCATTTTAATAATCTTCCTGTAATATTTTAATTCGTTGAGGAGATTAACGTATAGGAGTTTATATATAT
>NC_081544.1:9694563-9765876 GCF_901000735.1 Corylus avellana | reverse complement strand
AATTTTGGTTATTTTTGACAATTTTTTTTTTCCTCCCCCCTATATATTTTTTGAATTTTTTCAGGACTATACCCGAATTTTGGATTACAATTAACCTGATATACAATTTATCCATTGATCCATGCAATATACAATTTTTCCATCAATCACAAGTCATATCCTACAATTTTTCCATCAAATAACAAAAGTCATATTCATTAACATCAATCACAAACTATCCACCAAAACTAACTTCAAGACACACAAAATGGCATATATATATATATATATATACCAAGTGTGAAAGGCCAACCACAAATAACATAATATACACCAATTTAATTATCTATGTTATCATCAATAAAACTATCACAAATACAATTACATCAACGAAGTAACTTATATATAAGTTTGTGAATAGGCAACTAGGCGTTCAATGTTGATCATTGACATCGAATCCATCCTCTCCACGATGTCCATTATCTGCAAATGATAAAACAAACAATCACCAAACAATATTCACCGATAAAACAATCACCAAACAATTAAAATTCATTAGCTGCAAATGATAATACAAACAATCATTGAGCAACGTCACGATGTGAAGTGAAAGAAAAATGCCCAAATATTCACCCAACTCAGTTGTTGATTCTTCCACAGTAAATGATATAACAAAAAGGTAAACGTTGAAGTTAGCAGAAAATTAATATAAAAAAGAAAAAAAATTAAGATTGACCAATACATATATATATATTATATGCATGTAGCATTTTGATAATCTTCCCGCAATATTTTAATTTGTTGAGGAGATTAACACATAGGAGTTTATATATATATATATTCAAATCATGTTATATTAACTACTTAAAATTATGATATTCATCTAGTGTAGATTTGATCGTTTCATACTCTGACACAATCACATACACCAGATTCTTAATATTCTACAAGGACCATAGTGGTCCATCTAATAATACCAATAAACACTTCAAATGCAAAGCTCTAACCCACATCCACCACCAAACCAACCATGATATATAAACCAAATTCAACAGGATTTACAACATCATTAATTAATGAGAATAACTACAACATATCCAAACTCTAAATTTAGTAGTTCACACACACACACACACACACACATATATATATATATATATATATGAATAACTCTAATTATTATCTCAACTAGCACTATATCATACCAAACCAAATTAAAGCCAACAATTTGAAATATAAATATAATGCGTGTAGCATTTTGATAATCTTCCCGTAATATTTTAATTCGTTGAGGAGATTAACGCATAGGAGTTTATATATATTCAAATCATGTTATATTAACTACTTAAAATTATGATATTCATCTAGTGTAGATTTGATCGTTTCATACTCTGACACAATCACATACACCATATTCTTAATATTCTACAAGGACCATAGTCGTCCATCTAATAATACCAATAAACACTTCAAATGCAAAGCTCTAACCCACATCCACCACCAAACCAACCATGATATATTAACCAAATTCAACAGGATTTACAACATCATTAATTAATGAGAATGACTACAACATATCCAAACTCTAAATTTAGAAGTTCACACACACACACACACACACACACACACACACACACACACACATATATATATATATAGACAGTTTTGTTTCCTAAATTGACCATTAAAAAATGTCATTACCTGATCCACTGTCGACCGACGATCGCACCATCGCAAAGGGTGGGGAAGCTCTGTCTGGTGCGGTGTTAAACCGCATCATTTCCTTGAGCTAGCGTAAACGAGCGTCAAACACTACCTGACATGCAACCTCCTGATGAGCTACCCGTGCATTATTCTCGGCCAACAAGACATCTATCTGTTCCTTATGCTTTTCCCTCTCAACCTCAAGCAGCTTAAGTGTTTCTTGTGATATCCTGGAGTGTCTGGCGTTTTTTGACCGTGCCTGTGATGGTGTATAATATGAGTGTATGTTCCCCCGCACAGGTAGAATATTTGGTCCAGCCATCCGAACCCTACCAGCATACTTAGGCTTATTTCCAAGCGCCTGTGCGAATGCATCGTTTGGCGCCCACTTGACCGTTCCCTCTGTGATGCTAGACAATGCTACAGGGTCGGTGGGTATAAGCTCCTTCATCCTTTCCTGTATGTCACATTAATTATTGAGTCAGTGGGTCATACAATTGTTAATCCCAAATAATTTATCACATATATATGCAAAAAAACATATGAAAGGTGAGTAGCATACATATCTCTCCTTCACTATATCGTTCGGATATGTACCGTCCTTCTTCGTGTATGTGGTGATATAATTTTGTGCACGAGTAGGATGACTGCCCAAACGTATGGCCTGCGGATAAAATAGGACATACATATATTTTTAAATATATCAAATAATAACATGTTTACATCTGTAAGTATAGGGTAAATTACACACTTACCTCATCATGTGTCACCCTAGCATAGCTCTTCGATCTAGTGCAATGTGGTGTATCATTTAATGCTCACATTCTCTTCATTTTCGCCGCATAATCCTACACAGTTAACACTTTAATATGTTAATACTAACACAATTACAATTAATGACACTACACAAAACAAAGAGTTTAACTCATGACCTACCCTATTCTCCTGGGTACACCATCTCTCCAATAAGATCTCCAAGTCGACAGCATTGTACGCAGCGAGCGTCTTTCCATCCACTCTTGCCCGTACAGTGGCCGGAGTATTTTCGTCCGTAATGGCACAAATTTTTTTAAGCTCGTACCTCCAAGTCCGCAGCTTTTTGCCCATATCCTGAAATTCGTCATTCTTGACGACATTCAAGTTGCGCTTGGGCGGGACGAAAAAATATGCCTACACAAGTTCAAAATTGATAAATTAAAAAAACCTAATATATATATATATATATATATATATAGACACACATATATATGTGCAACTTAGAGCGTATATATACATATATACATTAGGAGTGTTTTACATAATATGCAATACATACTATCAAGGCGTCCCAAATATTCTCCTTGGTACGCTGCGGTACCTTCGTCCAATCGTCCAGTATTCGGACATAATTCTCACTCCTTACTATGTTTCTGGTCATCCGTCTAAACCTCAAGGAGCTAAAGCCAACGGGCTGGGATGATGCATTGTACTCCATTATGATCCGTTTGCCGGCGAGGACTCCCGGCCGCCGATGCGAGTCAAAAATGGTAAATACCTTAATAATGATGTTTCCATTCGAATCGGTGCCTAACAAATTAAAAATTATCAATGTAAGTTATTTCGAATTAAATAGTAACTAACAAGTAAATTAAGACATATATACATGACATTTGAGCATATATACTTACTTATGGTCCAGACTTTCCGAGGGCCTAAATGGTCGTCGGGAGCAGGGTCGGTGAGCTGCGGGTCATCCGTGGCTCGTGTCCCACCAGGCATGTCTTCCTAGGCATGTGTCTCACTGTCATCGGGACCTGCTTTGTATTTTTTAAGAATGTTTAGAATTGTATGAAGTTGTAATTGTAGTTAAATATAATTGATATCGTACCAAATTCGTTAGAAACTTTCAACACTTTCAATCTTTAAAAAAACTTTCGGCCATACCTGCTCTATGCTGGCTGTATAGATGCTCGACATCGCCCTGAGGACCCTGTCCTAACTCGCTGTATGGATACGAGTCAGGACGATACCCCATCTGGGCCATTTCTGCCTGACCATATGTAGCATGGACAGGGATCTCCTTTTCCATAATATCTGGAAGTACTGGTCGATATCCAGCCTGCATCCCCAGAAGCTGAGCAACATCTTGTTGCTCACTGTCATCAAGGTGGCCTGGCGGAGACGCATGCGACATAGATTGCCGCACTAAGGACAAGCCCCCTGTGTGCTCTTGTCTTCCCCTTATTACTCATGGTACCCTGTGAAAAACACCACAAACCCAATTAATTTCGTATACAATGTATCAAATATTCACTACCTTACGTATGCATGACTCACTTATTAAAAATAAGATATATATCAGAATTTACTCAATGCACAGCTTAATTAAGTGTATTGATGTAATGTGCATGTAGTGAACAACTACCAATCAAAACATAAATATAAAACATTATATATATATATATATATATATATATATATATTCAACTTTTATTCAATCACATATGCTTCGGTTGGATCTAAGTCATGTTTGACGTATTCGATATGATCCTACAGATCGTGATCCACATTTCTGGTCAATAGGAGCGGCTCACACTCGTGGTAATTGACACATGAATCTTGATGCCCTTCACCCTGACCAACGTCATATATGTTTCTAGGTTTGGTCCTTACTGCGTAAGCCCAATCTGGGCACCTATCATCTTGTACGTAAAATACCTGGTCAACTTGTGAAGTTAGCACACACGACTCATCAGTAACCAGCTCTCCCGCGTGGACAAGGTTGCTGAAGTTGACAAGTATTATGCCATACTTATCCACCTTGTACCCCTTGTCCCTCATGTTGTCTGCCCAATCACACCTAAATATAATGTACTTAGTGCTGTCGTAGTACTCAATCTCAAGTACTTCCGTTAACTTCCCGTAGTACGTTTCGCCATCAAGAGTCGGCACACACACCCCGCTGTTCTGAGTCCTCTTTTCAGCATCAGATGCAATAGTGCGAAACATTTTGCTGTTAACCACATGTCTATTGTATCTCACTTCTGCCTCCCTCGGCCCTCTACAATGCATTACCAATTTCTCACAAAGTTCCTTCCTGGATAGATCATCCAATTGATCGAACTATAAATATATTACGTACAATGGAAACGCACGGTTAGTTGATTTAGTTGATTTCAAAAACAACATGCAAATATACTCCAACAATTGCTTTTGTTAAACATCATATCATTCTTATGTAGTCACGGTACCACTCACAGAACAACTCATAATGTTGGGTTTCCAATTGATTCTCTGTTGTTTGTCCCCTATTGCGTGATCGCCTAAGCATATCCATGTGCATCCTACAATTCAAAATTATTTTAATTATAATTCAATACGAGCATTATTACAAGTTCATTAATCATAGAATATGCCAGCGAAGAATCTCGACTTACCTCTGCAATTGAAGGAACTCGTCCAAGTTGAACATAATATACCGGTGAATCTGTGTCATTGTGATTCGGTCGAGTTGGACTCGTGTTCCTTGTCCCTTTGAACCATCCTGATTTCTTTGTATCCTATTGTGAAAGGTTGGTTTGTTCTCTAAATATCTAGAACAAAATGTCACAAACTCAGTTGCTATTTAGCCCTCCGCAATGCAGTCCTCAGGAGCCGCTTTGTTATGCACATTAGATTTGAATACTCTAAGGCTCCTAAATATGCACCAATACAATCAATCAGTTTAGTTAGTACTTGTGATGTATTGGAGTGAAACTAAAAGATGCAAGAATATCCGTAAACAAATTTTACCTCTTTGCCAGATAGATCAATCTATACTATACTGGTCCACCGAGTCGGCATACGCGGATAAGATGCACGACCACATGAACCATGCTAGTAAAAAAGCTGAGGGAAAAACTTGTTCCATCTTGCACAACGTGATACAGACGTCACCTTGTAGTGGTCAATATCCTCTTGTGTCAATGTTGTTGAACATAGGCCCCAGAAGAATGTGGGCATCTTAACAAGAGGTCTAACCACGTTTCTTGGAAGTGATCCACGCTAGAAGCTGTTGCATCAGTACGTGACTGTTGATAAGCGTCGAATGTTGCACATTCAAGCCCCTTAATTTGCATATATTAATTCCTTAGCATTGTTATTTGTTTGATTTTGTTTTGTTTTTGTGTTTTCAGGTTATAAATCAAGATGCAATTAATTCCATTGATTTTGGGCTTAAAAGCACACTCTAAGAAGACCTAGAAGATATGGTTAAACTTAACCAATCATGGTTAAGTTTAAATCAAATAAAGAAAAAGATTAATTCGGAATTTCTCAAATTGGAGTCAAAATCGGATTGGATTCAAATTTGGATTCTGCATATGTCTCGGTATTTTAGCCATAACTTTCAGTTCAAATATCCGATTGAGGTCATTCAAGTGGCACTGGAAAGCTAACTCAAATTGCTACAAATAATTGTGAAATAGTATTTTCCTAATTCGGAGTTCCGCAATGCCAAAATCGCCCCGCAAGATAGGAATGCAATTCTGGGCGAATCCTATTCCGATTTGGACTTAGGTTTTCTTTATCCTAATTGGACTTGGACTTAAATCTCCGAAATTTCTAGGTTTCCTAGGGCTTCTAGGACTGGCTTGCTCCCTATAAATAGACCCTTAACCTTCAAGAGAAGGTGTGCTTAGTTTTAGATACAAAAATCTTCTTGGAGGCTTGACAAGTTGAAGAGGAGATAATCCATGGCAGGAGGCCATCCTAGCACCCCGATGAGCGGCTAATTCTGTAATAGGGTGTTGATGTAGCCCTATCCAAGCACAATGGTTTGATTGTATTTACTTTCTAGATTTTCAATTTATGCATGTTGATTGTATAACTATGAGGATTGCTACAATTGATTTATGTTCTTAATTATTAAATGCAATTGTTCTTAAATTTCAATATCAATATTTGTGAAATTCTTCTCTTGTCTTAGAAAGTATTTTACTTTTATTGAAATCAAATCATTCTTGTTTTCTGTGATTATGAGGATGATGGTTATACAATGGGTTTAATTGACATATGATCAATAGGATTTGATAGGCCATGCCTAGGGAAGACGGATTGTACTACACCCTAGTTTAGTGTAATTTAGGTAGACAATCCGTGCCAACCGAAGATGGGTTACACTTATTCATTGATTGTATGTATCCTTTTAAAGAATTTAATAATTTATACCTAGGGAAGACGGGTCGTACCGCATCTTAGTGGTTAGGTGGACGATCCGTGCCAACCGAAGATAGATTATGCTTATTCTTTAATAAGGTAGTTTCTTGTTTATTTATAACATGCATAGAATGAATTTCTTGGAATAATTATAATTAGCCATTGTTGTGCGGATAGAGGTGAAGTCAATACCCTACACTCTCTCTCTTATTTTAAATCTCTTTTTATTTTCATGCACTTTAGTTTTAAAGAAAATCAAAATAAATCTCTTTTCAATTAAGTTAATTTTAATCTTTTAAATTTTGATAATAAAACCCCTGCAGTCCTTGAGGTTCGACACCCTCTCTATAGCCGTATCCTACAAAGATTCGTCCTATTGCGAGTGGTTATTTTTATAATTGATATTTTTGGTCACAAAAATACCACATCAATTGTCATGACTCTTTAACCCCGATATAGTACGGTCCTTAAGTCGTATACAACGAGAAATGTTCGAGGCATATCCGTCAGGCACCCTCACATTTAGTAATACTTTCAAAAAATGTGTTTTATCATCCTTGGACATCGTGTGGATAGCTTGTTGCATATAGGTCTTACCATCCTGTGGGTTAGAAAATAGATGAAGTGTACGTCTCAAACCCATTTCTTGCAAATGTAAGCAGGCAGCGAGGTTGTCCTTCATTTTTCCTGAAATGTCCAGTATTGTACCAAGTATGTTGTCCATCACGTTTTTCTTTATATGCATAACATCAAGATTGTGCCGCAATAAATTATCTTTCCAATACGGCAACCTAAAGAAAATACTTTTCTTCTTCTACACTACATTAGAAGTATTCATCTTCTGCTTCTTTCCTTTTTCTTTCTCAGCCTGCCTTGCCTGACCAGCGTTCTCAACCCCAAACACCATCCCTTCTAATTGGCTCATGATTTCATCTCCACTTGGCACATCAGGGGCACATTCTAGTTCGATGTTGCCGTCAAATGTTCTTTTGTTCCGCCTCCATGGATGATCCATGGGCAAGTATCGCCTGTACCCCATATAACACCATTTTTGGCCATGTTTTAACCATTTCGACCTTGTCGAATCCATATAGTAAGGACATGCCTTCTCACCCTTGGTAGACCATCCTGACAAATCTGTGTATGTTGGGAAGTCATTAATTGTCCACATCAACTGCGCTCGCATAACAAAATTATTTTTCTTTGAGACGTCATATGTGCATACGCCTACATTCTATAGTTCTTGTAACTCCTCAATTAAGGGTTGAAGGTAGACATCTATATCCATTCCAGGTGAACTTGGACCTGGGATAATCAATGATAGTATGAAAGATGTCTGTTTTATGCACATCCAAGGAGGCAAGTTGTAGGGCACAAGCATAACAGGCCAAGTGCTGTGAGTTGTGCTCATGTTTCCAAATGGATTAAATCCATCTGAGATTAGTCCGAGCCTTACATTCCTACTGTCCCCTGAAAACTCGAGATGCAAATTGTCGAATGACTTCCATACTTCGCCGTCGGCTGAATGCCTCAGTACGCTGTCCTTAGTGCGGCCTTCTGCATGCCATCTTGTAAAGCATGCAATATGTTCTGATATAAACAACCTCTATAGTCGTGGTATGAATGAAAACCACCGCAACACCTTCACCGGGCGTTTCTTGCCCGACGATATGGGTTGACCATCCCCATCTAAGTTGATTGCATCCATCCATTTAGATTTTTCACATACGGTACATGAATCCAACTCTTGATTGCCCTTATAGAATAGCATACAGTCATTACGGCAGGCCGGAATCTTCTCATATCCGAGTCCCATGTCTCGTAAAAACTTTTTCGCCTCATATGTATTAACTGACAGAGTTTCATTATTCTCAGGCAACAACTGATTGATGAACTCTAGGAAAGCTGAGAAAATCGAGATACTAAGTCCACCAATGCACTTCAAGTTGTATAGGTGAACAGTCGCACTTAGTTTGCTATGTTTTGTCCCAGTATGAAGTGGTTTCTCTGCTTTTTAAGAAGGTCGTAATACTTTAGTGCGTCACCTTCAGCGGCTTCTTCGTTAACAATTTCTTCACCCCCTTGCACCATGACCTGAGGCTCACAATTGTCTTCCCTGACTACTTCGTGCATGCCGAATAAATCACGCAACATTCTGTGCATGTCTCCACCCTGATTTGCGCTTGCACCCACATTTAAGGCCGGGCAATTGGAATTAGACCCGGTATCAAGACCATGTGCATGCTTCTCACCGTGATAGTACCAAAGTATGTATTCCGGCATCATTCATTTTCCCCCTGTCAAGTGGTCGAATACGAAACCTGGCGGGTGGCCCCGATTATTTCGACAAACCCTACAAGGGCAATAGATGAATCCATCAGGGGTTCTACAGTTACTAACTGCAAACTCCACAAACAATCTACATTCGTCTCTGTATTCCCTCGTACCCCTAGACTTTGTCATCCAACTCTTGTCCATTTTTCTCTACGTATATAAATTAGGAATAAATATATAAGACTTAAAAAATGTATACCTAATTTCAAGCACATGCATATATATAAACATAAACCTAAATATTTGAATTAGGAACAACATAAAAAGTATAAACCTATATATTATCATATAGGTTTAAATTGTTTATGTCCAAATATATATACATATTCATGCATATCTACATTCATCTGTACCAAAGGGTGTATTTATAACACTTATCTATTATAATTAATCTACAAAAACCAATAAAAAAAAAAAAAGACTCGATCCAAATTTAAGCATTTTGTTTGGCGGAGACCCTAAACAAATTAATTATCGCTAGGTTATTTTATAAGGTTGTTCTATTACATCTACCGAGCTAGGTTCATTATGAGGACCCTAAATAAAATAAATCTAGCTTAAATGTCGTTAAACTTTGGCATTAGTAGGTGATGACATGCATGGGTCATACAACTCTTTTGTTTGATTTATTTATTTATTTTTTATATGATATATATAAAGGTTAGCTGGAATTTTGAGTGTCTTGCAAATATGGTAAATGGTTTCGTAATATTTTTGGTTGGGATGTTTCATGGGTTATTGACACATTAGATTAATTTCCTTCATATTAATCACAATTTTAACAAAATTCCAACTCGTTTTTAGGTAATATTAATTTTAATACATTATATTTCAACTTGAAAAATCTAAGTTCCTCAAATTAACCAAAAGCTTAATCCGTTTTGTATGGTTTTTTTTTTGTTTGAAAAAAAATAATTTATGTGGGATAGAATTAAGTAAAAATCGAATTGAATATATTTAATAAAAATGTGTTTTATGTTATGTGTTTAATTATGATTGGATTTGTTTCAAAACAATAGTGTGAAATAAAAAAATAGTCTAAACAACAAAGTCATGACTTTTGACTTATTCATTTGAAGTCTCTCTAAGTTTGACAAGGTTTGACTTTTGCCAACTCTTTTTCCCGTTAAATCCATGTAATTCGGATTGAATCCTCGCGTTGTGTGAATTTATAACTTACAAATTAATAAGGGCTCAATGTACGTTTATGATGTTTGAATATTAAAAAACTCATTAACTTTTAATATTAATTAAACAAAGTCTTAAATTAAATCTCTATAAATATTATATATCACCACGTACTACACTTCACTAGTAGGTCAAACGATTGAAATGAATGATTAAAATTGACATAATGTTCTATAAATTCCTTACTAATAAGCCAACATTTTCAGTTAAACAAACCAAAAAAAAAAAAGAGCCACATTTAAAAAGCAATTATATTTTGAAACAAAAACTTAGTTAGCATGAGAAACATCATTTTGCATGCATGTGCATATCCAACGTATGATAAGTAATTAATAGATATTCCAAAAAAAAAAAAAACACCTCAATTAAATGCTCACAAATACTCAATCCAGTGCATTAACGAAACATCATGCAGATTCATGACAAAATAAAACATAAAATTGATAAAACAACACAATATATATTATGCAATAAAACAATATATATAAAATAAAACTATATATATATATATATATATATATATATATATATATATATACATGCAAGAGAGATGGAGGAGATTGGCGGAGCAGTTTCGGCCGGAGAATCGCCGGAGATGGCAACGGCGAAGTGTAGGTGGCCGATGGAGATGGGGAGTGAGCTAGAGAGCTAGAGAGAGTACTCCTAGCTGAGAGATAGAGCTGACAGAGAGAGAGCAGGAGATGAGGAAGAGTGAGGGAGAGTGATCTCTGCCGATCGCAGATGAGAGAGGAGAAGATTGAAAAGAAGAAAAAATGGCTTCCTTAGTGCTGAGGGATTTGGTTGCCTGGCGGGAGAGAAGAAAGCTAGAGCAATTAAGGGAGAGTGGGAAAAACAAAAAAAAAAAAATAAGAAGGAGGAGTGGGCGCGATGGGACGGCCAGCAGGCGCTGGCCTTCCCAAGGCACCCTCCTGACGTGCCACATAGGCACATCAGGGATTCCTGACGTCAGAATTTATTTGATGTATATATATATATATATCATGTTTATTTTCTTAATACAAACTAATATAATGATAGAAATTTGTACTAAATGATCAATGAACAAATAACTTTGAACTGAGCTGCAGGCTTATAGTTTTTGCATCTTTTTGTTGAAGTACTCATATATCTTTTGTTGAAGTACTCATGGCATATAAACTGCAAATATATACATGCATATATAGACATGTAAACTTAAGATGAGAACAAGACAAGGGAAAAAAAAAATTCGAAATTACGACATACAAATAAACAAATATAACTTGAATAAACAAATAGTATTAACGGTTGATAAGGTTGGTGTGAAGAGATAGAGTGCAATATTAACAACAATTGTACCATTAATTTTAATGTGATTGGTTTATATTATATATATGTCAAAACTTTAATATGACTAATGTTACTTTAATTATTTTAATGAGATTCTAAATGAACGAGAAAAATGTTATATATATATATATATATATATATATATATATATATATATATCCTTTAGGTTAATTTGAACCATGCACGTTAAATTAATGTTATATATCCTTTTGCATGGTTTTGCTATATATATATATGCTATCCAAATTAAAGCATACGCGTTTTTTTGTTATGCATGGCTAACAGTTAGAAATTAATTCTCTTATATTTTTGAATGTTGAAATGGGGTACGGTGTTATAAAGGGGAAGTAAAGTGTTTGTTTTGTACAAATTAATTTTATTGAATGTTAATTGGGAAGGATCATATATATTATATATTATTTATAAATATAATATAGTATAAATAAATAATATATATAGTTCCTCACGTGTAACTTTGACACGTCAATCATTACTGACGTGTCAGAGTTTGACATGTCAGGAACTATTGACGTGTTAAATTGCCACGTCTATAAATTCCTGACATGTCAATATAACACGTCAATGTTTACTAACGTGTCAAACTCTGACACGTCAGTAAATATAAAATTAATTAGTTATTTAAATAAAATGTTTTAAATTTATATTGAATTCAAATTTACTGACGTGTGAATATTTGACATGTCAATATTTGACATGTCAGTAAATACTGACATGTTGTTTTCAACACGTCAATAAATGTTGACGGGCCACTTTTGGCACGTCAAATTTTTTTTTTTTAACGTGCCAGATTTGGCACGTCAGCATTTATTGATGTGGCAAAATATTGCTACTATTTGCCACGTCATAATTGGCTTTTTTTGTTTTTTTTGTGGTGGCGGTTAATGAAATAGATAACCGTTCGCTAACCGCTTTTGCAAAATTGGGCTTTTTGGGCCTTTTTGAGCTTTTTTTTTAGGGCTTTTTGGGCTTTTTTTTTTTTTTTCTTTTTATAATTTTTTTTTAGTGTCTTTTTGGGCTCAATTACTATAAAAAGAGCCCATATTGAAAAATCAAAAATATTCGATCCAAAATTTACATTTACTTGTACTTTAAAAAAAATTCCTTAAATATTAAATCATAACCGGTTAAATTTTTTTTTTCTTTTTTTTAATATATATATATATATAAAATTCAACCCAATATATAAAAAAAAGTTCAGAATTCAGATAACTGTCACAACATATAAAAAAAATATATATATATAAAAAAGTTCAACACAAACAAAAAATATAAAATAAGTTCAAATAAAATATTAAATGATACAAATAAAACATTAAAACTTCATCAATCATCTCATTTGGTCCTCTAGCAAATCCTGTGGACATCAAAAGAAGAAAAGTTATAAACTTAAACATAATAATATTAAGGCACAAGCATGTACACATATCAAATCTTGCCTAATATAATTGTATTGTAATTAAAATACTATGACAATTCAAAAAATTATAACCTTCATTACTAACAAACCTCTAGGCAAAAGATGAAGCGGCACTTGAACTTGAAGGTTGAGTCGCATATATGAATAAATAATTAGAATAAATTAATAAATAATGAAAACTAAATGAAGTTGCAAATAACTAATTTATAAACATTTACCTAGCTCATCAAATTCTGTCAAAAACTCTTCCAATTCGGCATCGCTTAGGCGGTTCTTTATCCAGTTGTGTGTGCAAATCAAGGCTTCAGTGGTAAGTGGAGACAATGAACTCCTAAATCAATCCAATACACGCCCACCGGTGCTAAATGCGGATTTAGAAGCAATAGTGAAAATAGGAATGACAAATACATCACGAGCTATCTCTGCGAGGATAGGGTATTTGGAGGCATTAACCTTCCACCAACCTAAAATATCAAATTTTTTTATTGTTTTTTCACACTCATCCAATGAATACCGATCAAACTCCGACTTACATGCCAAATCATCCTCTTCCTCAACGTGTTGGGAAAACATCTTCCTAAATTGGTAGTCGCTAAATTCCAAGACAGCACAACCAACATTCAAATTACCACTTGAACTTCCTACATTTGCTTGAATGGCAGACGACTCACTAGCATTAAACTTATTGTATTGGTCCATCAAACGTTTTATGAAGGATTTCACTATTTTCACTATGGCTTCCGCCCGCTTAGGCCCATGGCATCTTTTTTCTTTGAATTAAACTTAATATCTAGTGGCAAATGGTAAATGGTAATGTTCAAACTCTTAAATCCTAAATTCTTAAAGTATCTAATAATGCTTTAATTAAATTGTAGTTATAAGTAATATATTGTTTAATTCAATTGAATCAATTGTGACTATCATTGTACATGAATCATATGATTAACTTGTAGACTTATAACTTATGAGTTATGTCATATTATATATGTATTATTTATTATTATATAATCATATGATTTAATGATCAAGTCATCATGTGATATAATCATATCAATTATAGTGATAATATATAAATTACTAAAATTATAATGATAATACATTAATACTTAAATTGTGTTTATAAGTAACACATTGGTCATTGTTTAATCCAATGTCAATTACTTAATTTGATATTATACGAATCATATCATCATTGTACATTAATAATATGATTCACTTGAAGTCTTGAATAAAATATTTGAATTGTCATTGAATCATATGATTAAGTATTGATATTATACATTTATATTATTCATATGCATATGTAGACTTATATAGACTTATAACATATATAGACTTATAAGTTTATAATATACATTGGAAATAAGTCTCTAAATATTTAATTGTTGTATTAGTATGAATTGGTATACTTATGAGTTATGTTATATTATATCTGTATAATTTGTTATTATATAATCAAATGATTTAATGATCAATTGATCATGTAATATAATCATATAAATTATAGTGATAATATATTAATACTCAAATTGTGATTTAATGATCAAGTGATTATATGATATAATCATATAAATTGTAATGATAATATATTAATACTCAAATTCTGATTTAATGATCAAGTGATTATATTATATATATAAATTTTTTTTTATAATTATAATTATAAAAATATATTATATAAAAATGCGGTTAGTGGTTACGGTTAGTAAACCCAATAACTGTTAGGCGGTTAGCGGTTAATACAATTAAGCGGTTAGCGGACGGTTTTTAACCGCCCGCATTGACACCCCTAAATGGGATGTGCAAATTTTGTGGACATATGAGAAAGCCATTTACTCTCTCCCCATATATAAGTGAAGTTTGCCAATTAAGCTTCACTAGGTTATTATGTGAAAAATAGGGTTGAGAGTAATAGTCTCTTTACACACACATAACACAATTTTCTTTTATGTGTTTGTGCATCTACAAGAGATTTTAGAGGCAGATATTGAAAGTTTGTCTGGTAATTAATGGAAGTATGTGATTTTCATCCTTAGTCTATACATATTATGGAAAAAGAACATATCTATTATTAAAATATACTAACAAAGACTATATAGAACAATCTTCGAATCCTCAATCAAATTACCAATTTACCATATATTTGCCATGAGAGTATAGCCAAAACAAGAGAGAAAACTCTACAGAGTGAGATTTAACGAAAAATTATGAGGTAATTGAATGAAATTAAAAGTTTGTCATCCCATAATGTAATGTAAGTAATTTTTATTGAAAAATACAACAAAAAATAAATAAAAGAATAATTTAAAAGTTGATTTTAGATATCAAATGAATAATTTAAAACCTTGTGAAAATCTATTGAGTTTGACCAAAATTTCACCATATTTTGTTTTGGCCTAATGCATTATGTTCCATTAAATTTAGGGACAATGGGATTCACGGGTGAGAATGACTTACAAAAACAAAAAACAAAAACTTTATGTTATGAAAGAATGGTTCGCAAATGGGAGAAGGACCCTCTCCATTTCACTGAAATGGAGGGATCCATTTAGTGTATTTAGAGGGGTCTAATTGTCTTAAAAAATTTATTCAAAGAACAACTATACCTTTCTATATCCACTAAATGATCGCTCTTCATTTCCAGGGAAATGGAGAGATCCATTTCCTCACGGGTGAGAATGCATGAGACATTGGAGGAGTCATAAATGGGCTGCTCTTTGTGAATCACCTGCCGATATTGCAATTCATGGCCATGGATGAGTGGCTTATTACATTGTCTACAGAGGTATCTACTAAGGATCCAAGAAAACCAAGATGGAGAAGAGCTTGTGACAATCTATAAAACTATGCTCGTGGGGCTTGCTTTAGACCATAGAGGGCCTTTTTGAGCTTACAAACATGATCTAGAAAAGCTGCATCAACAAAACCAGTAGGTTGCACCATGAGGACTTCTTCATTCAAATAACCATGAAGGAAAGCATTAGAGACATCCAATTGCTTGAGGGGCCAATTGTAGTGGATTGCCAAGGATAGCAGGATCCGTATAGTGGCTGGTTTGATAACTGGACTAAAGGTTTCAGTGTAGTCAATACCATCTCTTTGTTGGAAACCCTTAGCCACTAGTCTTGCCTTGTATCTTTGAATAGTGCCATATGATTTTTCCTTTAGCTGAAAAACCCACTTATTCTTGATGATGTTTCGATGTTGAGGCCTAGGGCAGAGAGCCCAAGTACCATTGTCAACTAAAACTTCAAGTTCACTATCCAGTCAGCAAACCATTTAGGGTTAGAAACAGCCTGAGCAAATGTGGTAGGGATAGAAGGCAAGGGTATAGCATGAAAGGATTTTAGTGGATGCTTGGTTGATTTTAAGGATAGGAATAGCTGATAGTTGGGAAAAGACTTAGGTTTGGAGTTTCCAGTCATAGATCTTGTGACAATATGAGGAGAGGCTGGTTCAGTAGGTGCAGGCAAAAGCTGAAGTAAGGATTGATCTAGGTGGGGGGTAGGATCAGGGGGGAGGTGGTAGTAATTCGGCAGTAGGGGTAGTTAGGGGAGTGTTTAGAATAGGTACTTGTGCTGGGGAAGGTAAGGTGACTGGGGTTGAGGTGTGAACAGTAATAGAGTCAGAATTATTCATAGAGTAAAAATGAGAAGGATCAAGAATAATACCTGATAAGCGCCGAATGTTGCACATTCAAGCCCCTTAATTTACATATGTTAATTCCTTAGCATTGTTATTTGTTTGATTTTGTTTTGTTCTTGTGTTTCAGGTCTTATTTGACAAACCATTGGAAATTGGGCTTAAAAGATCAAAAAGTTGAGCATTCTGGAACTAGGATCGAGCACAACACTCCTTAGACCGAGCGCACTGCACTCGAGCGTCTGCGATCAAGGATCAAGCGCATGCCTGCGCTCGCGCGCAAACCAGCTAGGCTCGAGCGCACTGCGCTCGAGTGCACCAAGTCTTGGATCGAGCGCACTCGAGTGTACAATGCACGGCAAGAATTCCTCTCCAACATGGACTTGGATTTCAGTCTCCCAATTGGACTGGGAGACTGCTCTCTGGTTTTCTCAGGGTTTCTAGGGTTTTTAGGGTTCTCCTAATCCCTATAAATAGGGCTCTAAACATTGTAAACAAACACACCGCTTCTAAAGCAAAAATTCAGTAAAATAGTCTGTGGAGCTTAGGAGATCATGAGCAGCTAAACCCAATTGTGGGATATTGATGTAGCCCTTTCCAAGCACAATGGTTTGATTGTATTTAATTTTTAGTCTATCAATTTATGCATTTGATTGTATAACTCTGAGGATTGCTACAATTGATTTCTGTTCTTCATATTAATTGCAATTGTTCTTTACATTCCAATTCAATATTAGTAAAATTCTTATCTTGTCTTATAAATTATTTTACTATTATTGAACTCAAATCATTCTTATTTTCTGTGATTATAAGAATGATGGTTATACAATGGTTCTTAATTGGCATGCAATCAATAGGGTTAGATAGGCCATGCCTAGGGAAGACGGATCGTACTACACCCTAGTTTAGAATAATTTAGGTAGACGGTCCGTGCCAACTGAAGATGGGTTATGCTATTCCGTTGATTGTATGAAATTATTTTTATATGTTTTATTGTTGAATTATAACATGCATAAAATGAAGTGTTAGAATTAAATATGGTTAACTATTGATGTGCGGATTGTGGTGAAGTCAATACCCTACTCTCTCTCTCATACATTTACTTATTTTATTTCCGTTTATTTTATGCACTTCAAATTCACACAAACAAATCATTCTCTTTTAATTAAGTTGATTTTAATCTTTTAAATTTTGATAATTAACCTCCTGCAGTCCTTGAGGTTTGACACTCTCAATATAGCCCTATCCTACGGGATTCGTTCTATTGTGAGTGGTAATTTTTATAATTGATATTTTTGGTCACAAAAATACCACATCAATTTTTGGTGCCGTTGCCGGGGACTGCTTAACGGTTTTATTGTCAAATTTTAGAGATTAATTTTAGCTTAATAATTTATTTCCCTGTTTTAAGTTGCTAATTTTTAATTCTGTTTTGTGTTGATTTTATTTTTTTAGAAACTGCAAACAGGTCCGTAAGCTGACTTCTCTGTGATTGCGATCGAGCGCAGCCCGTGTGCAATCGAGTCACGGCCAAACTTCAGTAGGATCCTAGCCAGCAGCGCTCGAGCCTTCTACTCTTGCACTCGCACCCATCTGCGGCAGTACGCTCGAGCGCACCCTGCAGTTCGATCGAGCGCACTTGCGGCATCGTGCATCCAGACCCTAAGTGCACACTAAGGCCGTTTGTGAGCTTGTTTGTTTTCTATTTTAGCTTTTTTTTTTTTTTCTGTTTTCTTTTAAATTTCTGTTTAGTTTATGCTAGGTCATCGTTCTTTATCTTTTCCATTAATTTCTTGCGACCTTGAAATTGAACGCACTCTTAGACAAATTAGATCCCAAAAGAACTCTAATTTGCTAGAAAAACGTTCCACTGAGACCATGGGGGATGGTAACCACGTAGCATTGCAAGATCACTATCTTCCTACCACGTACACTACTCCCACATGTCTCCGGTTGCCGGAAATTACGGCAACCCATTATGAAATTAAGCCTAGCATTATACGAAGTTTACCTTCTTTCTTAGGGCATAGCATTGAAAATACTTATGAATTCCTCAGTGATTTTGAATCAATCTGTGAGACCACTAAAATGAATGGATTCACTGAGGATGCCCTAAGGATGCGTCTTTTTCCTTTCTCCCTCAAGGAAAAAGCCAAACATTGGTTCCAGTCCTTAACACCCAATTTTATCACTTCTTAGGCTTAATTGCAACAAGAATTTCTTAAGAAGTACTTTCCCATAGGCATGACCAATGATACTAGGAGAGCCATTACTACATTCTCCCAGTATGAGGGAGAGGATTACCATGAGACTTGGGATAGGTTGCAGACCTTGTTTAGATCATGTCCACACCACGCTGTCCCAAAATGGCAGCTAGTACAGTGTTTTTATGATGGCCTGACCGAGTCCAATGGAAAAATGGTAGATGCATCATGTGGGGGGACATTCATGTTGAAAAGTGAAAATGAAGCATGGTCTATGTTTGAAAACTTAAGTAACAATTCTCTTCAGCAGGTTTCCGCCAGACGAAGGGCACTAGCACCCAAGACCGAGAGTGTGTATGAAGCCGGCCATTCCCCAAACATGGCCAACCAAGTAATTGAGACTATCACCAAGAAGTTAGATCAAGTTCTGTTGACTGTTGGTTTTGCTCCTAATGCCACTCACACACACACTGAAGCATGCTCATTCTGTTCCAGTCCTATGCATCATGTAAATAACTGCCTTGTTACTGGAAATTATACTGACATTTCTAATGAGCAGGTTAATGCAACTTTCTCCAGACTGGGTAATGATCCGTACTCCAATACCTACAACCCCGGGTGGCGAAATCATCCAAATTTCTTATGGAAGAATTCAAGCAACTCATCCCCAGGGCCATATAATCACTTTAAATCAAACAGGCAGCCCTACCAACCTCAGTCCATTTATCGGCCTCCACAACAGCACTACCAGGCTCCCTCAGAGTCTAATTTTGAGGATCGGATTGTAAAAGTAGTGACTGAGCTGACTAGCAAGATCAAGCGGTCAATTAAATCTCAAGAGGAAATAGTCAACTCACATTCCTAATCCATTGCCAAGCTAGATGCTCAAGTCGGACAACTTGCCAACACCATCAACAAAAGAGAGGAAGGAAAGCTTCCAAGTCAGCCAGTGGTAAACCCTAAGGGGCACTACATGGTCGATGAGGGCACTTCATACCATCAGCAAGTTCAAGCCATCACCACCTTAAGAAGCGACAAAATTGTTGACAATCATGTGGAGGAGAAGAAGGATGAACACAAGGAGGTTGCACAGAATTTGCAGAATGATAAAAGCAAGCAAGTAAGCAATGAGGCTTCGTCATCAGCAGCATCCACTCCAGAAATCCCATATGAGCCACCGGCCCTCTTTCCAGAATGTCTCAAGGCACCTTCTCACTTTGGGAAACAAGGAGAGAAAATACAAGGAATGATGGAGATGTTTAAACAGGTAAAAATCAATCTTCCCCTTCTTGATGCCATTGCACAAGTGCCTACCTATGCTAAGTTCCTTAAAGACTTGTGTACTCAAAAGAGGAAGACCAGAAATCACATCCTCAAGAAAGTCCTTTTGATTGAGCAAGTGAGTTCCCTAATAAAGCACAACACTCCTCTGAAATTCAAGGACCCCGAGGCGCCTACAATTTCTTGCATCATCGGAAAAAGAGAGATTGATAAGGCACTCTTAGATCTGGGAGCTGGAGTGAATTTACTTCCCTATTCAGTATATCAGCAGCTGGGCCTAGGGGAGCTGAAGCCCACCACAATGATTCTGTAACTAGCTGATTGGTCGATTAAGAAGCCTAGAGGGATTGTAGAAGATGTGATCATCCAGGTGGCTAAATTTTTCTTCCCAGTAGACTTTATCGTGCTGGATATCGAGCCTGTGCCCAATCTTGAGAAGCTGGTTCCTGTCATCCTTGGGCGTCCATTCTTAGCCACAGCAAATGCATGCATCAACTGTCGAACTGGAGTCATGGAAATCTCATTTGGCAATATGAAGGTTCGGTGGAATATCTTTACTGCATTTCAGCATGCTCCTGATCAGAATGAGTGTTTCTTTTTGGACAGCATTGAAGAATATATAGAAGACTCACTACCTAGTCTCCTGACAAAGGATCCAGTGGAAGCTTGCCTAAATTATTTCAACTTTGAAGAATTCAACACTGACCAGTACATTCAAGAGGTCCATGAATTGTTTGAAACAGCCGCTAGTGCAGATTTCCATCCATGGAGAGTAGTAAAGGAACCCCTACCTGTGACATCAAGCACTCCTCCTGTTCCATCCCTACTGTCTCCACTGAAGCTTGAGTTGAAGCCCCTGCCAGAAAAGCTCAAATATGCATTTCTGGGGTCTAACAACACCCTGCCGGTCATCATTGCTTCCGACTTACAAAAAGACCAAGAAGACAGTTTGCTCGCAGTGTTAAAGGAGTATAAAGAGGCTATTGGTTCGTGGCAGATTTAAAAGGCATTGGCCCCTCTATCTGTATGCACCGGATCCATTTGGAAGAAGATGCTCGACCTTTCCACGAGGCACAGCGCCGGTTGAATCCCAACATGAAGGAGGTAGTAATGAAAGAGGTCGTCAAGTTACTTAATGTAGGCATCATCTACCCCATCTCAGATAGCAAATGGGTGAGCCCCACTCAAGTGGTTCCAAAGAAATTAGGCATCACCGTTGTTGAGAATTCTGTTGGCGAATTGGTTCCACAGTTCACAACCACGGGGTGGCGTGTCTGCATCGACTACCGGAAGCTCAATTCTCATACCCGGAAGGATCACTTCCCGCTCCCATTCATTGATCAAATTTTGGAGCGTCTTGCTGGCCAGAGCTACTATTGCTTCTTAGATGGCTATTCCGGGTATAATCAGGTTGCAATTGACCCCCAAGAGCAAGAAAAGACGACGTTCACATGTACATTCGGCACCTTTGCTTACCGATGCATGCCCTTCGGCTTATGCAATGCACCTGCCACATTCCAGAGATGTATGATGTCTATCTTCTCCAACATGGTGAAATTTTTTTTGGAGGTATTTATGGATGACTTTTCTGTTTTTGGATCTTCTTTTGATAAATGCCTCCATAATCTATCACTTGTGCTTCAACATTGCAAAGAAACTAACCTAATTTTGAACTGGGAGAAGAGCCACTTCATGGTCCAGGAAGGTATAGTTTTGGGCCATATAGTGTCCAAACGAGGTATTGAGGTAGATCGGGCCAAAGTTGAGCTAATTGAAAATTTACCACCACCCACTTCAGTGAAGCAGATCCGTTCTTTCCTAGGGCACACGGCTTCTATCGTCGTCTCATCAAAGATTTCAGCAAAATCTCAAGGCCCTTATGTAACTTGCTTGCTAAGGACGCCCCTTTTCACTTTGATGAAGCATGTCACCAGGCATTCCAGTAGCTCCGGTCCCTATTATCATCTGCTCCCATCATGCAGCCACCTGACTGGTCATTGCCCTTTGAGATCATGTGTGATGCATCTCACTATGCTGTGGGTGCAGTTTTGGGACAACGGGTAGGCAAGCTTCCTCATGTCATTTATTATGCTAGCAAGACGTTGATAGATGCTCAAGTCAATTACACAACCACTGAGAAAGAATTGCTAGCTGTGGTATTTGCTATGGATAAATTCCGCTCATATCTTCTGGGATCAAAGGTTATAATTTTTTTTGATCATGCTGCTCTACGACACCTGCTGGCCAAGAAGGAAACAAAGCCTTGGTTGATCCGCTGGATCCTATTTCTGCAAGAGTTTGACATTGAGATTCGGGACAAGAAGGGCACTGAAAATGTTGTTGTTGACCATTTGTCACGGATTTTATTTGAGACACCCCAGCCGGTTCCTGTTCATGACTCGTTCCCAGATGAGCAACTCTTAGAAATTACTCCGAGAAAGCTGCTGTGGTATGCCAATATTGTCAATTATCTAGCAACAGGTCGGATTCCTTCTCATTGGTCTAAGCGAGATAAGGACCGCTTCTTCAAGCAAATTTGATTCTATTATTGGGAAGATCCAGAGTTGTTCAAGTATTGTGCTGATCAGATCATCCGACGATGTATCCCTGAGAGTGAATTTTCCAGCATTCTTACCTTTTGTCATTCTCTAGCTTGTGGGGGACACTTCAGTGCCAAGAAGACAGTAGCCAAGGTTCTATAATGCGGATTCACATGGCCCACCTTGTTCAAAGATGCTTATGACTTCTGCCAAGCTTGTGAGAGATGTCAGCGCCTAGGAGCTATGTCTCAGAGGGACATGATGCCATTGAACCCCATCCTTATTGTCGAGATTTTTGATGTCTGGGGTATGGACTTCATGGGACCCTTCTCACCATCTTGTAGACATGAGTATATTTTGGTAGGAGTGGATTATGTCTCTAGGTGGGTTGAAGCTATTGCCATAAAGACCAATGATCACAACGTTGTAGTGAAGTTCCTCCAAGCCAACATTTTTAGCAGATTTGGTACTCCTCGGGCTATCATCAGTGATGGAGGTAGACACTTTTGCAACCGTTTTTTCAAGGCCTTGCTTCTCAAGTATTTTGTCACACATAAGGTAGCCACTCCTTACCATCCTCAAACAAGTGGCCAAGTGGAAGTGTCTAACCGGGAGATTAAGCATATTCTCGAGAAGACGGTTAGGCCAGACCGCAAGGATTGGTCCTTGCGCTTCAATGATGCATTATGGGCCTACCGCACAGCTTACAAAACCCCCATTGGAATGTCTCCCTATTGGCTGGTTTATGGCAAGGCGTGTCACCTCCCTGTGGAATTAGAACATAAGGCTCTATGGGCAATAAAGCAGTTCAATTTCGACATGCAGGCAGCCGGTTCTCACCGGAAACTTCAATTGACAGAGTTGGAGGAGCTACGGCGAGATGCCTATGATAGTGCTTGCCTTTATAAAGAGCTGACTAAGGTTTTTCATGACAAACATATCTTGCCCAAAACATTTGTGCCGGACCAGAAAGTATGGCTCTACAATTCCAGACTCCGGCTTTCCCCTGGGAAGCTCCGTTCAAGATGGGACGGCCCCTTCATAGCCACCTCAGTGTCACCCCATGGCGCCGTTGAATTGTGGGACCCATAGGATGGCACTCTATTCAAGGTCAACGGTCAAAGGTTGAAGCCCTGCATCCAGAACCTCAAGCCAGGTACAAACGTGGAATCCGTCAATTTGACGGATCCCGTCTATCTTTTTGATTGAGACACTGACACCCTGGGCTAGAGCGCAAACACTGTACGCTCGATCCCAGAGCACGAGCCTGCGCTCGAGCCCACCATGAGTGGGATTGAGCGTAGAAGCTCTACACTCACATGCACGAGTATGCTCGAGCGCACCTTCCGGAGCGCTCGAGTGTACCCACGCCTTACCGTGACACCTCTGCGCAAGTGCGATTGAGCGCACGCTAGTGTTGCTCGAGCGCACTCGCTCAGAGGGCTCACATTACCCTTTTTAGGTCACGGCCAACTTCCTTTTCTTCCCCATTCCTCCTTCTTCCCCAGGGCCGCAGCCCCTCCCCTGCACTCACACACCAACCCACCACCACCGCAGCCTCCCCCCCGCCCCCAACCACCAACCCACCACCACCGCGAGACTCCCACGGCCACAGACACTACCACACCACCGCCCCACCGTCCTATCCTCGCAGTTTTTCTCCCTCTCCGACCACTTTCATCTCTCCCATTTCCCATTCTCCCCAATACCCCACCGTCCCCAATTTTCCCAAAATTTTTGTGGAAATCAGCAGTCCGTGGGTCCACTGACTACTCTGTGTTGGTTTTCTCTGTTTTGTAGGGGGTTGGGCAACCAAGTAAGGTGGTTCTCCATCCCCTCCATTTTGGAGTGCCCACCAAGTGTTCGACGAATTGCCTCAACCAAGCGGCATCAGGCTTCTAGCCATTGCTTCCACCTCCAGGTCTTCCCCTGCTCGGGATACCACCCCCGAGGCCCCAACCCTGCCATTACCTCGCAGTGGGAAGCCCCATAAGCTCATCTTGGAGACCTCCTTTGCCGTCAACAGAGTTTTTTCATAGCCTCCCAACCACCAAGTGGGCGGTCAAAGAATGCCGACGACGTGGCCTCGTTGCACGAAGGGCTGGTTCGGGACTTTTATGCCTTCGATTGTACTCGGCCGGGCATCCTCTCTTCTTCCATGGCAGGCTTTGACATTGAGTTGACCACCAACGACATTGCTGCTGCTTTGCAATGTTCCCATGAGTGCCCGTCGAATATCTTGGCTCGGGATGGTTCCCCTCGGTACTCCGACCTGCCGGCCGATCTCACCCTGCAGTTTATTGTGGATGACATGTGCCGTGGCCACTACACCGATGACCTCCGCAACTCCACAAGTAAGGTCCTGCTACCTTCCCGCCAGTGGTTTGTGGACTTCGTCCTGCAGCGGAATGTGTGCTCGTTCGGACAAAAGAGTCAGTGGCGCGGCCCCTTTCTTGCGGCACTCTACGCCTTTAAGAGAGGCTATTGGATTTCCATCCCACAGCTCATTTGGGACCAGATGCACAAGTTTTGGGATGGGGCAATTGTGCGGTGCACGCAAGGTTCGGCGTCATTGGGACTTCCATTCCCGTTTCTCCTCACCCATATCTTTCAGACCCAAGGCATAGAGGGTACCCCTACTGATGGACCTATTGCCACACATCCTCAGTTTGGTCTGATCCAGTGGAATCAGAGTTATTCTCACATGCCGCGACGACGTTAGGCGCCTGCGGCAGCAGAGGTCGATAGGGACGCTGATGGGCCTGTGCACGATGGGCCACCTCCAGCAGCGCCGGTCGAAAACACGGGAACATCGGCGACTGTTACTATGACCATATCTCAATATGAGTCCCTCCATAAAGAATTGCAAGACCTCCGCTCTGAGCTTGTGAACCAGAGAGCGGAGGACAGGCGCCAGGTAGATGAACGATTTGAAGCCCAGCAAGAACTGCTGTGCACCATTGTAGCCCGATTGCCACCTGCTCCAGGGGCACCTTCTTCTGCGCCACAGTGACAGGTTTGGTGTGTCTTTTTCCCCTTGCACTGCTTTCCTGTTATTTTTCACACACTGAGGACATTGTGCACTTTAAGTTGGGGGGTGTGGGCATATACATGATAGTTCTAAGCATATAATTGATTTTCCTGTTGTGGTTTGAAATTCATTGATGGGCTTAATAAGACGAACACATGATCACTTGATTAATAAATTAAAACTGGGTTACTCTCATTGGCAGCATGAAATATTACTTGTTTCAATTTGATTTTCACAAGCACACTTGCATATAGTCTGTGGGGTATAGAATCTGGAATCAAGAATGTTTGGTTTTAATATTCGGAATGTAGTTGGGCAACTTATTGGGAAAACGACTTAGGCATAAATTTCAATTTTTTTTTAAAAAAAGATCATTTTAAACTTTCCACCAAGTAACTGGACCGTTTGCCTCATTAAGCAGTGAGTGTTCGCCTCAAAAAGTGAGAAGTTTGGATTGGTTAACAAAAAAAAAAAAAAAAAAAAAAAAGAAAAAAGAAAAGAAAAGAAAAGAAAAGTAGCTTAGCTTTGTAACCTTTTTGACCCGAGTTTGTAAGTCCTTAGGGGTGTCTTTACACCTAATGCCCTAAAACCATCTGGTTTGGGAGACATTGGCCTAACACTCGTTAAATGGGTCAATCAGAAAGCTTAAGGGAGCTAAGTGAGTAAAAAAAAAAAAAAATTTTGTTGCCTTGGTTGTTATGTCCGATGGGGAGTCCAATGAATTTTGAGTATTGATCCATGCATGATTGAGATTAGTTTTGAAACCCCTTGACTATTTGTTGAGTTCACATACACTAGTTGAATCTTGTGATATCTCATAACTACCATGATTGGAGCTAAGTTATGATTGCCTGAAATTGTGAAGATAGTGTTTGTTTTATTAAGCCCATTAATGACTGAAAACTATGATGGTCATGAGATTGCATTCTTAAGAATTACATGGTTAGAAAAAGTTTGTGGGTATCATTTCTGAAAAACCCTCACGAGACTTCACTCGTCCTCTAGGGAACTCCTAGGGGTTTAAAAGGCTTGTTGCATATGCTAAATGCAACCGTACGTCCCACAAAAGCTGAATTTATCTTTTTGTTTTTCAGTTCATTTTCTGTTTTATATTACTAAGGGACTAGCAATATGAAAGTTGGGGGGTTGTGATAAGCGCCGAATGTTGCACATTCAAGCCCTTGAATTTACATATGTTAATTCCTTAGCATTGTTATTTGTTTGATTTTGTTTTGTTTTTGTGTTTCAGGTCTTATTTGACAAACCATTGGAAATTAGGCTTCAAAGATCAAAAAGTTGAGCATTCTGGAACTAGGATCGAGCACAGCACCCCTGGGATCGAGCGCACTGCGCTCGAGCGTTTGCGATCAAGGATTGAGCGCATGCCTGCGCTCGTGCGCACACCAGCTAGGCTCGAGCCCACTGCGCTCGAGCACACCAAGTCTTGGATCGAGCGCACTTGAGCGTACAGTGCACGGCAAGAATTCCTCTCCAGCATGGACTTGGATTTCAGTCTCCCAATTGGAGTAGGAGACTGCTCTCTAGTTTTCTCAGGGTTTCTAGGGTTTTTAGGATTCTCCTAATCCCTATAAATAGGGCTCTAAACATTGTAAACAAACACACTGCTTCTAGTGCAAAAATTAAGTAAAATAGTCTGTGGAGCTTAGGAGATCATGAGCAGCTAAACCCAATTGTGGGGTATTGATGTAGCCCTTTCCAAGCATAATGATTTGATTGTATTTAATTTTTAGTCTTTCAATTTATGCATGTGATTGTATAACTCTGAGGATTGCTACAATTGATTTTTATTCCTCATATTAATTGCAATTGTTCTTTACATTCCAATTCAATATTAGTAAAATTCTTATCTTGTCTTAGAAATTATTTTACTATTATTGAACTCAAATCATTCTTATTTTCTGTGATTATAAGAATGATGGTTATACAATGGTTCTTAACTAGCATGCAATCAATAGGGTTAGATAGGCCATGCCTAGGGAAGACGGATCGTACTACACCCTAGTTTAGTGTAATTTAGATAGACGGTCCGTGCCAACCGAAGATGGGTTATGCTATTCCGTTGATTGTATGAAATTATTTTTATATGTTTTATTGTTGAATTATAACATGCATAAAATGAAGTGCTAGAATTAAATATGGTTAACCATTGATGTGCAGATTGTGGTGAAGTCAATACCTACTCTCTCTCTCATACATTTACTTCTTTTATTTCCGTTTATTTTATGCAATTCAAATTCACACAAACAAATCATTCTCTTTTAATTAAGTTGATTTTAATCTTTTAAATTCTGATAATCAAACCCCTGCAGTCCTTGAGGTTCGACACCTTCAATATAGCCCTATCCTACGGGATTCGTTCTATTGCGAGTGGTAATTTTTATAATTGATATTTTTGGTCACAAAAATACCACATCAATACCTGTAGCGGAAGGATCTGATCCATTAGGGGATGAAGATGCTGCTCTATTCTGTGCAGGGAACACGAATTCATCAAAAATAGCATGTCTAGAGGCATATACACGATTGGAGATGGGATCAAGGCACTTGTAACCCTTTTGGTGGGTACAATATCCAAGAAAGATGCATTCTTTGCTTCTGAATTCCAATTTGTGTTTGGCATAGGGTCTTAAGAGAGGATAACAAGCACAACCAAAAGTTTTTAGAAATGTGTAGTCTGGCTCCTTATTGTAGAGTTTGGTGAAAGGACTTGAATTTTGGAGAGTAGGGGTAGGCAATCTATTGATGAGATACATGGCAGTACTGACAGCTTCAACCCGGTATTAGAAGAAAGGTGGGATTGAGCTAGGAGACTAAGACCAGATTCAATGATATGCCTATGTTTTCTTTTTGAAACTCCATTTTGTTGAGATGTATGTGAACATGTGACTCGATGAAGAACACCATGTGTTGACAGAAATTTAGTAAAGTTATGAGAGGTGTATTCACCACCCCCATCTGTTTGAAGTTGTTTAATTTTAAGGGAAAATAAATTTTCTATCAAGTACTTGAATTTGACAAAGGTTTTAAAAACATCTGATTTGAGTTTTAGGAGAAATAGTCAGGTGTGTCTAGAGAAATCATCAATAAAGATAACATAACATTTGCTTCCATTGATTGAAGATAAAGGAGAAATCTATACATCACTATGAATAAGCTCCAATGGAGCAGTGGTAATACGACTTGACTCAACAAAGGGTAACTTTTTGCTCTTTCCTAATTGACATGAAACACAAATAGATTGTGTCATGAGTGCAGTATCAGGGACACGACAAGGAGATACGGCTATGATCTGGTGCGGCAAGGAGAAGAACAACAATGAGGCTGTAATTTGGTGCAGCAAGAAGAAAGAAAGTAGGTGTGGCAATCTGGTGCAGTGTAGTTATGCAGGCTGGCAATTTTGTGCAGCACAGCAGGTGAGGCAAGAGAAGAGGTGATCTGAGGGCAGCAAGAAGAGCTGCGGATTTGCCTGGAGAAGAAGCTGATTCCGTTGAAGAAGGCCAAAAAATTTGAGAGGGTCAATGATCTTATTAAGAGGGGTATGAACAAAGAAAGCAAAGAAACTTGCTTTTGGAGGAATGAAGTCTCAGCTTCGTTCTCATTGTATATATAGGCAAAGAGTTACAATTGTAATCAAGTTTGACAAACCCAAACTTGATACAAACTATGAGACCTAATTCAATACAAACAAGTAGAACAAATATAACTAGAACACTAAAGAGAAGAGATAAGAACAACTATATGGATAATGCTAAAAGATAAGAACAACTATAAAACAGACTCTATTGGTTCCTTAACATTTCATGCCTAAATTTTTTTTTAAAAAAGACATAAATTTAAAACAAAAAATAAAAAAGTAGGGAAAACAGTTTATTTTTTAAATTTTAATTGGTTTTTCTTTTTTTTTTTTCAAATTTTTATGGGTAATTTTATTATTTTAGGGTAAAAGTGAGAGATTACAACTCCAATAGTAAATCAATGACACACATTAACCAAAATAAAAGATTGAAAGAACATTGAGAAGACAACTGTAGTTTTTTCTGAGAAAAAAAAAAAAAGAGAGGAAAAATTAGTGCTTTTGGCGGATTACTTCGACAAAAACAAAGTTCCAACATTTTTTTTTTTTTTTTTTTTTTCAGGTAAAACAATTCTCAATATGTTCAAGTCAACAAATACCGATACGAGTCTTTTTCATGTGTAGCATATTAAAGGCATTTCGAAGAACATTGAACCACTCTCCAACAAGAATTTTAGCCTTGACATTATTGACCGAGACTTTTTTGTTTTATTTGATGAATGAGTCACTTCATTAACCAAAAGAAAGAATACAATTAAACTCAGATGTTTGGGGGTCGCACAGCGGCGACAGCGGTGGTCTGGCAAAGGCCTACGATGGTTTGGCGAGGCCCAATAGTGGTGATCCTGCAATGGTCCGACAGTTTGAGCAGAAAAAGACATAAACTTGAAAAATGATTTACGAAATTTAAAAATAGAAACTATTTTTTGAAACTAAAAAAACTTATTTGATCAACTTGAAAATATTTTTGGTTTAAATATTATTTTATATCGCACTAGACACTGAAATATACATAACATTTTACGCCAAAACAAACATAACCATGGATAAAAAATAGGAAATGAAGACATTTTAAGGGTACATCAAATAGCTTTGCTAGCTATATATATTATTGCTAGATTTTTCACCTATGCGAGATCATTATTCTTTGAACTATGAGTAATGTTGTTAATTTGTAAACCTTTCGTGTATCTTTTATTGCACATGCAACTTATATTAATTTATATTTTGCAATCAAAGTTAAACAAATGTAACAATTAGATGTGATATTATAATTACAAGAATTTTGGATTTTAAGAGTCATCAAAATCGGTGCTAAAAACCCAAAAAACTATAGAGCAGTTCAGTAGAAGTGGTTGAGACTGTAATTGAATGGGCTATAAATTTTCTGTGCAATATTTGCTATAAATTTGCTGTACAATATTAATTGAATGGGCTATAAATTTGCTGTACAATATTTGCTATAAATTTGCTGGTACAAATTACTTGCCATATCCAAACGAAAGCAGTAAATTTGCGTGGTTGCCCTCACCATTATACAATTCTTTCAGAAATGAAATGAAATTTTACAAATTTAATAATCTATGGTGAAAATGTTGTAACATTATTTAAGGTTGATGTAGACCACAATGCTTGGGAATATATGAGGAAGACCCAGACAGATGGTAGTGTGAAGACACCCCGAAAGATGGTGACACGATCCTAGCCTCGTGCTACAGCAAAGGAAGTCTCTAGAACTGAGATCGATCGAACGTTGACTGCGATCGAGCGCGCATGCCCTAGAAGTGTGAGAGAAGTCCCTGGAGCTGTGACCGATCATCTCCTGTGAGTGCGATTGATCGCGTGATCAAGTGCACTTGGCCCCTGGAAGTGCGATCAAGCGCCTGCATGCTGCGATCGAGCACACACGGGAACGCTATGTTAATTTTTGCTGCGTTTTTATGTTTAAACCGACTTTCTTTCCTTGTTTTGTTAGAATTAGGGTTTTTGGAGGTATTATTTCGTGTTTTAGTAATAGGAGTCTTGAGGCTATAAATACATGCTTATAGCCTCTAGAAAAACAATTTATGTTTATTTATCAGTTTTTTCTTAAATAAGAATTACTCATAGGTGAGTTTTCTTCATATTTTTCCTTGGGCTATAGATAGACTCTATAGTTTTGAGAAAAGTTCTTAGATCATTGATAGATTAAAGATCTAAGAATTATTTATCCATTCTTCTTGTTATTGTTTCTTTGCATCCAACTAAGTCATGCTGCATCAGTTGGTATCAGAGCTCCAGTTACTTTCCGTGGCACCAGTCACAAGAGTAAGGGCAACCACTATGCAACTTTGCACGACGTGTTTGAATGCGATGAATCAGTTTAGGGAGAACAAGAGGCGACACGGAGGAAGCGTGATGAGGAGCAGTTTGAGGCTATGAGAGATCAGATTCAAGACCTCACTACTCAACTGGCCGAAGCACGCCTCCACGACAGGCGTCGACTTCGACCCCTAACACACACGTCGGAAGAGGAAGACAAAGGCAACGACGGGTATGCATCTGCAAACCCTTTTGCGGAGCGCCAATTGCAGGGACATGGACCTCCTGTGCAAGCTCGTGTTAATCGGTGGGAGAGAGAATTCAAACTTGAGATTCCAGAATTTTAAGGGGGTCTTCAACCAGAAGAATTTCTGGATTGGGTGGCAGCAGTTGAAGAAATCCTCGACTTCAAGGAGGTGCCTGAAGATCGGCGAGTTTGTTTGATCACAACCAAGTTCTGGGGAAGGGCTGCGGCATGGTGGTAGCAGTTGAAGCAAGCTCGAGCACGGCAAGGCAAGGGGAAGATCAACAATTGGGAGAAATTGTTGGAGAAGATGCGGCCCACTTTTTTGCCCCACAATTACCTTCGAACCATGTATCAACGGTTGTAGAATTGGAGTCAAGGTTCGAAGTCCGTGGATGAGTACACAGAGGAATTCTACAAACTATTGACACGAGTAGATCTATCTAAATCAAACGATCAACTAGTGTCTCGATAAATCGGGGGGCTCCGGTAAAAAATGCAAGATACATTAAACCTCTTTGATCCTGCCAATGTTTCGGAGGTCTACCGAAGGGCGTTGCTAATTGAGAAGACGTTGGTATGAGGTCCCTTGGGTATGTTTGGACATGGAGGCAATGGGGGCTATAATTGATCAAGTGGTACTAATTCAGCAAGGAGTACTACTGAACCGGTCTGCCAAGGTAGGGTTCCAATAGCTGGGGGGCCACCAAACCGAACTGGAGCCACTACCGGTCCCAAGTGCTTTTAAGGTGGTGAGACTGGTCATCGGATGGCCGATTGCCACAAGGGAGAGAAATACGGCAAGGGCCTACTTATTGACTCGGGAGAAAGCATGGGTGTGCAAGAAGAAGAGGAAGAATAAGAAGCAAACTTCGACGACTTCGGTGGAGCCAACGAAGAATTTATCACCAGGGACGACACTCCTCTATTGATGGGTAGGAGGGTGTGTTATACACCTCGAAAAGTGGAGGGGGACGATGGGCAGGGCCACAATCTTTTCCACACGACTTGCACAATTGGAGTTAAGGGTTGCAAGCTTGTCATTGATGGGGGTAGCTGTGAGAACGCCGTGGAAGAAGAAGCGGTCTGGAAGTTGGGCCTTGAGGTGTAGAAGCACCCTGCACCATATTGCTTAGAGTGGCTCAAGAAAGGAAACGAGGTAATTGTATCTAAACATTGCCTTGTGAATTTCTCCATTGGAAACAAGTATAAGGATAAAGCATGGTGTCACGTGGTGGCTATGGATGCATGCCACATATTACTCAGGACACCATGGCAATATGATAGGAATGCTCATCATGACGGGAGGAAGAATATCTACAGTTTTTTGGTGGACAATGTGAAGCTCACTCTCCTACCTAATTCGGGAGACTGACCCAAACCTTCAAAGGGGACGAGTCAAACTCTATTAGCCAGACACGAGTTCCTTAAGGAGATGTTAAAGTCCGATTGTGGGTATCTATTGGTGGGTAAAGAAGGCAGGAAGATAGGAGAGAATCTAAAAGAAGCCAAGGGGTTAGTAGAAGGGTTTGCAGACGTCTTTCCGGCAGAGTTACTCGTTCATGACATCACATCCAACATCAAATTGACTTAGTGCCGAGATTAAGTCTACCTAACCAGCCACACTACCGTATGAGTCCCAAGGAGCATGAGGAGTTGAGGCAACAAGTGGAGGGGTTATTGGCCAAGGGGCATATTCGAGAGAGTTTGAGCTGCCCGTGTGCGGTACTGGCTTTACTTACTCCCAAGAAAGATGGTTCGTGGCAGATGTGCGTGCATAGTCGAGCCATCAACAAGATCATTGTGAGGTACCGATTTCCAATTCCCTGGTTCGATGATTTGTTGGGCCAGTTGAGCGGGGCAACAATCTTCACCAAGCTTGATTTAAGGAGTGGGTATCATCAAATTCGGGTGCGGCCAAGTGACAAGTAGAAGATAGCGTTTAAAATGCGGGAGGGCCTCTATGAATGGTTGGTGATGCCATTTGGGTTATCTAATGCACCTAGAACCTTCATGAGGGTGATGAATCAAGCCTTTCGGCCTTTTATTAGGAAGTTCATAGTGGTCTACTTCGATGACATCCTTATTTACAGCCCTAATAAAGAGACACACATTCAACATTTGAGGGAAGTACTTCAAGTGCTCCGGAAAGAGAAGTTCTATGCATCGACGGCCAAGTGCTCATTCATGATAGATTCAGTGCTTTTTCTTGGTTTTGTGGTGTCTAAGGATGGGTTGGTAGTGGATGAGTCCAAGGTGGCAGCCGTGCGGGATTGGCCAATACACACTACTTTACATGAGTTGAGAAGCTTCCATGGGTTGGTTTTGTTTTATAGGCGTTTCATCCATGATTTTAGCACCATCATGGCGCCTATCACGGAGTGTATGAAAGCTGGAAAGTTCTCTTGGAGTGAGGCGGCTACTGAAGCTTTTGAGTTGATTAAGTTCAAGTTGACCTCGGCACCATTGCTTGTTCTTCAAGATTTTGAGTTGCCGTTCGTGTTGCATTGTGACGCTTCCAAAGTTGGCATTGGAGCGGTCCTAAGTCAAGGGGGTAGACCGGTAGCATTCTTTAGTGAAAAATTGAGTGGTTCAAGGCTCAATTACATAACCTATGACGTGAAGTTTTATGTATTTGTGCAGTCATTGAGGCATTAGAGCTCCTATCTAGCCTACAATGATTTTATCTTGTACTTAGATCATGAGGCTTTGAAGCACCTCCATAGTCAAGACAAACTATCCTCACGGCATGCGAAGTGGGCTGCAAATGTGCAACAATTCTCCTTCACCATGAAACTTAAGTCGAGAGCTTTGAACAAGGTGGTCGATGCCCTTAGCCAGAAGTTGACGCTCTTGACCACAATGAAGAATGAGGTAATTGGCTTTGACCTTCTAAAAGATTCCTTATCAACTGATCCTCTTTTTGGCCTTATTGTTGGTGAGGTATCTTTAGGGGTCCGGAGTGATTTTGGGCTACATAATGGGTTCCTCTTCAAGGGCACTCAGCTATGCATCCTCGACTGCAGTCTACGGTTAAGGATTATTCAAGAGAGCCATAATGAAGGGCACATGGGGCATGACAAAACTTTCCAACTCATAGCGGAGAAGTTTTATTGATCGAGCATGAGGAAGGAGGTAGAGAAGTTTGTGCGCTGTTGTAGGGTGTGCCAAGTATCAAAAGGAGAGGCTACTAATGCCGGATTATATATGCTGCTGCCTATTCTGGAGGGCCCATGGATTAATGTGAGCATGGAATTTGTGTTGGGTTTACCTCGGACCCAAAAAGGTAATGATTCCATCTTTGTGGTAGTTGATTGATTTTCTAAAATGGTTCATTTCATTGCGTGCAAAAAGACTGCCGATGTCGTAAATGCGGCACAATTGTATTTCCGAGAGGTCTACTGACTCCATGGATTACCATTGTCCATCCGATTGCAACACGCGATTCCTTAGCCACTTTTGGCGATGTTTGTGGCAACTATCTCACACAAGACTCGATTTCAGCAGCGCTTATCATCCACAAATGGACGGGCTAACGGAGGTTGTTAATTGGTCTTTAGGAGCATTGCTTCAAAGTTTAGTGGGTGAGAATCTCAAGTCATGGGACCGGCAGTTGTACCAAGCTGAGTTCGCTTACAATCAGTCAATCAACCGCAGCACCGGCCTTAGGCCGTTCACCATCATCTATGGGAGTAATCCACGTGCACCACTAGATCTAAGCCCTCCTCCCTAATTTGAAGAGGATACACACTAACGCGGAAGGATCTTATTGCACAAATACAAGAGGGCCGTAGGTTAACTATCAAGAACCTATAAGAATCAACGGCAAAGTACAAGACAGATACAGACAAGAAGCGGCATGCTTTGGAATTTGAAGAAGGTGATTTTGTGTGGGCGGTTCTAACTAAAGATAGATTTCCTGTTGCTGAGTACAATAAGCTAGCGGCTCGTAAGATTGGTCTGCTAGAGATTGTGAAGAAGATCAACCCCAATGCTTATCAATTGAAGTTGCCCAGGCACATCAAGACTTCAGATGTCTTCAATATCAAGCATCTTGTGCCTTTTATAAGAGATTCATCAGATGAGGATGTGAATTCGAGGGCGAATTCTGTCCAATCTGGGGAGGATGATGTAGACCACAATGATTGGGAATATATGAGGAAGACCCAGACAGATGGTAGTGTGAAGACACCCCAAAAGATGGTGACACGATCCCAGACTCGAGTTGCAGCAAATGAAGTCTCTGGAACTGCGATCGATCGCACGCTAACTGCAATCGAGCGCGCATGCCCTGGAAGTGTGAGAGAAGTCCCTAGAACTACGATCAATCCTCTCCTGTGAATGTGATCGATTGCATGATCAAGTGCACCTAGCCCTTGGAAGTGCGATTGAGCACCAGCGTGCTGCGATTGAGTGCATGCGGGAACACTATGTCAATTTTTGCTGCATTTTTATGTTTAAACCGACTTTCTTTCATTGTTTTGCTAGGATTAGGGTTTTTGGAGGTATTATTCCGTGTTTTACTAGTAATAGGAGTCTTGGGGCTATAAATACATAGCCTATAGAAAAATAGTTTATGTTTATTTATCAGTTTTCTCTTAAATAAGAATTACTCATAGGTGAGTTTTCTTCATATTTTTCCTTGTGCTATAGATAGACTCTATAGTTTTGAGAAGAGTTCTTAGATCATTGATAAACTCGGGATCTAAGAATTATTTATCCGTTCTTCTTGTTACTGTTTCTTTGCATCCCACCAAGTCAGGCTGCATCATTTAAATAATATGATACTATATATATTCTTTTTTTTTTTTTTTTTTTGAAATGTACTTTCGGTTTTTCATTCATGAAAATTAAGCTGTATAATTATTAGCGATTACAATATCATGGTATTCTTCCATTCAAATTTCCTTTGCAGAAGTCTGGAACACTTGCTTTGTCAACAAATAATATGATACTATATATATTCTTTTTTTTTTTTTTTTTTGAAATGCTTTCATTCATGAAAATTAAGCTGTATGCTTTGATTCCCTCCTAACGTGCCACCACCATGCCCATGATTGGAGACTATGCAGAACAATCTTCGAATTCTCAATCAATTTACTAGATATTTGCAATGAGGGTATTTCATTCTAAAAAGGTTGTATTATTGCCAAAGCGTCGCCTTCTAGGATAACATTGTGACGACCTAGGTCTCTGCCAAAAAACACTGCCTTCCATATATAGTTAAAACATGAACTGTGAAAAAAAAAAAAAAAAAAAAAAAAAACTCCCACCACTAAAATTGAAAGACAATCTGCATATTACAATGAGAAATGCTAAAAAGCCAAAGAGTAGGAGCCAAAAATCTTTCCAAACTGACGTGGCAAGAATTTTAAATTGAAAAAGAAATTCTAAACAGCCAGCCTGGGGTGTTCAAAATTCTGGCCACGTCAGTTTGAAAAGAATTTTGGCTCATACTCTTTGGCTCTCTAGCACTTCTCTATTACAAGGGCAAGATAGCAACAATTCATTATTAAAAAAAAAATCATTTAATAAAATAACCATTCAATAACTATAGAAATATTTTGTCACTAGAAGACAAAGATACCTATATATACATCTAATACCAATGACAAATTTCGTATACAACCACCACAAACATCTACACTTACATATCAACAACAATATTGACAAAATATTTCCTCATCATATATAAAACGTAACATGCCACATCCATACACGTACATCCTAAAAGAAATAACAGTGCGGAAATAATAAAGCACAATTGATAATTAGATGGTGACACATAGATTTACATGATTTGGTCTATGACCTATTGGTCTATACCCTACATTTACAAGATCATGCCCTAAGGCTGCATTAAGCTCTTATTTATTTGAGTAATATTTATAATATAACATGCTCCTATTTATTGGAGAATCATGTTGTATAGACTTTTACTCTAGCTAGGTTAGCTAGGTGATAGTCTTTAACTATTTACTGTAACTCAGTAATAGTCTTCAAATGTAACTCAGTGATATTCTTGAATTGTAAGTCACTAATAGCCTTAAAGCGTAACTTAGTGATATTTTTCATTAAACCATATTAAACTCTAAATTATGAAAATGTCCGGACCAAGTCTTAGAGGTGTCCGAACCGAGTTCCGCAAGGACCCCATTGTGACTCACCCGAGACCTCGCCTAGACCCTATCAGGACCCTGTCAGGATTAGCCCGAGACCCTGGCAGGACCCACCCAAGACTCGACAAGGACAATTTCGTAATTTAGTATTTGATATGATTTTGCGTACACACCAAATATCGGAAAATGTTTTCCAGGAAAATGTTTTCTACTAAAAACATTTTTCGATGTCAGGGACCCGACCAGGACCTGCCTGATTTTCTGTACATGTTAAATATCGGAAAATGTATTCTAAGAAATCATTTTGAAGAAAAATGTTTTTCGCAAAAAATATTTTCCATGAGTCTTGGGCAAGTCATGGGCGAGTCTCAGTCAAGTCTCGGGTAGGTCCCGGGAAGGTCCTGGACGGGTCAAGTACCGGGCAAGTCCCATGCAGGTATTGCGCGGGTCCCCGTCATGTCCATGGCGGGTACCGAGTGAGTCCCGGTCAAATCCAGGGCAGGTCTCAGGCGAGTCCCGGGTAGGTTCCAATCAAGTCTCGATAGGATCCCAAGTGGGTCCCCATCGGTTTGAGAATGAGATTCAAAGTCGGAAAATGGTAAACCATTTTTTGAAAATTAAAAAAGAGTTTTCAGTCAAAGGGAAAATATTTTCCATTGACTATTATTTTATGTCACACCAAACACCTAAAAATATGGAAAACATTTTCCGTAAATCATTTTACGGTGAAACAAACGGAGCGTTAAACTATGACTATTATTCTCGAACTTCATTATATACGCTAACACATTCAACAAAACAACAAAGACAAACAATATTTTAACATCATTAATTGGGAAACACATCATATATATTGTGCATTCATCAGCTGGTTTCCTACCAATCATTGCCCAAGGATATGTAGTCTATACTTGATAGATCCAGGATGAGCATGGTACAGGCCAAACCGAAGACCCAGCCCAAAACAAAAGATCCAGAATGACATTGAATTTAACCAATTAGATTTTGTCTTTTTCTCTGCAATTTCCATTGTACTAGTTGCGAGCTCGTGTTTGGGAATGGGTATGGGGTCTAACGAGAGGTAAGGCAGTAGGGATCAGTTTTCCTAATCCTGCCTATGGTGAACGTGAATGAATGTGATAGTAGGGTATTCGAGGTACCCTTGCCTCCCAAGTAACTACAAGAGTTGTGTGATAAATTTCTGAATGAATACTATTGATCAAGACCCCTCTTTATATGGAGGTTGCCTAAAGAACTACACGTAGACATAAACCCTAATTCTAGTGTGAATACAAAATCCCTTATTGACCCTACTAGGGATTCTGCTTTATGAGCAGAATCCTACTTTATTCTCCTACTAGAATCCTTCCGTAAGGGGAATCCTATTTCCTACTAAGGACCGTGCTTTATGAGCAACGAATCCCACTTACAACTTTCCATGTAAATTAGCCGCCACTTTGATATTCCTCTTGGACTCCAACTAGGTCTTCTTAGTCTTCTAATGCAATGCCACGTCTACCATGAGCGGTAGGATGGGTACATAACACTCCTTCCCCCTTCAAATTGCCCTTGCCATCAAGGGAAAAAGTAGGAAAATGCAATTGGAAGTCTGAAAGAGATTCCCATTAAGCATCGGGGGGAGAAAGACCCTTCCAATGCACCAGCACTCCAGGAATTCTTTGCTGAGTACGTCGTTCCAGAACTGCTTGTGGGGTCAGTCTGTTGTCATCCACAACTGATGGCAGATGGTCTTCCTACCCATTTCTTGAGGCCGAAAATATGGAAAACGTCATGAATTTTTGCTTTAGGTGGAAGACCCAACTGATATGCAATTGGTCCTATCTTCTCAGAAATGCGGTAAGGACCATAAAATTTAGGGGAGAGCTTCTGATTACTCCTTTTTTGGATAGAGTGCTGTCTATACCCCTGGAGCCGTAAGTACACCCATTCGCCCGCTGAAAACTCTCGTTTGGAATGGCCCTCGTCATACACTTGCTTCATCTGATTTTATGCTCCCATAATTGCTTTCGAACCTCCCAAACAATCTGATCACAGGCGGGCAATCATGGCATCTTCAACAGCAGCTAAGCGTGTGGTGAACGACCCTAGACTATCTCAAAGGGAGTGTGTTTAGTTGCTAAATGGAAACTAGTGATGTAGCAATATTCCACCCAGGGCAGCCATTTTACCCATTGTTTGGGCATAGCACTTGTGAAACATCTCAAGTACATCCCAATAGTCCGGTTAACAACCCCTGTTTGACCGTCAGTTTGCGGGTGATAGGCCAAACTGAATTTGAATTTCATTCCATTGAGGCGAAAGAGTTCTCGCCAAAAGAGTCCCGTAAATACGAGGTCCCTATCACAAACTATGGAGGTGGGAATCCTATGCAAGCGAAAAATGCCTCAAAGAAAATTTGAGTTGTTTGAGGAGCAGTATAGGGGTGCTTTGATTGGGTGATGTGGCCATATTTTGAAAGCCTATCAACATAGTTTTTCCATATGAGTTAGGGAGGCCGTAAATGAAATCCATCAATATATCCGACCAAACATACTCTGGGATGGGTAACGGCTGTAACAGGCTGGCCGGTTTGGTAGATTCAGCTTTGTGTCGTTGACACGTGTCACAGTTCTTGATGAATTTCCAGAGCTTCTGTTTCATTTTGGGCCAATAGAAAACTAACCTGATCCTCTGGAGTCCTTTGTGATACCCTTCCTGTGTGTTGTTGCGGAACTCAACTATGATAGCTTTAGTGAGAGGAGACTCAGCCTTGAGGTAGACACGGTTCTTAAAATAAATTAGGCCCGCATGAATGTGCCATGGTCCCATAGCTTCATCCCTCGTTATTTTTTTCTTGAGAGCTTGGAGGATGGGTTCTTGCTGAACTTCACGTTGGATAGGTTCTATCCAGTAAGGTACTGGTTGTGAAAGGGCCATGAGAGTGCCTTCCATGTGTTGGGATAATGCATCGGCTGCTCGATGTCACTTTTTTTACTCGATCGTGAAGTCATACCCCATGAGTTTGATGAGCCATTTCTATTGGGCCTCAGTTACTATTGTTTAATCCCATAAGTATTTGAGGCTGCGATGGTCGGTTCGCACCACAAATTGTTGACCCAAGAGGTAGGGCCGCCACCTCTGAATGGCGGTGACGAGTGCTAGCATCTCTTCCTCATAGGTGGAGAGAGCTAAATTACGGCCGTTAATAGCTTTACTAACAAACGCAATTGGCCTGCGATCTTGCATTAAAACCACCCTGATGCCCACTCTAGAAGAATCGCACTCAATGATAAATTGCTTCGAAAAATCTTGCAATGCTAGCACCAGTGCTTGTGTCATGGCTTCTTTGAGGCGATGGAAGGCATTGTCAGCCTCATCCATCCAAATAAAGGGATCCTTCTTCAAAAGCTGTGTCAGGGGCCGAGCAATAGAGCCATAATTTTGCATAAACTTACAGTAGTAACCGGTAAGACCAAGGAACCCTCGATGTGCGTTAAGTGTTAGAGGTTTTGGCCACATTGCTTGAATTTTTTCAGGGTCCACCGCTACCCCATTTCTTTCAATAATGTGGCCCAAATATTTCACTCGTTGCCAAAAGCTGCACTTGTCCTTTCTAACATACAAGCCGTTAGTGCTTAAAATGTTGAAAATGGTGGTCAAATGGTTCAAATGGTCCTCCCATGACATACTATAGATTAATATATCATCGAAGAAGACAACATCTTACGCAAGAGACCGCAAAAAATGTCATTCATCATGGATTGGAAGGTTGACAGGGCATTAGTGAGCCCAAATGGCATCACCAAAAGTTCATAGTGCCCATGGTGTGTGCGTAATGCCCTTTTCTCTACATCTTGGCCTTGCATCCAAATTTGGTGGTACTCGGAGCGAAGATCGAGCTCCAAGAAATATTGAGCTCCATACAATTCATCCAATAGTTCATCAATCACCAGAATGGGAAACTTATCCTTGATGGTGATTCGATTAAGGGCTTGATAATCCACACATAATCTCCAAGACCCGTCATGTTTCTTTACAAGTAAAACTGGCGAGGAGTATGGACTAGTACTAGCTCGTATAACCCCATTGTTAAGCAAGCATATAACTATTTTTTCTATTTCATTCTTTTGATAGTGAGGATATCTGTATAGGTGGATGTTCACGGAATTTTGTGATCCTTCGGCCGTACTAGCAATAGCCTTGTGGTTCTGCAAATAGATGCGCGCGGGGTGTGCGCTAGCGTGAAACTGCGGAAACGTCGAGCACAGGCATGCGGGATGCTTGCTGTGTTAGGCTTGAATGCGCTCGAGCACAGGTGATGTGCGATCGAGCGCTTTGGCAGGGACTAGTTCCTTCAGCAGAACTGCAACAGAAACAACAAAAACAAACAACTTTTTCTCTTTTTTTTTTTTGTTAGTAATTGTAAACAGAAACAAAGAAAATAACTAGTAGAAAAATAAAATCAATTTCACAAACAAACAACTCCCCGACAACGGCTCCAAAATTTGATGTACAAATTTAATTGTAGTCGTAAGTGCACGAGTCATTTGCAATAAAGTGCGTGCAAGTGCAAGGTCAAACCACAAGGAGTTGTGTTCCAAAAACTAATTTCTAATTTAAATTAACCCTATTTCAACCTAGTTTCAAATTTTCAAATTGTGTCATGCAAAATAAAATAAACATCGTGATTTAAAAATAATTAATGGAAAAGCGCTAAGGTTTTTCGAATCCGCCTCATCAAATCAAACAACATAATCCTGCATTTTATGCATACACCCGATAAATAATTGGTTTTATACATTGTTCAAATTTCGTAAACATGCATATTAAATCATTCGATGATTCCAACCGTTAAACGAATCATAGCGAATATAAAATTGAGATCAAATCATCCACTGTATTCGTAGATCACAATGGATATAAGTCTCAATCAACTCATTCGATGTATCCAAGTAAGAAACACAACGAATATAAAACTTTGCATGAATAAAAGACAAATCATCAACTGTATCCATAGATCACAATGGATATATGTCTCAATCAAATAAAATTAATTAAGCAATTGAATTAAATTTGAACAACATTATTAAACATCAAATTGTATACATAAAATGACAAGAACATGAATGTTTATCAATGAAAAGGCTTCATCTTCAATCTTAGTTAAAGGTTTTAGCCTCTCATGATAGCAAAAATCATAACAAAATGAATTGACATCATGAAAAAAAAAAAACGTAAAACTTACAATAGAATTGGAGTCAAAGTTCAAATTACCCAGAAAAGTCAAAAATTGACAAAGTACGGCAGCCCTAGCGCGTTTCCATACGTTTCCAATAGAAAAGAATGGTATTTATAAGCTAATTTTAGGGTTTCAGCATTGTCATGTCGGCCGAGTGCGCTCGATCACACTCTAGGTGCGCTCGATCGCAGTCGAGCATGCACTTTCCACTTTCTATGGGCACAAGTGCGATCGATCGCACTATATGTGTGCTCGAGCGCACTACCTGCGCAATTAGCCAACTTTTACAAAACATGACTTTGTATATCTTTGAGTTAGCTTTCCAATGACACCAATATTGTTTCAATCCGAGCTCTACAACTTTAGATATTGCCTTTTTAGTGGGACTCGTCGGGTGCGAATCATCGCTCGATCCAAATTTACTGCCAATGTTCTCTGAAGTGTCTTAAGCCCCAGAATTAATGGATTTTCCCTTTAAAAGCACAATTTTCCTTTAACAATTTACAAAACACTAAAACACCAAAATATCATAAAATAATAAAACTAAAGGTTTAGCAAATGCAGATTAAGGAATCCAAATATGCAATATTTAGTACTCATCAAAACTCTTAAGTTTGATTCATTTGGGAAGTTACTTGGCACAAAGAATTGGAATTGGTGCAAAATAAATTTATCATAAATCAAAAAGAGGTGGCAGAATGTATACCTTACTACTTACCATGACAAATCCTAAAAAAGACAATTTGCTTGTGTTTTCGGCAAGTGAATGCCTAGTCGAGACTTGGGCTCAATTTATTTCTGCAAATTGAATGTTATGTCCAATTATGCTTACATGCGTAGCTTAGAAGTTAAAAGTTGGAATTTACTACTTAATCCGTATACAAGTTATTTCTTTCTTTGTCTTTTTCTTCTTCAAATTGAAAGAAATAACTTTAAGCAAGATAGAGGAATACAATGGGCCAAAAAAATCGTTACTTTTTTTCTTTTATTTTTATTTTTTCATTTGGGAAGTTACTTGGCCCAAAGGATTTGAATTTGGGCAATACAAATCTATCACAAATTTGAAACACTTGGTAGAATGTATACCTTGCCGCATACCACAACAAATCCTAAAAAATACAATTTGCTTGTGTTTTAGGCAAGTGAATCCCAAGTCGAGACTTGGGCTCCATTTGTTTTGACGAATTCAATGTTATGTCAACTTATGTTTGCATGCGTAGCTTAAAAGTTTGAAGTTGGAATTTATTACTTAATTTATATATAATTTATTTCTTTCTTTGTCTTGTTCTTCTTCAACTCGAAAGAAATAACTTCAAGAAAAATAGTGGACTACAATGGGCCATACAAATTTTTAGCTTTTTTTCATTTGGAAAGTTACTTGGCACAAAGAATTGGAATTGGGGCAGTAAAAATATATCACAAATCAGAAAGAGGCGGCAAAATATAACCACTTACCATGACAAATCCTAAAAAAGACAATTTGCTTGTGTTTTTAGCAAGTGAATGCCTAGTCGAGACTTAGGCTTCATTTATTTCTGCAAATTGAATGTTATGTCCAATTATGTTTACATGCGTAGCTTAGAAGTTAAAAGTTGGAATTTACTACTTAATCCATATACAAGTTATTTCTTTCTTTGCCTTTTTCTTCTTCAAATCGAAATAAATAACTTGAAGCAAGATAGTAGACTACAATGGGCCAAAAAAATCCTTCGCTTTTTTTTTATTCATTTGGGAAGTTGCTTGGCCCAAATGATTTGAATTTGGAGAGTACAAATCTATCACATATACAAGATACCTTGCCGCATACCACAGCAAATCCTAAAAAATACAATTTGCTTGTGTTTTAGGCAAGTGAATGCCAAGTCGAGACTTGAGCTCCATTCGTTTTGACGAATTCAATGCTATGTCAACTTATGTTTACATGTGTAGCTTAAAACTTTGAAGTTGGAATTTATTACTTAATTCATATACTACTTATTTCTTTCTTTGTCTTGTTCTTCTTCAACTCGAAAGAAATAACATTAAGCAAGATATTGGACTACAATGGGCCAAAAAAATCCTTAGCTTTTTTTTTTTTTCATTTGGAAAGTTACTTGGCCCAAAGGATTTGAATTTGGGCAATACAAATCTATCACAAATTTAAAAGACTTGGCAGAATGTATACCTTGCCGCATTCCACAACAAATCCTAAAAAATACAATTTGCTTGTGTTTTAGGCCAGTGAATGTCAAGTCGAGACTTGGGCTCCATTCGTTTTGACGAATTCAATGTTATGTCCACTTATGTTTACATGCGTAGCTTAAAAGTCAAAAGTTAAAATTTACTACTTAATCCGTATAAAAGTTATTTCGTTCTTTGTCTTTTTCTTCTTCAACTCGAAAGACATACCTTTAAGCAAGATAGTGGATTACAATGGGCCAAAAAAATCCTTAGCTTTTTTTTTTTTTTTTTGGGAAGTTACTTGGCCCAAATGATTTGAATTTGGAGAATACAAATCTATCACAACTCTGAAAGAGGTGGCAAAATGTATACCTCACAAGTGAATGCCTAGTCGAAACTTGGGCTCCATTTGTTTCAACGAATTGAATGTTACATCAACTTATGTTTATATGTGTAGCTTAGAAGTTAGAAGTTGGAATTTATTACTTAATCCATATACAAGTTATTTCTTTCTTTGTCCCTTTCTTCTTCAACTCGAAAGAAATAACTTTAAGCAAAATAGTGGCCTACAATGGGTTACAAGGCCGGCCCAACCGCTAGGTGAGTTAGGCCTGCGCCTAGAGCCCCAGATTTTTAAGGCCCAACAAAATTTTTTTAAGGACCAAAATATTTTTTATAAGGCCAAAAAAAATTTTGCACAAAGACCCTCAACATGCTTTAAGAAAAATATTATTATTTGCTTATAATATCAAGGCCCCAACATGCTTTGTTGAGGTCTTCAACATGCTTTAAAAAAACAATATTATGTTTTTTATAATATGGAGGCATTCTACACAACGACCACGAGGCCCTCAACAGTCAACATGTTCTTTAAAAAATAATATAATTTGTTTATAATATCGAGGCTCTCTATAAAATAAGAATGAAAGAAATAACTTTAAGCAAAATAGTAGGCTACAATTGGCCATACAAATCTTTAGTTTTTTTTTTTTTTTTTCATTTGGAAAGTTACTTGGCACAAAAGATTGGAATTGGGCAATACAAATCTATCACAAATCTGAAAGCGGTGGCAGAATATATACCTTACCACTTACCACGACAAATCCTAAAAAGGATAATTGGTTGTGTTTTAGGTAAGAGAATGCCAAGTCAAGACTTGGGCTCCATTTGTTTCAGCGAATTGAATGTTATGTCAACTTATATTTACATTTGTATCTTAGAAGTTAGAAGTTGGAATTTATTACTTAATCCATATACAAGTTATTTCTTTCTTTTTCCCTTTCTTCTTCAACTCGAAAGAAATTACTTTAAGCAAAATAATGGACTACAATGGGCCATACAAATTTTTAGCATTTTTTCATTTGGGAAGTTACTTGGTACAGAGGATTGGAATTGGGGCAATACTATACAAATCTATCACAAATCTGAAAGAGGTGACATAATATATACCTTTCTACTTACCACGACAAATCCTAAAATAGACAACTTGCATGTGTTTTAGGCAAGTGAATGCCAAGTCGAGACTTGGGCTCCATTTGTTTCAGCGAATTGAATGATATGTCAACTTATGTTTACATTCGTATCTTAGAAGTTAGAATTTGGAATTTATTACTTAATCCATATACAAGTTATTTCTTTCTTGGACAATGTTTTGGAGGAAATTCCTTCAAACTAGGTTGGAGGAAATTCCTCCAACCTAGTCTCTAAAATTGACATGTGTCCTTAAACATGTGCATCTCACATGTTTTTTTTTTTAATACCCTAATTTCCACAAACCACAATTACTCCACCATTAGTTTCTCTCTCTCACGTTCTCTCTCTCTCTCTCTCTCTCTCTCTCTCTCACATTCTTCTCTCCTTCCCCTCCTGCATGAGACCAAGCTATCTTTTCAACCCAAAAAATCTCTCCACGGAGAGTTTCAAAGCAACAGAAGAGCACAACACTCCTTCATCAACCCTCGCGTCGTCGAAGCCTCAACGTCTTCATTGCCCTCTCGTCCTCGAAGCCTCAACGTCTTCATTTGCCGACTTTTCAGATTTGACCAATCTGAAGGAGCAATCGACGTCAACCCATCTCTCAGATATGGTTTCTATGATCAATTTTTGAGATTCTGTGACTAGATCTAGATGGAGATTCGCCACTGTGACAAAGCAAGAAGAATCATGGTTGCTGGGGAAGTGTGGGGATGATTTTATACAATTGTTGTTTGTATTGAGAGAAATTTACCTGAAGAGGATTTAAGAGTTCCTTTTTTTCTTTTTTCTTTTATAACAAAAAAGTGTTGTATGAACGTGTTTGTTGAAATGCATGGATGGCAATTGAAGTGTAAGAATTTTTTTTTTGCACATCAATTGCTTGCTAAAATGCATAGTAGAGTTATTATTATCAATTGTTTGCTGAAATTTAGAACCTGCCCCTAATAGTCCATAGGAAGATTGCTTTTGCGGCTATTTGGTGCAGACAGTTGCATAGCCTGACTGCAATTCGGTTCAGGCTCTTGTTTTAGAGAAGAGATGCCTTGATAGTTTGACCAAGGCAATTATCTTGTTCTTCTGTCCTCCCTTGTTTTTTGGGTCATGGTATGTGTTGTTTGTTCTTCAAAAACCATAATATGTGTTCTTTTACGGAGCTGCTGCCTTTACTCAATGCCGCACAAAGTCGACAATGCTTGAAATAAATGGTAGTCAGTGAAGTGCTTCTTCATGAACTAAAGTAACAAAATATTTCACTGAGAAGTAAAATAAAAAGAGAAAGGACTTTGTGGTTAAAAATAAACTACAAAATCCAGCAAAAAGAATGGAACCCATAGTGACTTGTGAAGGTACAAGTCATTATTCGACAGAGTGGGAGAGTTAATTTTTTTTTCTTAAAACCAAATAGATGACACCAATAATATTAATAATAGAACACAAATGTAAACACACGAACAAATAAAAATACAAGTACTTAACTAAAGATAACTGACTTTGTAAAAAATGAGCCAAGAAGATTTGGTACATTTCATACTATTGCAAAGCGAAGAAAAAAGAGAAAGAAATTAAATAATAATGTTGAAACATATCCTTAATGTTTAAACCACCAAGCAACAAGTCAATTTCACTCCAAAGGAAACATTGCTACAAAACTACCAAAGAAAACATTCCAAAACTATCAAGTTATCTCATTTTTACTAGTTTATTCTTCCTTGTATTCTAGATGCTGCTCAACTTGTTGGAGGCTGCTCTCTTGGAAGTTGTGTCCAACTATATGGTCTTCTGGTTCTTCTCCAACCAAGTTATTACACATCACAGATTCCTGCATATAATTTTTTTTTTTTTTTTTTTTTGTAAATTTCCATTTTAATTTTACATATTAAAAGTAAATGACTAGCAAGAAATTAGAAAAAAAAAAAAGAAAAAAAAAATAGAGATACTTATTTCTTAGAATTATACATGAGTTAAGTTATCAAACAACTAGAATTCTTGTCTGTCATTGCCATCCTCTCTCTGAGTATTGTCATCAACAGAGTGCTCCTATATATAGCATTAAGTAATTATTAACATAATCCAAAATACATTGATGGGCCTATAAAAATTATTGTAATATACAAGAATGTAAAATATCTTACTTTACTTAGATATTCAAGTGATTGAACTTGTCTTGTCCCGCGAACCTCTTGATGTAAGTTGCTAACACAACTTGAGGCATATACTATTTTGTTTTGAGATTTAACATTTTTCCATCGTTCTAATGCACCTTTCAACCTTCTTTTTGGATGTCCAACAGAAGATTTTGTTTTAATCCCAAGTATGGCTTGCAAAGCTACATCCTCATCAGAACTACTATCAGCTTCACCTTGGACCTCTAATTGACACTCCACACCATCAAAATAACATTTTTTTTTTCTCATTTCTTGTAAATACTTTTATAATTTTTTAGAACATCTATTGGCACATTCATACATCGTCACACTTTCTGCTGCAAGTGTAGAAATTTCACGAAAATTGTGACTTAAATGGGAGTAACGCTTTCCAATTGACTCTTGAGAGTTAACTTTAATATCAATCCCACGATAGTCCTTGATAGCACCAACCTTTCCATCCTTTGTCCATCTTTTCAATATATAATTGATTGGAAGCTTCTTAATATTTTTTTTGTCAAGAACTTTTAAAGCATGGACACATAGAATTCCTACAAAGTTAAGCTTCATGCAACTGCATTGGACAATAGTTGTTGATGCCTCAAACTTAACCAGGTGTTCTTGAGGTCTCTGCCTATATTTAACTTTGTACCCTGTTATATTATCAGATTTACTAGCCTTGTAAATAGTACAATCGCCCATCTTCATGTATTCATCTTGAAACATTTGGAACACTTCTAGGATGTATACCTTTACAGCATGTCTCAACATCTCAACATCAACTTTTAAAATAGGTGTTGTTTGACTCATTTTGAACTCTGCTTGTAGTTCTTGATGTCGTTTGTCAGCCAAGAGTCTAGAGTAATGTTCCAAAAATCGCAAAAGATTATATTTCGCTTTCAAGTACTTCTTCAACACATTGTTCATGGACTCACTGTGTTGGGTGCTTTTTATATCAGCAGTGAACATATGTCGACCATATACCATAGCCCATTTCTCTTTTACATCAAATATCCCATCCAACCATTTATCATTCGTAAGATTATACTTCTTAAGTGTATTATCCCATGAAAGTAGCCATTCATCTTCATCTTCATAATCATATACACAATTGCCAAAATCATTTGCAAACTGCTTTCATGAATGAAATACATGGCTCAAATGCTTAGCAGCATTTTGATAAATATGCCATACACATAATCGATGATTTGATTTAGGAAACACTTCATTTATTGCTTTGGCCATTACAGCATATTGATCTGTAAGTATAGTTGTTGGCTGCTTTCCCGACATTGCACTTAAAAAAGTTTCAAATAACCACTTAAATGAATCTACAGTTTCATCATCAAGTAATGCTGCACCAAAGATAATTGTTTGTTTGTGATGATTAATCTCAATGAATGGTGCAAAAGGTCAACCATACGTATTTGTACGATAAGTTATGTCAAAGCATATCACATCACCAAAGTGTCCATAATCAACCATTGATCTAGCATCTGCCAGAAAATATTCATGATAAGATCATTGTCATCTAGTTGTATTGAATAAAAATAAGATGGATCTTCTAATTGCATATTACAAAAGTACTCCAACACAGGTTACACAGCACGGCCATCCCCTTTCTTCAAAGCCTTCCTCCTATTAGAATGTATATAATTCTTATAGTCAACATCCAAAAAACCAAGATTTTCATGACCCCCAGCTTGCATTCTCAACAAATCTATAGTTTGTTTGATTGATATTCCAGACTTCTCGGCATCATTTGCAATAGCTTTTTGAGCAAGTGTAATCTTTCTTTTCGACCTTAACATGTGTTTCGTTGGAGTCTGAACAAACGCATGATTATATTGCTCATAAAAAGAAACAACTTCTAACATACCATCCTTTTGAAGTTGACAAGTCATTTGTGCTAAACACCCCACATGTGAAATTGGGTGATGAAAAGATACTTGTTCTTTCCGTTTATCAACAACTCGTTTACCTTCTTGCGAGCAACAAAATGTTCTCCTTTGAACAATTCCTAAATTGGATCGCTTCACAAATTGTTTTCTTGCACTGAAGCCTATTCGGTGAGCATATTCTTTGTAAAATTCATATGCACTATCATCACAATCAAATTTCATACCAATTTTTGGCACTTCAGCAATTTCTGTGCTTTGTTTACTTGAGGTGTTTAATTTGCTTAAGAGACCATGCACATGTTCGTGTTCATTTAATTCATTTTCCAATGCATATCTTTCATTAGTATCCAATATCTACAATGAAAGTAGTGCATTTAACATTTAGTACGAAATTTTTTTAAAAAAAAAAATGTGTAAGCAAATTGGTTAAATGAACTTGCATATTTACAAATATTACAAAGGTATGCTTGCTAATTCTTTTTCTCTTCCCTTTTTTCATTTTATGTTAAAAAAGTAATATATTAACAAACAACTTCTCGGGGAAAAAAAAAATCAAGATTCTTTTATCTTTAAATCACATATTCTCTAAAGAAAAAAAAAACAAAAACAAAAAAAAACTTTGTCAAAATTCTTTTATCTATAAAGGATATTAGTGACTCTCTGCAATTGTATTGAATAGACTCATAAGGAAGAAGACTTCATAAGCAACTCAAACACCTCAACAACAGAGTTCCATAAGAACTGACCTCAACAAAAGAGGAGTTCCACACAAACTCCTCTATTCCAACTCAAGTAAACAAAGGTCAGGATTGATTCTAAAGCCATAAATATGATAAGGTAAAATTATAGACAAAGCAACTAAAAAAAAGAAAAAAAAACTTTTGTTTCAAAATTGATTTAGCCGTTACAAACCCAGAAAATTAGAGAAAACAAAAAATAGAAAAAAAATTCTAAAGCATAGAAAACTCTCACCATCAAGGGCTTTGAGGACGTGAGGGTTGATAAAGGAGTGTCGTGCTCTTCTGTTGCTTTGAAACTCTCCATGGAGAGATTTTTTGGGTTGGAAAGACAGCTTGGTCTCGTGCGGGAGGGGAGACAGAACATGAGAGAGAGAGAGAGAGAGAGAGAGAGAAACTAACGGTGGAGTTAACTGCTTGTGGAAATTAAAGTATTAAAAAAAACATGTGAGAAGCACATGTTTGAGGACACATGTCAATTTTAGAAACTAGGTTGGAGGAATTTTCTCTAACCTAGTTTGGAGGAAAACTTTGTCCTTCTTTCTTTGTCCTTTTCTTGTTACTCGAAACAATTAACTTTAAGCAAAATAGTGGACTACAATGGGCCATTCAAATCTTTAGCCTTTTTTTGATTTGGGAAGTTACTTGGCACAAAGGATTGGAATTGGGGCAATACAAATCCATCATAAATTTGAAAGGGGTGGCAGAATATATACCTTACCACTTACCACGATAAATCCTAAAAAAGGCAATTTGCTTGTGTTTTAGGCAAGTGAATGGCAAGTCGAGGCTTGGGCTCCATTTGTTTCTGCGAATTGAATGTTATGTCCACTTATGTTTACATGTGTAGCTTAGAAGTTAGAAGTGGAAGTTTACTACGTAATCCGTATAAAAGTTATTTCTTTCTTTGTCTTTTTCTTCTTCAACTCGAAAGAAATACCTTGAAGCAAGATAGTTGACTACAATGGGCCAAAAAAATCCTTAGCTTTTTTTTCATTAGGGAAGTTAATTGGTCCAAAGGATTTGAATTTGGGCAATACAAATCTATCACAAATTTGAAAGAGGTCGCAGAATTTATACCTTGCCATTTACCATGACAAATCCTAAAAAAGACAATTTGCTTGTGTTTTAGGCAAGTGAATGCTAACTCGAAACTTGGGCTCCATTTGTTTTAACAAATTGATTGTTATGTCAACTTATGTTTACATGCGTAGCTTAGAAGTTAGAAGTTGTAATTTATTACTTAGAGCCTGTTTAGGATTGCGGTGGAAAATAGAGCTTTTGAATATAGAGCTTTCGCTGTGAGTTTTTGTGAAAATCACTATTACTGAAAAGCTGTTTACATGTTTGGTAACCGCACGTCTTAAGTGCTTTTTTGATGTTACTGATGTTTGGTAACAAAAAAAAAAAAAAAAAAGTGCTTTTAGTTGCAAAAATGACAATAAAGGACATGTAATGATTTGATTTTTTAATATAGGCTGAAAAAAAAAAAAAAAAAAAAAAAAAAAGCATTATCTTACACCAAATATATGTCATTTTACGTGAAATCATTACATGTTTTACAATAAAGGCCTAAGGTTGCTAATAATTTTTTTTGCTTTTTATTCATTTTATACCAACCTTTTTATATAAAAATGGTTAGTGTTAGCTTTCACAAGTAAAAATTATTTTGTAATGGTTTATGTCACAAAACGTCAACATTTTCTTTCTTTTGTACGTACTTATATGTAATAAAAAGTGATGTAAATCATTTTCTTTCTTTCACTTTTTAAATTATTTAAATTATTTAACACACTTTTTCACACCACAACACTTCAAAGTATTTAACACATAAAAAAGCACAACATTCAAGGAGATTCTTACAACATTTTAAGTAGTTTATAAAAAAATAAAAATAAAAACATTAACGGATCATAAGTAGAATAGCAATATGAAAAAAACATTAACGGGTCATAAGAAGAATAACAATATGGAAAAAAAAACATTAACGGGTCATAAGTAGATTAGCAATATGATCACGCTCAATGTTCATAGAATTTTCATCTGATGTCTCTGATTGTTGTATGCTTGACTCATCTTGTGCTTCGTCATCGCCTATACCATCAGTAGGTAGTAAATCCTCATTATCATCATATAGTTGGAACTCAGCATCCTTTATTACATGCTTCCTATTGAAGTTATGAAGAGCCATAGACGCCACCACGATTTTCACTTGTTTATCATAAGAAAAACTTGGCATGCAATGCAATAACATCCACTTATTTTTTCAAAATCCAAATGTTCTTTCAATAGTGCATCTAAGTGATGAATGTGCATGATTAAAAATTTCATGCATACCCCTCGGTTGGCTTCCACGATGAAAGTCTGGTAGATGATACTGCTCTCCTTTGTATGGCCCAATGTATCCCTTCATATGAGGATATCATGCGTCTACCAAGTAATACTTTCTTACAAAAAATATACGAATAACAGTCATAATTTTTTTTTTTTTTCATGTATAATTCATTTGTTATTTTTATTAAATACAAACCTCTAGGTGGGTGTGGAAATTGCAATTCTTCCTTCCGAATAGCTTCCAAAAGAATATGTGTTTCATGTGCAGTACCTTCCCATCCAGCCCAGACAAAGGTGAAACATATACGAAAATCACAAATAGCCATAACATTCTGAGTAGGAGTCCCTTTTCGACCAATATATGGTATTTAGTTTGATGGAGAAATTTTAACTGGCACATGGGTCTGATCAATGGCTCCAATACAATCTTTGAAGTATGGCTAATACCGCTCATCATCACGAATTTTGTTTGGAACATCCCTAAACTCCCTATCAATAGGATTAATAATGTCAATCGCCATTCTTGAAACGACCATTAAAACATGAGTAAAATGTCTACTAACTGTTTCTTCTTAATGTTGAAACATTTCTTGCACTATCCTATTCCCAAACCCATGGCCTAAAGTAATCAAAAACATAGCTATCAACTCTTCAAAAGTTAATTTCCTAGCACCTCTTGAATGATATATTTCCTTCAACTCTTTACATAAGTAAAGGAATACGTGTATTTCCATTCTGAAATTTTGTTTGCACCTATCAGGATTACCTTGTACAATCTCCATAACCCACTTATAACCTTTTTGAGAAGAGATCCTACAAGGTTCCTTTGCAATATATGGCATATAATAGTTCTCAACAAATTCTACTGTTGCAACTGCTAGAATAAAAACATCATTTTCATTTTCCCCTTCACCATAATCACTATCACTTGTATCATCTTGAGTGTTTTATAATCACTATTGTTCATGTCTGAAAGGAAAACAAATAAATATATAAACACAAAATTAATATATAAGCACCCATTAAAATAAGAAAAAGAGATATCTACGTAGTTATGAAATATTATAATATACTCACCTTAGTACACAAATCAACACATAAAAAAAAATAAAAATAAAAAATAACATTCAAATAAATCCTTACAGCTTTTCAAATAGTTCATAACAAAACAACATTAAAAAAATAAGAACATTATTCCATGCTACGACGGTTGATTTCTCTATTTCCTATTTGCTTGATAAAGTCAATCTGCAACCATGGCTCTTTAATAGTCACAAACATCTCTCTATGTGATCTCTTAAGAATACCTCTGCTGCAAACTTAAGGATGTCAATGTCATTTTCCCTTTCAGCAATCCCCCAAACAACATCCATAACCTCTTCAATATTACATCCAGGTTTATCGTTGCTCTTAGATGTCACTGTATTCTTACTTTCTATTGCATCACAAATACGACTCAAATGTTGACTAACGATTTGAACTCTTTTCTTTCTATTCTTACATTGAACCGCAAGACCAAACTTCTTATTTTCTTTATCCCGCGTATCTAAATCAGTAGGAATATCATCAATGCCATGTGTATTGAGATTTGGTTTATCATCCAAAACATCTAAACCTTCTAAAATATTGCCATCTTCATCAACCATTACATCTACACCATCTATAACACCAATATCATTAGGAACCAACCCTATGGATGGTGCCCAAGATCCCTCTCTGGTGGCAGTTATATCTTTAAACAATATTTCCACCTTTATAGATAAGCCAAACATGTCGTGCGAAACTTGGTTGCTTCTGGAACTTCCTGTATTTAGGTATATGTAAATATCAATAATAAACACTTTTTAAAATCATTTTAATAAAAAACAAATAACTAGAATTAACCTGCAATTTTTTTTCCCACCAATCATCAGGTGCATCAATTGTCTTTTTCACCAGATCCCATCCAAGGCCAGTTTCCTTGCCTATCAATCTCTTCCAAATGTTCCACTCTTTTTTCAAACTATCCCACTTGTTCTTTCGTTGTTTATACCAATATTGTTTTCCAGTTTTTTCATTAAATTTATTTATCACATTTTTCCATCCTGTCTTATTGAAATGTGTTCCTGGACGGTTACCAGCATGAATCTCAGTAATACATATGTCAAGATAATCTTCTAGCATTTTTTCAATCCAAACTACTTTCTTTATCTGAGTATCTGCGGTAGTAGCAGCAACGTTGCTTTGACCTTTTTTACTCATATTTGTCACATAATAAATAAGCTGATAAAATTATAATTGAAAAGTATGTTAAATATTATTAAAAATTAATAATTTGTTTAAAGTGCTGGCTTTGATAAAATGCAAAAAATAATATGGATATGAAAAACATGCATGTCCACAAACAAAATAGCATTAACAAGATTAGTTCCTTCATACGTAGTTTCTAGGGCCTCCCATGCATCCTTGGCACCATCACAATTTTAAATTCTGGAAAACTCAGTTTGTGAAATTGCTAAGCATAGAGCATTCATAGCTTTGTCATTCGCCATACAAGTTTGTTTTTCAACATTAAACCATTCAGTTGTCGGCTTATCTAGAGCTTGAAATCCAAATTCAATGACTTGCCAAACGTCTATAGATTTTAAGAAAAATCTCATACGGGACTTCCAATACCCATAATTTGATCCATCAAAATTAGGCACAATGTTAAGCGTTTGAGACATCTTAATCAAGAAACAAAGATCACACTCAGGAATTTAATCCATCACGGAGTGAACCCTCTCTGATACCAATTGAAAAATTCTAAACAGAAAAATATCATAATATATGCGGAATTAACAGATATTTATCAAAGCAAACAATCACCAAAATATAAACAATCACACACAAGGATTTTGGTGACGAAGAGGAAACTTTTTAGTAACCGATCTAAAAGTAAAACCTCTCCGGGGTAGCCAAACCCAAGAAATCACTATCAAAAGATTATCCAGAGATTACAGATACTAGGAACACTTACAACCCTTTGCAAGACCTTGGCTCTATAAGATCGACAAGCCTACAACTCGTCTCCTTGCTCACAATCTTATTCAACGTGATTCTCCTTTACCGGACCCTTTAGATAGACTTCTTAATAAAGCTCAATAAAACTAACAATAATCCTCTAAAATGAATAATCATGCTCACACAGATTTTTTTTTTTTTTTTTGTAATTATATTTTTTCTATTTTTTTTTTTCATTCCTATTCTTCTTTCTTTTATTCTAAGTATAGCCTCTCACGAAACCTATGATAGAATTTTGTCAATCTCTCTTTCTATAAAGATGTATATATACCCCCGACAAAACCCTATACCTAACACACTTAAAATTACGTTTTTGGGCCTAAAACTTATGGGGTGTCCGGACAAGTTAATGGGCTGTCCGAATAGGGCCTTGCAAAGCGAAAATAGAGTTTCTAGAAAGTTTGCCTGGACAACCTATCACCGTGTCCGAACATGGCCTGCAGTGGGGAGAAAATAGCATTCTGGAAATGCTGTCTAGTCTTGATCAACAGCTCCGATCGATGTGCGTTTGTGGTCCAATTGAGCTTAAATTTTGCAGGGACATTCATGACACATGAATCTACATTATGAACGGTAAAGATTGGATTCTGATAATTCTATATCAGTGTTTGAGCCCGTGGATAGTAGCCTCTACATTTTGGAACTGAATTAAGCCAACACAAGAACTAACAGAGTAAAATAAGAAAGAGAAACAAATTCATTCTTGAAACAATTAAAAAAAAAAAAAATTGAAGACAAATCCTATCTACCCCACGTGGGAGCTCTTCACAATGCAGCCACACAATGCCCAAGACCAGCTATACCATGCGTACTACTCACTTGTCCACACATTGCCCAAGACCAGCTATACCACGCGTGCTGCTCACTTGTTCTCTCTGCCCAAAGAACAATTATAACCTTAAGACTGCTCAAAGCCATCTTCTTTATTTTCTTTTCCCTTTCTATTTTTTCTAATACTCTTCTTTGCAGGTCTTTCTATCCTCTTTATTTGTTCTTCTCTCTATTTTTTCTAATACTCTTCTATGCAGGTCTTTCCATCCTCTTTATTTTTTTTTCTCTATTTTTTCTAATACTCCTTTCTGCAAATCTTTCCATCCTCTCTATTTTTTTTTTCTCTATTTTTTCTAATACTTTTCTCTGCAGGTCTCTTATATCTTGCAAAATTCTTTTATATATGTCAAGATTGGAACAAAAGAGATGAAAATAATCAAAAATCAAACAAACTCACCAGAACGAGATGAACTTCTGCTTGAGTCTCTCTCCCCGTAGCAACTCTCAATTGCGGCAGAATGATAAGTTTAGTTCATGGTGATGTTTATATATGGGTATGGTTGTCATTTGTTGTAATTTGTACGAGTATTTTTGTCTATTCATCTATTTTATTGAATGCAATCTGCAGCGTGCCTTTCTTTCTAGAAATCCGTTTCACCGGAAGACTCATTTTCGAGCTTCAGCACAAACGTTGTTTTGAGCATTTAGAACCTCAAAAGTGCCTTGCCAATATTTACCAAACGACTGTTTTTTTCCTGAAATGGGCTTCTTAGGCCTCAAAAGCTCGTTTTGGCTCTACAATCCATATACAAGTTATTTCTATCTTTAGGCTTTTTTTTTTTTTTTTTTTTTTTTTTTCTTTGGGAAGTTACTTGGCACAAAGGATTGGAATTGGGAAAATACAAATCTATCACAAATCTGAAACAGATGGCAGATAATATACCTTACCACTTACCACGACAAATTCTAAAACAGACAATTTGCTTGTGTTTTAGGCAAGTGAATGCCCAGTCGAGACTTGGGCTCCATTTATTTATGCAAATTGAATGTTATGTCCAATAATGTTTACATGCGTAGCTTAAAAGTTAAAAGTTGGAATTTACTACTTAATCCGTATACAAGTTATTTCTTTCTTTGTCTTTTTCAACTCGAAAGAAATAACTTTAAGCAAGATAGTGGACTACAAGGGGCCAAAAACATCCTTAGCTTTTTTTTCTTTTCTTTTTTTTTTTTTTTTTTCCATTGTGGAAGTTACTTGGCCCCAAAAGATTTGAATATGGGCAGTAAAAATCTATCACAAATTTGAAAGAGTTAGCAGAATGTGTACCTTACCGCATACCACAACAATTCCTTCAAAAGACAATTTACTTGTGTTTTAGGCAAGCAAATGCCAAGTCGAGACTTGTTGTCCATTGTTTTGATGAATTGAATGTTATGTCAACTTATGTTTACATGCGTGGCTTAGAAGTTTGAAGTTGGAATTTATTACTAAATTCATATACAAGTTATTTCTTTCTTTGTCTTTTTCTTCTTCAACTCAAAAGAAATAATTTGGCGAAACTTTAGAAAGCCCCACTAAACTTCTAGCCGTTTTGACATACCCCCCTGAATTTCCAAAACTCTCACTTAGGCCCCCTGAACTTTGGTTTTCTCTCACTTTGGACCCTTTTAACGTTAAAGTCAAACAATTTAACTTTTTATACCCATTTTACCCTCCCCCAAAACTACGTCATTTTGTATCCTACAACTACAACACCTACCCAGCCTAAAACGACGTCGTCTTAGGCATTAATTTTTTTTAAAAAAAAAAAAAAAAGAAAAGCAAAATTAATTAATTAATTAATTAAAAAAAAAAAATTGGGTCACCCCCTTGGCAAAAAATGGGGTGGCCGGACCACACCATTTAAGTAAAGCGTGGGTGGCCTACCACCCTCATTTATCCTCGGAAGTGGTCGAATTTCATGGTAATACAAGTGGTCCGCCACCCTTGGCCAAAATAAATATGTGCGCCGGGGATCAGAGGGTTAGGTGGCTCTAATTAATTCTCCTCAGAGGTGGTTTCTACCAATCGAAGAAGGGGTGGCTTCAAAACCACCCCCAAGCCAAGGGGGTGGCCGGGCCACCCCTGATTTCTTTTTTTTTTTTAATATTATACTCAAAACGACATCGTTTTGGGTTGGGTGGTGATGTAGTTTTGAAGCCCAAAACGGTGTAGTTTTGGAGTCCAAAACGACATAGTTTTGGTTGAGGGTAAAATGGGTATAAAAAGTTAAAAGGGTCCAAAGTGAGAGAAAACAAAAGTTCAGGGGACCTAAGTGAGAGTTTAGAAAATTCAGGGAGGGTATGTCAAAACAGCTGGAAGTTTAGGGGGGCTTTCTGAAGTTTCCCCAAATAATTTTAAGCAAAATAGTGGACTATAATGGGCCATACAAATCTTTATCTTTTTCTCATTTAGGAAGTTACTTGGCACAAAGGATTGGAATTGGGGCAATATAAATCTATCACAAATCTGAAAGAAGCAGAAGAGTATATACCTTACTGCTTACCAGGACAAATCCTCAAAAAGGCAATTTGCTTGTGTTTTAGGCAAACGAATGCATAGTTGAGACTTGGTCTCCATTTGTTTCAACGAATTAAATGTTCTGTCCAATTATATTTACATGCGTAGCTTTGAAGTTAAAACTGGAAATTTACTACTTAATCCATATAAAAGTTAGTTCTTTCTTTCTCTTTTTCTTCTTCAACTCGAAAGAAATACCTTTAAGCAAGATAGTGGACTACAATAGGCCCAAAAAATCATTAGCTCTTCCTTTTTTTCTTTTTTTCTTTTTTCATTTGAGAAGTTACTTGGCCCATAGGATTTGAACTTGGGCAATACAATTCTATCACAAATCTAAAAGTGGTGGCAGAATGTATACCTTATGACTTGCCACGACAAATCCTAAAATAGACAATTTGCTTGTGTTTTAGGCAAGTGAATGCTAAGTCGAGACTTCGGCTCCATTTGTTTCTACAAATTGATTGCTAGGCCAACTTATATTTAAATGCGTAGCTTAGATGTTAGAAGTTGGGATTTATTACTTAATCCATATACAAATTATTTCTTTCCTTGTCACTTTCTTCTTCAAACTCAAAAGCAATAACTTTGAGCAAAATAGTGGAATACAATGGGCCATTGAAATCTTTTGCTTTTTTTTTTTTTTTTTTTTTTTCATTTGGAAAGTTACTTGGCACAAAGGGTTGGAATTGGAGCAATACATTCTATCACAAATCTGAAAGAGGTGGCAGAATATATACCTTACCACTTACCATGACAAATCGAAAAAAGACAATTTGCTTGTGTTTTCGGTAGGTGAATGCCTAGTCAAGACTTGGGCTCCATTTATTTATGCAAATTGAATGCTATGTCCAATTATGTTTACATGTGTAGCTTAAAAGTTAAAACTTAGAATTTACAACTTAATCCGTACAAAAGTCATTTCTTTCTTTGCCTTTTTGTTCTTCAACTCGAAAGAAACACCTTTAAGCAGGATAGTGGACTACAATGGGCCAAAAAATCCTTAATTTTTTTTTTTTCATTTGGGAAGTTACTTGGCGCAAAGGATTTGAATTTGGGCAATACAAGTCTATCACAAATTTGAAAGAGTTGGCAGAATATATACATTGCCTCATACCACAACAAATCCTTAAAAAGACAATTTGCTTGTATTTTAGGCAAGTGAATGTCACGTCGAGACTTGGGCTCCATTCGTTTTGACAAATTGAATGTTATGTCAACTTACGTTTACATATGTAGCTTAAAAGTTTGAGGTTGGAATTTATTACTTAATTCATATACAACTTATTTCTTTCTTTGTCTTGTTCTTCTTCAACTCGAAAGAAATAACTTTAAGCAAAATAGTGGACTACAATGGGCCATACAAATCTTAAGCTTTTTTTCATTTGCAAAGTTACTTGGCACAAGGGATTGGAATTGGGCCAATACAAATCTATCACAAATCTGAAAGAGGTGACAGAATATGTACCTTACCACATTCCACGACAAATCGAAAAAAGACAATTTGCATGTGTTTTATACATGTGAATGCCAAGTCGAGACTTGGGCTCCATTTGTTTCTGTGAATTGAATGCTATGTCCACTTATGTTTACATGCGTAGCTTAAAAGTTAGAAGTTAAATTTACTACTTAATCTGTATAAAAGTTATTTCGTTCTTTGTCTTTTTCTTCTTCAACTCAAAAGACATACCTTTAAGCAAGATAGTGGACTACAATGAGCCAAAAAAATCCTTAGCCTTTTTTTTTTTTTTTTTTTTTGCAGCATTTGGGAAGTTACTTGGCCCAAAGGATTTGAATTTGGAGAATACAAATCTATCACAAATCTGAAAGAGGTGGCAGAATGTATACCTTACCACTTACCACGACAAATCCTAAAAAAGACAATTTGCATGTGTTTTAGGCAAGTGAATCCCAAGTCGAAACTTGGGCTCCATTTGTTTCGACAAATTGAATGTTATGTCAACTTATGCTTACATGCATAGCTTAAAAGTTTGAAGATGTAATACTTAATTCACATACAATTTATTTTTTTCTTTGTATTTTTCTTCTTCAACTCGAAAGAAATAACTTTAAGCAAAATAGTGGACTACAATGGGCCATACATATCATTAGCTTTTTTTTCATTTGGGAAGTTACTTGGCATAAGGGATTGGAATTGGGGCAGTAAAAATCTATCATAAATATGAAAGAAGTGGCAGAATATATACTTTGCCACTTACCACGACAAAACTTAAAAAAGACAATTTGCTTGTGTTTTAGGCATGTGAATGCCAAGTCGACACTTGGGTTCCATTTGTTTATGCGAATAGAATGTTGTGTCCACTTATGTTTACATGCATAGCTTAGAAGTTAGAAGTTGAAATTTAGTAATTAATCCGTATAAATTTTATTTCTTTCTTTTCCTTTTTCTTCTTCAACTCAAAAGAAATAGGGGAAACTTCACTAAGGCCCCCTGAACTTCAAAAACTCGCATTTTGGACCCTTAAACTTCCATTTTCTCTCACTTTAAACCCATCTATTAGTTTTCAATGTTAAATGCCCATTATAGCCCTACACAGCCCACTTGAAATTCCGAAAATGCCCAAAACTACAGCACCCACCCCAGCCCAAAACGACACCGTTTTGGGCACTAAATTTTTTTTTTTTTTTTTTTTTTTGGGAAAAAAAAAAAGGGGAAAAAGGGGGAGAAGGATCGGGCTTGGCCAAAATGGGGTGGCTGGACCTCCCCATTTTTGGCCAAGGGGGTGGCTCCAATCTAGGGGTGGTTCAGGCCAAGGGGGTGGTCCGGCCACCCCCTTGGCGCTGGCGGTGGTCCGGCCACCCCAAATGCACCGATCCCCCACCTTTTCTTTTTTTTTGCCAAGGGGGTGGCCGGACCACCCCCTTGGCCATGGGGGTGGTTCGACCACCCCCAAATCGGCCAGGGCGTGGCTGGAGCCACCCCCTTTGCCAAAATTGGGGTGGTCCGGCCAGCCATTTTACCCAAGGGGTGGCTGGAGCCACCTCGATATTACCCTTTTTTTCATTTTTTAATATTTTGCTTCTTTTAAAAAAAAAAATAAAAAAATTAATGCCCAAAACGACGTCGTTTTGGGCTAGGTGAGTTGTAATTTTTAGGGATCCAAAACGGTGTAATTTTAACAAGGGGTATAAAGGGTATAAAAAAGTCAAACAGTTAAATCTAACGTTGAAAACTGATGGAGGGGTCCAAAGTGAGAGAAAATAGAAGTTTAAGGGTCCAAAATGAGAGTTTTTCAAGTTCAGGGGGGTCTGCAAAATCGGCCAGAAGTTCAGAGGGCTTTAGTGAAGTTTCTCCTAAGAAATACCTTTAAGCAAGATAGTGGAGTACTACAATGGGCCAAAAAAATCCTTAGCTTTTTTTTTTCCTTTTTTTTTATTTTTTTATTTTTTATTTTTTATTTGGGAAGTTACTTGGCCCACAGGATTCGAATTTGGGCAGTAAAATTCTATCGCAAATTTGAAAGAGTTGGCAGAATGTATACCTTACCGCATACCACAACAAATTCTAAAAAAGACAATTTGCTTGTGTTTTAGGCAAGTAAATGCCAAGTCGAGACTTGTGGTCCATTTCTTTCGACGAATTGAATGTTATGTCAACTTATCTTTACATGCATAGCTTAGAAGTTAAAACTTGGAATTTATTACTTAATCCGTATACATGTTATTTCTTTCTTTGCCCTTTTCTTCTTCAACTCGAAAGAAATAACTTTAAGCAAAATTGTGGACTACAATGGGCCAAACAAATCTTTAGCTTTTTTTTTTTTTTTCATTTGGGAAGTTACTTGGCACAAAGGATTAGAATTGGGGCAATACAAACTGTTAGTTCTTTTGTTTGGCTTAATTCAGTTCCAAAATGCAGATGCTACTGTTCACAGGCTTAAACACTGATATAGAATGCTCAGAATCCAATCTCCACCATTCATAATGTAGATTCATGTGTTATGAACGTCCCTGCAAACTTTCAGCTCAATCGGACCATAAACGCCCATCGATCAAAGCTGTTGATCAAGACTGGACTGGCCAGGTCCGGACCGCAATTCCCCGGGTCCGGACCTCATTTCCAGAAACTAAAATCTTGCTCCGCAAAGCTGTGTCTGGACCGCCCATTAACATGTCCGGACACCCCATAAGTTTCAGGCGCAAAAACGTGATTTTAAGTGGGTTAGGTCTAGGATTTTGTTAGGAATATATATACATCATTATAGAAGAGAGAAGTACGAATTTTCACCCCAAGAGAGTTCGTGTGAGGTTGTGCTTGAGTGATTATTTTGTTGTGAGCCAAATTGATTCCTCTTAGAGGATTTTTGTTTGTATTGATTGTGTGCTTAATTGAAGTCTATCGGAAGGGTCCGATAAAGGAGAATCACGTTGAAGAAGATTGTGAGCGAGGAGACAAGTTGGAGGCTTGTCGATCTTACAGAGTCAAGGTCTTGCAAAGGGTTGTAAGTGTTCCTAGTGTCTGTAATCTCTGGATAATCTTTTGATAGTGATTTCCTGGGTTTGGCTGCCCCGGAGAGGTTTTACTTTTAGATCGGTTTCTAAAAAGTTTCCTCTTCGTAACCAAAATATTTGTGTCTGCCTCTTTATTGCTTTATATATTTTGGGTGATTGAATTGTTTATTGCTTCATAGTATTAATTCCGCATAAATTGTGATAAACAAGTTTTTGGAGTCGACATAGCGTTTTTCAATTGGTATCAAAGCGGGTTCACTCTGTTTGGATTAAATTCTTGAGTGAGATCTGTTGACTCTTGTTTGCTATGAATACTTCTCAAGGGGAATATGATCTTATAAACTCCTTCAACAATTTGTTGGAAAAATTCACTCTTTTGAGACATCAATACACAAATTGTTTGGGGGATTTTCAAGATCTTAAACATGTGAATGAATCTATTGTTAATGAATTGTCTGAATCACATGTCCTAATTGATTCTTTGAAATCTGATAAAGAATCTTTGGCGAATGATTTGTCTAAATCACATATCTTGATTGATTCTTTGAAATCTAAGATTTCTGTGCTTGTTGAAAAGTCTTTATCACTTGAGAATGAATTGAATGTTTCTAAGGTACTCTCACGAAATTTCTCTAGTGATAGTTTGAAAAGTTTTCTTTGTACTGAAGAATTTGTTCCTAACAAGCCTAGTATCATTGTTGATAATGTTGGTGCATCTACCTCACATGTTTCTAATGAGTCCTTGAATGTTGAGCCTGTGAATGTTAAAGAAACCAAGGCTAATTTTTCTAAGACTCCTTCAGTTAAACAAACTCAAGGTAGGTTTTTTCCTACATGCCATCATTGTGGGATTGTTGGTCACATTAGACCAAACTGTTGGAAATTCAAAGCTACTCCAAAGAAAGAAAATCATGTAGCTGCTCCGACTCTCCATGGTAAGAAAGGTAAGAAAATTTATGTTAAGCATCATGCATCTTACCCTAAGCTTAGAGTCATGCATCCTCATAGAAAATTACCTTTTAAAAGGTTTGTGCCCACTTGTCATCATTGTGGAAAGGTTGGTCATATTCGACCAAAGTGTTTTGATTTGAAATCCCATAAGCATAAAAGTGAAAATTCCTATTCTAGGAAAGAAAGTGAGGGTTTGGTCATAATGATGAGAGAAGTGCTATCTAGGCTAGATAAGTTTGAGCAAAGTCATAAGTCTAGACCTAAGATTTATCAAGTGTGGGTTAGGAAGGATGATACCATTCACCCATTGAGGGGGAGTGGTAGTGATCTCACCTAAAGTTAGGTGAGTCAATAACATGCCTAGGATTGATTGCTTTGCTTATTTTGTAATATCCTAGAGCATGTTGTTTTTTTTTGCATTGCATTTTTTTTGTTTTTGCTTTATTGTTTATGCACTGCATTTTTTTTGTTGTTACACTTTTTGTGTGAAGAGTATATACATGATTGTTTTGAGATTCATGTTTTGAGGCATATTCATAAAGGATTTTTCAAAAAATTCATATATTATGATCTTTGAAAAGCTTATAGATGAGATGTTGTGTGCGGACCACCAAGATTTTTGTCTACTTGCTAATCAAATGTTCAGGAATGTGTAATGTCTTGTGAAGACCTAGAAGTAGTTATTAAACCAAATCATTATTTTGTAGTGGGACCTATAAGATGTGATGAAAGTTTAATGCTAAAGGACATTCATGTATTGCTTGTTGTAATCTCAATTCAAGCATGTTGTTTTGTTTTGCATTGCATTTTTCTTTGTTTTACATTTGTTTTTTTTTCGTGTGCATTTCTTTTGTGAAAAATTTCAAAAAGACAAAAATATGTTACTTTGATTGTTTCCTTTTCTTTCTTTTGTCTTATACACCTAGATAGTCCATTAATTTCTCATGTTGCTTTTTATGGATTTAATTCCTTACGTCTTGGAATGTTCTTAATATGCATGAGATGAAAATTTGTGTCAATGGACTTGTTTTTGTGGTTACCTAAAGCCTGAGCTTATGTGGTACATTTTGCCTATGCTTTATCTTTTGTGCACATTTAAGCTTAAATTGAGGTTTTGTTTCACTTTATTTGTGAGGTCTGTTAGGTAACCATATGAGGTTTTTGACTAGTAATATTTTTCAAATTGATCATATGCTAGTTGAACCTAGGGCTTAAAAATTCCTGCTTTCTCTTTTGTGGTAAGCACCAAAAGTTTAAGGACACTTTCTCAAAGAGAAAAATAAACAAAATAGTGAAACAAATAAAATCAAAAGATCATATTCCAAAAGGAATTTATTTCACTGTTTCAAACTTGTGCAAAATATTTTACAAGGAGAATTGTATAGGATGAGAGTGGCTAGGCCCTAGTATGATAAGGTTTGACTTTTGATTTGATATACTTGTCAAAACCTCATGGTGGTGAAACTTTCTCCTCATTTTGTAAATTAAAATTTTTTTTCTTTGGATGGCTTACCCACACACCACACAAGCATAGGCTGAATGGAACATTTTCTTGGCGGGGTTAAGCAATATGAGTTCTAGCCATTTCTAGTCTCATGTATATTTTGCATATTTGGAGCATGTTTGGATATTCATTGTGCAATACATGAGTCATTGATGTGTTATCATGTGTGTTCTTTTAACTTTTAAGGGGGAGAAACATGCTTTGCATTTCCAGTTTCCTGTTGTTAATTGAGTCATACATTGAGGGGGAGTTTTGCTGATGTTTCTTTATAATCACGCATCATTTTTTTTCATGAGTTTTATTTATGTCTTATTGTTCCACATATGCCTTGATGTATTTTGTGAAGTGTTTCAGGAAACATGAAGACCTTTTGTCATTCTGTGACAAAAAGGGGGAGTAAATATGGGGAGATGATGGGATTGGCTCGACATTTTGGTTTTGTCACTGAATTGCCAAAGGGGGAGTTTGTTAGTTCTTGTGTTGGCTTAATTCAGTTCCAAAATGCAGATGTTACTGTTCATGGCTCAAACACTGATATAGAATGCTCAGAATCCAATCTCCACCGTTCATAATGTAGATTCATGTGTTATGAACGTCCCTACAAAATTTCAGCTCAATCGGACCACAAACGCCCATTGATCGGAGCTGTTGATGAAGACTGGACAGGCCGGGTCCGGACCGCAATTCCCCGGGTCCGGACCTCATTTCCAGAAACTAAAATCTTGCTCCGCGAAGCCGTGTCCGGACCGCCCATTAACATGTCCGGACACCCCGTAAGTTTTAGGCCCAAAAACATGATTTTAAGTGGGTTAGGTCTAGGGTTTTGTCGGGGGTATATATACATCATTATAGAAGAGAGAAGCACAAATTTTCACCCCCAGAGACTTCGTGTGAGGCTGTGCTTGAGTGATTATTTTGTTGTGAGCCAAATTGATTCCTCTTAGAGGATTTTTGTTAGTATTGATTGTGTGCTTAATTGAAGTCTATCGGAAGGGTCCGATAAAGGAGAATCACGTTGAAGAAGATTGTGAGCGAGGAGACAAGTTGGAGGCTTGTCGAGCTTATAGAGTCAAGGTCTTGCAAAGGGTTGTAAGTGTTCCTAGTGTCTGTAATCTCTGGATAATCTTTTGATAGTGATTTCCTGGGTTTGGCTGCCTCGGAGAGGTTTAACTTTTAGAACGCTTTCTAAAAGGTTTCCTCTTCGTCACCAAAATCTTTGTGTGTGATTGTTCATATTTTGGTGAATGTTTGTTTTGATATATATCTGTTAATTCCGCATAAAATTGTGATATTTATCTGTTTAGAATTTTTCAGAAATATTAAAAAATAAAAAGTAATTTTATGGTTTTCCTTTCTTTGGCCTTTTTCCCAATCGTTACTTCTGCCTATAAACCATAAGATAATACTAGATATCTCAACACTTTTTCCCAAATCCCTTTTCCCAAATGATTTGGTCTATTCAATAAATAAATAGATTTATATTGCTTTTTTTTTTTTTTTTTCTTAAATAAATGTGGGGTCAAAATCATTTGGAAAAGAGAATTTGAGAAAAAGTGTTAGGTTGCCTAGTAGCCCTCTAAACCATATAATTTTCCTTAGATCCGGTTAAATGAAATGGTGAGGATCCTTATCCTTTGTTCTCTTCCATCAACATTAAATGCCAAATATCATTCGCTTTCAGCTACATCTATTGTCCCTTTGAAAATACCATTTATCTGTCACCCTTGATTAATCCCGTCTAATATGAGCCATTGAATCTAAATCCTTGTGCATTTAATCCCCACCTGCAAACACACATTTTCCAATTAATCCTTTTAATCTCGAACTGTCCCTTCCTTGTGACCCTGCCCGGCCAGAGGCCTATCCACAAACCATAATTTTTTTTTTAATTCTTATAAAAGTTTACTAAATAAATAATAGTTCAAAGTGCTAAATTACATTTTTTCCTAGAAAATAATAACAAACCATAAGTAAACTATCTAGCTACTAAGCAATTAAGCCTAGCTTTAACACACTACCAAAAAAAAAAAAAAAGGGTTCTCCAGGCGCCCAAAAAGCGCTAGGGAAGAGAAAACAAACGTTGTGAATTGTAATCCCGGCGTTTGGTGTTAACACCGTGTTAAACAATGTCGGCAAAGCTTTTTCCCGTCGTTTTGAGCGAACACTGATGAAGATAATCTCAAGGACGATGTCTTCTGCAAATGCTGGAGAAGGAATATGTATCAGTGTCATCTGTCAACGCCGGCAAAGGAGGATGCCAGCATTTTCTGCAAACACCAGAGAAGGAATATGTGTCGGCGTCATTTGTTGACGCCAACAGAGGAGGATGTGCCGGCGTCCTCTGTCAACGCCAACAAAGGTTGTTGTGCCAGCATTTTAGTTTGGCCGGACCACCCCATTGGGCCAAGCTAAAAAAAAAAAAAAAATTAATGGGGTGGCCAGACCACCCCTGCTGGACCATGGGGTGGCCGAAGCCACCCAAGGCCAACAGGGGTGGTCCGGCCACCCCTTATGGGTTGTCTGGCCAACCTTAGTTTTTTTTTTAAATATTTTCTAATTTTTTATTATTATTATTTTTATTTTTATTTTTTTAAAATCTAAAATAATATTTTATTATTAATTTTAGTTAGTGGACATGTGTCCTATTATGACTTTAGAATTTCTAAGAAGAAATCTTAGCCATAAACTAGATATTCTCGTCCATTTTGGACTAGAGATGATCCTATTCCCCAAATGAAATGGTGAGGATGCTTCTCCTTTGTTATCTTCTATCAACATTAAATGCCACATACAATTCTCTTTCAGCGACATTTATTGCCCCTTGAAGCTAAAAAAAAAACATTTATTGCCCCTTCGAAAATATAATTCATCTGTCGCCCTTGATTAATCCCCTTTAATGCCCACTTGCCAACACACATTTTCCAATTCAACCTTTTTAATCTCAATCTTCCAATCGCTCGAAATTTAATCCAAACTATCCATAATTCTTACAACTATAGACTTTCAAAGTCTGATACAAAGTAATTCTTTAAGTCATTTTTGTACTTCTCTTGCGTCCCTTCAAGAATGATGTGGCTATTAAAATCACCATTAAGCTTGTAATTGATAATTATTGAACTTTGATCAAATAGTGATGTTAATAGCCACATCATTTTTGGAGGGACTTAAGAGGGATACAAAAGAGACTTTTAGAATTACTCGTCTTATACACCTTCCAATCACTTTAGAAGTCACTCTTATGTTCATCTTGTGTTACTCTAAGAATGAGGTGGCTTTGAAATCACAATTTCATCAAAATTCAATAATGATCAATCACAAGTTCAATAATAATTTTAGAAGCCACATTATTTTAAAGTGACACAAGAGAAATACAAGAGTGACTTCTAGTATTACTCCACTAATAGTCTACCAAACCAGCTCTCACAATTTCAATTTTAATGGGTAAAACAGTAAACTCAACTCAGATAGAGGGGTTTAAAGTAAGTGAGGTCTATTTCTGAGATAGTACTATAATAAATAATTGATCATAATATAAATCACTAATTAATGAATAATTTGTTTCAAAAAAGTTTTTTTTTTTTTTTAGTTAATAACTTTTTTGGTACCTGAGTTTTCACTTTTTTATTTTTTCTCCCCTGAGTTTTAAAACATGACAAATCTAGTACCCAACCTATGGGGAAAAGACAAAATCAATACCTCTGTTAGTTCCGTCAGTCCTAATTAACGGGTTTAGTAGGAAAATCAACAAGGAAAGCTTAGAACTAGTCTCTGAAATTACCCGAAAGAACTTGGACATGTAATAGTGTCTGAAATAAAATAAATTCTTGTCAACTCGGCAACACATTCTTTCCCTTGTTTTCTTGGCAACCAAACAGTGGCAGCTCGGTTTTTTTTTTTTTTTTTTTTTTTAATTTTTTAAT